>NC_081389.1:13899547-14206547 GCF_030684315.1 Stegostoma tigrinum | reverse complement strand
TCAATCAGTGGACAACCACAGATGCAACAGCAGAGAAAAACTGAAACACTGAAGACAAGTGAGCAAAGAGATGGGAGGAGGAGAAAGAGGAAGCAGAGCGGGGAGAGCAGAAACATAGAGAAGGAACAGCAGAAAGAGGAGAGAAAGAAGGAATGCTGAATAGCTGAGACAAGGGTGTGCTGTAGAGAGGGGAAAGTAGCCAAGTGGGGAGAACTGCAAACAGATTGTGGGGGCTGTGGGGGGGGGGGGGGGGGTGCAAGATGAGTGTGCACAGAGAGAGAGAGTAACAGAGATTTGGGAGATTAATAGAGAGGGGAGTGCTGTACAGAAAGGGGTCAGGAGCAAAGGCAGTGAACAGTAGAGAGAGACGGGAGAGCAGAAAAGAGATGGAAGAGCAGAGAGTGAGAGGAATACAGCAAATAAAGGGGAGAAAAACAGGGGGGCGGTGTGGGGGGAGCAGAGAGTGAGAGAAAGTACCAGATAGAGGAAGAGTAATAGAGAGGGGAGGATAGCAGAAAGAGGGAGGTACAACAAGGACAAGGGAATACAGTACAGAGAGATGAAAAAAAACAGAGTGGTGGGGGGAAGCAGTAGAGAGTACAAAGCAACTGAAAGAGGAGAACAGAGGGTGGAGAGAGCATAGAGAGATGGAGGATAGCAGAGAGTGAGGGGAAATTGGCAGAGAGAAAGAGAAGGGGGAGCAGAGTGAGAGGGGGAGAGTAGAACTGGGGAGGGGACCAGCAGTAGAGAGGACAGGATTGTAGGGACAGGGGAGTACAGTAGAGAGAGCTAATACAGACAAAGGCAAGAGCAGTAGGGAGAGAAGAACTGAGAGTGAGGGAGAGTCGCAAAAAGAAGCGGGAGTAACAACATTGAGAACACTGGGGCAGCACGGTGGCTCAGTGGTTAGCTCTGCTGCCTCACAGTGCCAGGGACCTGGGTTTGATTCCAGCATTGGGTGACAGTGCATGTGAAGTTTGCACATTCTCCCTGTGTCTGTGTGGGTTTCCTCCGGGTGCAGTGGTTTCCTCCCACAGTTCAAAGATGTGCAGGCTAGGTAGGTTGTCCATATTGCCTATGCTGGGAAATGCAGGGATAGGCTAAGGGTGCTCTCCTCTGGAGGGTCGGTGAGGACTCAATGGCCCAAATGGCCCCTTCCACACTGTAGGGATTCTATAATGAGATGAGATGAAGCAGAAAACATGCACAGATCACCAGAGGCATGACCACGAAAACTAAGGCAGCCTCTAAGAAGAAGACGAGCTCTTGACTGGACCTGGTGACAGTGTGTTACAAGTGCTTCATGGAAGCCCTTGATCATTTCGGCTCTGGATTCTAGGGCTCAGCAAGCGTTATATCGGGATTTAAAGAATTACATAAAACAGGGGCTGATGGCTTGTTCAGGGATGAAAATGATGTGAACTTTGCATGTGAATGGCCGATCTGGTTGGTCACTTTGCCTGACACTCCACGGCAGCAGGATGGCATTGGCTGCTCATGCATCAATTTACAGCCAATGTGCAAACATAAGGAAGGCAAAATTCTGTGGATAAGTGCCAGGAAGCTTCCAGGATGCATTTGTCCTGTAGCAGGCCAGGTCTCTATGGACCATACCAATAGATTTAAGAACAGCTCCCTAAGGGTTCTGAGGAAGGGACTAGACCCAAAATGTTAACTCAGTTTTCTCCTCCACAGACCTGCTGCCAGACCTGCTGAGCTTTTCCAGCAACTTTGTTTTTGATCCTGATTTACAGCATCCACAGTTATTTTGTTTTTTATTAAGAACAGCTTCTTCCCTGTTGTTATCAGACTTATTAACAGGCCTCTGATATATTAGAGTTGATCTTTCTCAGCATCTTCCCTGCAGCTATAACACTACACTCTGTGTTCTGTTCTGTTCTATTATTCCTGATGCACCTCTGTAAGTTAGGGAAGTGCGGTTAATGTCTCAAATGAATCAACCATGATCTTATTTACAGGTGGAGCAGATTTGAGTGGCAAAATGCTCTACTCTTGCTCTGATTCTTATGTTCTTACTAGGCACAAATTATCAAGAGTTGTGCCTGAGGAGGAAGAGATGGATGATGGTGATTATAATACAGTACCAGCCAGTCACATTCCTGGCCAGCCCATCAGAAATTCAAGATTAGCTGAGAGGTTCAGTTCATTCTGGTTACAGGCCGCTTGCAAATACAACATCAAATAACACTCCTCCCCTAATCCCACTGACACTAATCAATTCTTCAACCAACCATCACCCTGTCATGGTTACCAATTCAAGAATGAAGAACTGAAAAACCGAGTTGGCAGCCAAGCAGCCAAAAGCAGGTTAAATGCAAAAGCGGTGCTGAGTGATGTGCCTTCACTGAAGAGTGGAAAGCTCACAACTTGACATTTCCCCAAATGCCCATGTGTTTATCCTTGTGCATCGAAAATATTTTAGCTTTCTTCTTTCCACTGGAGTGGAAGTGGGCAGCTAAGACTCCTGTTCTGAAGATGAGTCAAACACTGATATCTCTCCACAGATGCTGCCAGACTTGCTGAGCTTTCCCAGCAATTTCTGTTTTTGTCTCAGGCCTGCTCTTAGCCAACAACGTTGGGGAGCTGGAGACTAAGAAGGTTACACTAAAATTCTCTTTCACCTTGTGGAGCTTGATGGCTGAGACAGAAGGTAGTATTTGGGTCCTGGCTAAGCTGGAGGGAGAGGTTGAGAGGCGGTTCAATAGGTGACAATTGGAAATATTTTGAGTACAGTCTGAACTTCTGCATCCATGACTACCCCATTATACCTCTCATAGGCCACTTGATACAGAACAATATAGAGCCAAGGCATCAGCTAACTGGTTGAAATTGGCATGAATGTTAGCATTCAGAGCATGCATGAATGACGAAAGTCTGTATGGTTTCTTCTGAATACTAAAGCTAATGTCTCCTGGAGTTGGCTGTCCTTTCCATAGAAGAGGGCATGCTTGCAATTCACTACCACACCAACCCACTGAGGATTGAGAAGGACTCCCCCAATCTCCTTGTGCAGCATGTGCCTAGAAAAATTGTCAGCAACTTGCGTATCTTCAGGTGCTCCTCAGTGAGACCAAAACTAGAGGACAGAAATTTAATGTGAGAGGGGAAAGGTTTGAAAGGGACCTAATGGGTAACTTTTTCACACAGACCGTGGTGCATGTATGGAACGAGCTGCCAGAGGAAGTGGTGGAGGCTAGTACAATTACAACATTTAAAAGGCATCTGGGTGGGTACATGAATAGGAAGGGTTTAGAGGGATGGGGCCAAATGCTGGCAAATGGGAATTGGTCGGATTGGGCTATCTGATCGGTGCAGATGAGTTAGACCAAAAGCTCTTCTTCTGTGCTGTATGACTCTATGACTCTATTTGTTATTTATGGATTGTCTGTCTGTTGCAGTACAGGTGAAGGCTCTGGTCGAGACAGAAGCTAGGAATTAATACTGGGAACGGTCAGAAGATTGTTAATTATCAAGCCAAAGATAATTCTATTTCATTTGCTGCTTAATCAGCTAGAAAGACTGACAACTGTATGGTCGTTACATACATTGCATTTGAAGCTATCACCAGCTAGCTGCCACGCCCCTGCTTCCCTATCCATGATACCCGTGGCCTCCAAAGTGCCACTGGATCCCATGTCCTCTGTCTCTGCAGTTTCCAGGTCTGTGATCTGTTAAGTTCTGTTCTCTCCTCTGTCATGTGCTGCACACTGTTCTCCTGAATCAGGAGACATGAGTGACTCTGACACCATTTGCTAAACCAGAAAAGTGTTGTCTGAGCGTCACTAACCAAGGGTGAGTTATCAGATTGCTAGGGTTCAGGATGAGTGGCTCTGGTGGATGGATAAATGGGGATGTGCAGAATTACACAGACAAGTGAACACAGGTGAATATGAAGAGTGATATGATGTGGCTGACTTGACAAAGCAGTGTGCAATAGGACAGGTGAAAGGTATTGCAAAATATACATGAATGTACGACTGTGTTCACCTTTCCTGACCTTGTAAACTCATTAAAGTGCTTCAGCACTGCATCCAGAATAGTGAACAGAAGCTCCAGCTTCTGATCCTTGGCACTACCTTTAGTCATAGCTTCCTGGGTGTCAACTGCAGGTTTCTTCCTCATATTTCTGCCCTTTTGTAGCTCACAGGGAAGCACTAAGAGGTGGCATGAAGGCTTAGAGATTCGTATAGGTATCTCACAGCATCAGGGACCTGGGTTTGATTCCAGCCTCTGACTGTTTATGTGGAGTTTGTATGCTCTTCCATGTCTGTGAGAGTTTCCTCCCACAGTTGAAAGATGTGGATGAGCCATGCTAAAATTTGCCCCATGCTGTGCAGGTTTGGTGGGTTACCTATGGTAATATGGTAATAATGGGGATGGGTTGGGATAATCTTCGGAGTGTCGGTGCAGTCTTGATGCGCTGAGTGGTCCTTTTGTGCATTGTAGGGTTTCTGAGAGGGAGTAAAGATTAAACATTGTTTAAACCTTCTAGGCCATCTCCTCCAATTATGCATCTTTATGAAAAACGTCTAACCTCCTCCAAATTACCCATTTAATTTAGCTTTTAAATACTGGTGGAGGGAAGGCAGTGTATGGGTCCACATCGCTTATGAACTGCTATTCAATTAACAGCCACCTCAAAGGTAGAAAACTATACCAATAATTGAAATTCCTTTCAGGCAGCATCAGAGTCATTGTACATAAAACATGTCTCAAAAGTTAATTGCAGGGTCATGCTGTGTCTCACTTTTCTATCTCACACACATTAAAACAGCCTCCCTGGTTTCACTGATGCACACACTCATATATATAACCAAATATTCCCTCACAGTCTCTATCTCATACGTACGTTCACTCACACATTCAATCTCATACACACATTCATTCACACTCTGTATCTCACATGCAATTGCAAATCTTTATCACTCACACACTCTCTATCCCACAACACACATTCCCCACTTACATTTTCCAACTCATACCCATATGTTCACTCACACTCTCTACTCGCTCATTCTTTCTCACCCATTCACTCAAACTCTCACACACATAAATTGACTTACATGCACTTATAGATTCCAATCTCTCTCACATACACACTGATTCACTGTCTCTCTCTTTTGCAGACACAATCACTCACATGGTCTATCTCTCTCATGCACGCAAACGTTCACACACTCTCTATCTCATACACACACTCACAATCTGTACCTTTCACACACATTCACTCAGGCTCTTTATCCCTCACATTCACACATTATTTCTCTCTCAAACACACAATCACGTACTCTCAGGGCAGGGACCCAGGTGCAATCCCACCCTTAGGGATCTGTCTGTGTGGAGTTTGTACATTCTCCTGTCACAGTGCGGGTTTCCAGTGGGAGCTTCGGCTTTATCATGAAGTCCAAAGATGTGCCGGTTAGGTCAATAGGTCACGCTAAATTTTCCACGGATGTGTAGACTTGGTGCTTTTTCTGTGGTAAATCCATGGTTATAGAGAAAGGATAGGGAGTGGGTCTGGGCGGCTGGTCTTTGGGGCTGTTGGTGTGGACGTGATTGGCCGAATGGCCTGTTTTCACACTGTAGGGATTCTATGATTTATATCTCTCTCACACACACATTCAGTCTCTCTCCATCCCATACACATTCACTCACACTCTCTCACATTCACTGATCTTCCCCTTTCTCCTTCACAGAGAAATCCTGTTCTTCTTTAACTTCCAGTGACTAGCAGAAATACAATGAGTCACTTTTGCACATACTTTATTTTTACATTTATTGTTGTAAATGAGCTAGGAATTTACATTTGCTTATTTTCCAAATATGCTTCATTCTACATTCAATAAGCAAAATAAAAACCAGTGAGGTGATATTAAAACTGCACAACCCTTAACTTTGCCTAACCTTTCCCAAATCTGATGGCTTGTGCACTTTTACAGAGAATGCATCAGAGGCTGGATTGATGAAACTAGAAGAGCAGATAATTTTAGTTCCCTTCAGAAAATACACAATGGGAACTGAACAGTAGGAACTGAACTGGCAGCACTGTGTATCCAAATGCTTCATAAAACCAGCTCTGCCTTCATATTGTGCACTCACATCCATGGTAACAGTCTTGTGGTTAAACAACGCCACAGTTTTTTAAGAAAGGAAGGAAGGTGCGTAAAAGTGATTTGAAAAGTTCTAAGAAAAACTAATACTGTCAGGTATATCTGTTGAAATAAATACCTTTGTTTGATTTACAGTTATGTAAAATTAATCCCAGTCTTATCAAAAACATACCCTTAGTTTCTCATCTTTCTTCACATTTCTGTCTCACAATGAAATTTTCAAGTTTATCATTAGTTCAGGTGGAATTCTGTTCCTGATCAATAATCCTCAACAATCAGATATAGACTGACAATAGCGGATGGCTAGGAACATGTTAGAGCAATAACACAACAGGTATTGGTTTAGAATTGCTTCTAGTGAAGGTTGTTTGTTAATGTTTTACAAAGGCCCCACAGTGAGTTTCCTTAGGGTGACTATGATCTCCCTGAGGATCACTGTTAGGGATGATGAACTAGACGATTCTGTAGCTGTGAACTTTACAGACTGAGCTCGTCTTTTGTCACATGAACGCGAGATATGTCCAGATGCAGACAATTCACACTCCCATAGGGAGACAAACACAGTTGGATAAATCATGTGATAATGGGAACTGCAGATGCTGGAGATTCCAAGATAATAAAATGTGAGGCTGGATGAACACAGCAGGCCAAGCAGCATCTCAGGAGCACAAAAGCTGACGTTTCGGGCCTAGACCCTTCATCAGAGCTCTCTAGCTCTCTGATGAAGGGTCTAGGCCCGAAACGTCAGCTTTTGTGCTCCTGAGATGCTGCTTGGCCTGCTGTGTTCATCCAGCCTCACATTTTATTATCTTGGATAAATCATGTTATTGTTTAAATGGCCATTTCACTTTCACTTTGGAAGCTGAGATTGCACTACCTTCTAATGCCCAGTGACTGTGTTTCCTTTGTAGGGGAAGAGAGGGAATAACATTGAACCCGGAATAGGGTAACTTTCTGTAGTGAGGAAAAGAGGCATTCAGCTCCACCAATGTGCACCTGGGACATGGCCAAAGTTGCTTTTCGTTGCTTTCCAAAAACTTTAAAACACGAAATGAAGTAGCTTAAATGCAAGTCCAACGATCATTGTGTTGAATCCCCTGTTAAACATTTGATGGAATCTGTAGAACCGACTCAATTAGCATTTAGGCTACTTCTGGAGTTTCCAGAACTGTGTTCAGTTTTGGTCTCCTTATCTGAGAAAGGATGTTCAGGTGATGGAGGGAGTGCAATACTATTCCGTCTCTTCATCTCCAAAGGAAACACAGTCACTGGGCCTTAGAAGATAGGGCAATCTCAGTTTCTAAAGTGAAAGTGAAATGGTCATTTAAACAATAACATGATTTATACAACTGTGTTTGTCTCCCTGTCATAGTGTGAATGGTTTGCATTCGGACATGTCGCACATCAGTGTGACAAAAGACAGGCTCAGTGATTCCAAGGAAGGCAGGAAAGACATATGGCAAGAGACTGGATAGGTTAGGACTATATTCACTGGAGATTAGAAGAATAGTTGGGGGCGGAGAGGGGTGAATTTCATAGAAACCTATAAAATTCTAACAGAACTAGACAGGGTAAATGCAGAAAGGATGTTCCCGATGATCAGAGACTCCAGAACCAGGGGCCACAGTCTAAGGGTATGGGGTAAGCCAATTAAGGCTGAGATAAAGAGAAATTTCTTCACCCAAAGATTGATGAGCCTGTAGAATTCCCTGCCACAGAAAGTGGTTGAGGTCATAACATTGAATATTTTCAAGAAGGAGTTAGATAGAGTTCTTAGGGTTAAAAGGATCAAAGAATACGGGATCAAAATGGAAACAGGACACTGAATTGGATGATCAGCCATGGGCGTTAAGGGAAATGGACATGGGCAAAGCAGGTTTAAATGTTTGAACAGCCTACTTCTGTTCATATTTCCTATGTTTCTGTGAAACTTTCACCAAAGATACAATGAATGATCAGGAGAAACCACCCAGTAAGAATTTATTCCTAGCCATTTCTCATTCTTGATGGCATTTTTGTTTTGCATTTTTAAGAGTTTTATGATTCAAGATTACTCCTCCAGCATTATCTTTCATGTTACATCCCACCGAAATTGATTTCTATGATGGGAGGTTTTGCAATGAGACGGGAACATGTGACAAGAAGGAAATGCAAGTGTCTTTGCAACATACTATTGTTCATAAGATCTAACATCTTTGTTTGAAAATATTTTAGAATATAATATGACAGAGCCTGCTATAACATACACAGTTGGTTTCTGCTTTGGAAAAACCATATAAAGTACCTCTCTACTATTCATTTTTCATATTCCAAAAGAAAGTATTGTAAAAGGCTGACCGTTTAGTTTACATTTTAAGAAAAAAAGGCATTATACAACATTAATAACTTCATCAATATTTGAGCAATATCACAAAATACTGTACAGGTCAATTTGCTCATTACCCTCTGGAGATAAGGCCTTTCTCTGAAAATAAAAATGTATACAATCATTTTCCTTCCCATCCACGCATGGAGCATATTGTACAGTAAATTTATTTGTTGATGTGGAAATCTAGATGGGAAATTGGAGCTATTCAGGTGTCACTGAGGATGAAAAGGTGAGTGTTGAGGTAAATTAAGACATCAGGTGTGAGGTAAATCATAGAGCAGCACTAAATGAAACTTAGCCTGTGTGTTAAATGCTTGTGACAGGAGAGAGAGACTGAAGAGGACAATGAGTCCCCTCAATTTTGAGCCCCTGAGAAAATTGTCAGTGGGAGCGAGTCGAGTGGGTCAGGGCTTTTTGTACAGTTGCTTCCGCTCCAGCGTCAGATTTTCACTGGAAGCACAGCAAGAATTCCAAGGAAATTCAGCACATCCACAATGACTTATGCCAATTATTATTGATGAACCATAGAAAACATCCGATGTGGATACATCACAGCTTGGAATGGTACCTGCTCTGCTCAAGATCTCAAAAAACTACAGAGTTGTCAACGCAGCCCAGTCCATGACAAAACCCAACCTTCCTTCTGAGATAATGGGAACTGCAGATGCTGGAGAATTCCAAGATAATAAAATGTGAGGCTGGATGAACACAGCAGGCCAAGCAGCATCTCAGGAGCACAAAAGCTGACGTTTCAGGCCTAGACCCATCAGAGAACGTCAGCTTTTGTGCTCCTGAGATGCTGCTGGGCCTGCTGTGTTCATCCAGCTTCACACTTTGTTATCCAACCTTCCTTCTGTTGTCTTCGTCCACACCTTCTATTCCTTCAGGAAGGCAGCCAACATAATCAAAGACCCGTCCTGCCATGGTTATATTCTCTTCCACCACCTTCCAATGGGCAGATGATACAAAAATTTGAATACACGTACAAATTTAAGAATAGCTGCTTCCCCGCTGTTGTCAGATTTATGAATGGACTTCTCATATACCAGAGTCGATCTTTCTATCTAGCTGTAACACTACATTCTGTATTCTGTTCTATTACCGTGATGTACTTATGTAAGGTATGCTTTGTCTTGTTAGAATGCAAAACAGTACTTTTCACTGTATCTCAATACATGTGACAATAATAAATCAGTTCAAGTCAATTAAAATCAGAGACACACAAGAAGCTGGAATTGGAGGAGTGTAGGTATCTGGGCAGTGGCAGAGCCAGCAGTGATTACAGAGATAAGAAGCAGCGAGGGTTTGAAGATGAAAATGACAATCCTGAAATCAAAATGTTGTTTGACTGAGAATCAAAGTGGGTCAGTAAGTACAGGGGTGAATGGGAATAGGATTTGCATCAAGTTAAGATACGGGTAGCAGGGTTTAGGATGATCTCAAATTTAAAGCATGTAGAAAGTTGGAGATTTGGTAGGAATGCTTTGGAATAGTCCAATCCCAGGCTGATGAAGGCATGAAGGAGCTGAGCTGAGACAGAGGTAATGTTGATGACATAACAGAGGTTACACAGATGATGTATCATAAGTAATGTTGATGATATAACAGGTGAAAATAGGCAATCTTAGGCATGGTGGAAAACTGAGTTTGGAAGCTCACTTCAGGACCAAAAACCAGAGAGAAAAGCCAGTTAAAAAAATGTTTTAAAATAAATGTACTGGGGGCTTTGCAGCTCCATTTTAAACATACAAAATGAGTTATTTTTTAAATCTCAACTGTGTGGAAACAGGCCCTTTGGCCCAGCAAGTCCACATTGCCCCTTGGAGCATCCCACACAAACCCATCCCCTTATAACCCGCCTAAGCTACACATCCCTGAATACTATGGGCAATCCACCTAAACTGCACGTCTTTGTACTGGGGGAGAAAACCAGAGCACCTGGAGGAAAACCACACATATGCAGGGTGAATGTGCAAATCCCACACAGGCTGTTGCCAATGGTGGAATTGAATCTGGGTCCCTGGTGCTATGAGGCAGCAGTGCTAACCACTGAGCCAACATGAGTTGGACCAATACGCATCATTTGCAGTTTTTACTTTGTTTCTCCTTCTGGGATGTGACTCCAAAGTTGCAAACACACTGGCAAAACCTCAGACTGCTATCACAGAGATGAATGAAATCAATAGCTAGGGAATGGAGGTTGATTCAGGGGGCTGAAAACAATGGCTTCTGTCTTCCAAAGATCCACAGAGAGGAAACTTTTGTTCATCTGCTATTGGATGTCAGAAAAGTAGGCAGATGTTCTAGCAAGGGTGTAATGAATGAAATCGGATCCTTATGTGTGTGGAATCTATGAAATGTTGTACGTTAGAAATGTAACAGTTGGTGGATGGTTTGTCAACTGATCTGAGCACAACCTTGAGATGCTCTGTTCGCTTATAAAATAATTCAGCCATGATTGTATCCCCTCCTCTCCTCTCCACCTGAAGACAGTGATACTTTATTCTGCATACTGTCAGTTATCAACTGACACTTCACACAGGGAGTCCTTCGTTATATACAGATTGAGTCGGTCAATTTCGTTTAACCGTTTGCCTGGACGGGGCCACAAAGAAGTCTCATTCGCCAGTCACCTGATGTCCATACACTGATGCACACCTGGGGATTCAAGAATGTGATTAGAAATGGAAGTTCAACTGTCTGAGCGCTGCCTCCATACACTTGTGCAAAATGAGGATTGGGAACTTACCTAGAATGGCAGGATGGCCAATCGCTAGTTTATAGTAGAAGAGCTTAGTGTGCATCTTCTAAATGCATTTTTAAGTTAAAATTAACTGCAAATTAAATGCATGTCAATAGAAAACAAAAATAACATCAAATACTTCCTGTAACTGTTCAATTTTTGAGGATGTCAAGGGTTGCTGAAGCTAGACATGAAAGTAGAGTTGAGGAATGGTGGAGCAGGTCAAGTAGCCTCCACCAGTTATTTCTTAAGTTGTTATGAGCATGGTATACAAAGAATTCATTAGGTAATCAGAATATTATCATTGTGACTGTGAGTCCAGCTATTTTGCTGCAATTACTGTTGTAATTTGTTCCTGCCTTAAATATTAATATATTCCTGGCCTTCACATGCATGAAAAAAGAGTAAATTACACAACGAATTAAGGAAATGTTGAAAGGGACTTGAATGTAGAAAATGAACTATTCAGCAACTTCAGTTATATGATCCTAAACACCAGAGGTACAATTAACTTCCATCATTCATATCAAAGGATGAGTTGTATTTGAGCTGAACGACACGTTCTTGCCTTGTAGGATTAAGATCATGTTAGAACATTGTTTTTTGATGCAACTCCTATGGTGCTGTCTTGTGGTTGTAATTCTGATAGAATACAGAATGGTTGCACATTGTAAAAGGGTCAAGTGAATAGCAGGGACCAAAGTTTGCAAGTTTTTGCGATATGTAATGAACTTTTTACAGTACAGGCAGTCCCTGGGTTATGAATGGATTCCATTCTGGAGTCCAATCGTAAGTCGATTTGTACACAAGGCGGAACACCGGAACACAATGCAAAGAAACAGTTCATAAGTATGGGGAATGTTTGTACATCTGATCTTTAAAATGACGTCACTGTATGAGTTTGCGCTCGTAAATAAGAGCATTTGTAAGTCAGACGTTCCTTAAGTTTGGGCCACTGTATTTATAACAGTGAGGCCTACAGTAGTCTTTCATAAGAATTGCCTGAAAATGAGATGATTCAGCCATTACACTGTCTCTTGTGACAAATACTAACCCGCTCCAACAAGACTTTTCTAATTTCACTTCCACGATCGTTTCCATTCATTGTGGAAGTAGTTGCACTTTTTTTTAATTTGAGGTCAGTGAACAGTATTTCTGCTTCTTTTCTACCCTGAGATCCGACTGGCTTGGGAATCTTGATTGTTGGTGCACAGGAGATTGTGGGACACGGTTAAGCTAATTGGTCACTTGGAAATGGACCAATTTCTCTTTTTTTAATCATGTGTTCCTAACCACAACTATGATGACTAGCAGCCTGCAGTAAGGGCTGAGTACATAAGGATAGTGAGGTTGATCAATGTGGGTATATGAAGCTGTGTGATTAGTTCTTTATGACAAGGGATACCAGGCTTGCACTGAATGTAAGGGAAGGGAAAATACACGAACTATGGGGCATTCTAATTTGTTTGATCGTAATGCGTACGTAATTTTTGTCTGAGGAAGGGTCACTGGACCTAAAACATCACCTCTGATTTTTTTTCTTCACAGATTCTGCTAGACCTGCTGAGCAACTGTTTTTTTTTTCCAGCAACTTCTGTTTTTGTTCCTGATTTACAGCATCTACGGTTCTTTTGGTTTTAACTTAATATTTGTCACTGACTATTGATCCTTAGGCTACCCGCTTCTCTACCCTCTGAAAGTCATTAAAACTCTATGATACCAGTTTTCAATACTATCATTCTACTTTGGCTATCATACAAATTAAGTTGGAAGTGTAATATCTCTCCACTCTCCTTTTGCTGATAACTGAGACATTTTTGTGATCACATCAAGCAAAGCTGGGCTCCCTGACATTGCTCTGGCACTCTGTCCTGAGAAAATCAAATATTTGCAATTAGTAACATTCTCTATGTTTACCTTAAAGAGCTATTATTCCATTTATTCTTAAGTTCGAGTTGGATCTGCTTTGTCATTGCAGGCTAATAGCGAGTCAGGTGAAGAAGGGAGTTTGACATAACACACCTTCATCAGAAATAAATTTATAACCTTTAGCAACAAAAGCAAAAACAAGTTTATTTTCTATGTTGGTGCCACACTAAAAGTTGGAACTCAATCCCAAAAGTCACTGGTATCCTCATAAAAAGGAATAGGTATTTTTAAATCAACTTACTCTGACATGTTATAGCACACTTTGAGAACAGGAGGGACTTGAACCCAGACCAATCTAGCCCAAAGGGAGGAACATGAAGAATGTGCCACAACAGCCCTCTCATAATGCTAAGAGCAGGATTTTACTGCAATATGAGGCCAAATAAACCACTCATTTCTTTTGGTTTCTTCAAAACATGTTCATCTTAACAATTCTCGGATTATAAACTCAAGCAAACACACCATGCTGTCTACCTGAAAACATCCTCAGATACTGAAGTGGTTTGAGCAACTTGTGGATTTATCATTCGATTGGTTAAGCGCTGCAAAGAAAAAAAATCAAGAAGGCGCGGTCTCAGGAAGGATAATGAGCATATACTCCTTTTCACTGTGGGGCACAGTATACCTGAAAGCACACACAGTTGAAGCAACTCAAGAAGGTTCCCAACAATTACTATAGTGAAGCAGTGTGTGGAATTGCCTCAATGCCATTGGCATTACTGTAGCACAATACTTTGAGAGCAGATAAATGAAAGATACAATACTTGGATAAAGCAAACAATTTTTGTCACTCTTTTATAATTGATTTTATTTCTTAGTTTGGCCATGGCAGCCATTCTTATGGAACCTGTTTATTGTTTTGTTCTTTTACTGCCTCATTGTAACCGTACAGCCTTCCATTACACACTGCCCATTATTAGTCACGAATAGTCCCCATTAACAACTATTAACCCTCCCAGCCTGATCATTATCAACTCTTTGTCTGTCCAACAGCTCATCTCTCTCTTTAGGCTCTATCCAGCATTTACTCCCTACCCTATCCCTCTCCCCTTTTTCTGCATATAAACTGATATTTTCCCAGCCACCATCAGTTCTGAGGAAGGGTCACCGGACCCGAAATGTTAACTCTGTTTTTTGCTTTCACAGATGCTGTCAGACCTGCTGAGCTTTTCCAGCAACTTTGCTTTTGTTCCATTGTTTATCAAGATGTTGCTAGGTATGGAAGGTTTGAGTTATAAAGAGAGGCTGGATAGGCTGGTACTTTTTTCACTGCAGTGTGGGACTGCAGGGGTCACTTTACAGACGTTTATAAAGTAACCCTACAGTTAGGGTGAATGGCAGGTGCCTTTTCCTAGGATGAGGGATTTCAAGACTATTACTTTTCACACAGAGAGTGGTCCGTGTATGGAATGAACTTCCTGAGGAAGTGCTGGATGCGGGCACTGTTACAATGTTTAAAAGACACTTGGATAAGTACAAGAATATGAAAGGCTTGGAAAGACGTGGGCTAGGAGCAGGCAAGTGGGACTAGTTTAGTTTGGGGTTATGTTTGGCATGGACTGGTTGGATCAAAGGGTCTGTTTCCATGCTGTATGACTCTATGACTTTATGCATTTTTTAAATAAACAAGCAATATATTTCTGAATGGATAACACAAATTGAATTGAGCAGTTTTGGATTTTATCACTGTTTTACATTTCAGGCAAGTATTTATATCAATGGTGTTTTACAGCTTGCACACTTGTTGTTAGGCATTCTAACATCATTCTATTATCCAGAAAGTTATGGTATCCAGAAATGACTTGGTCTCAAGCATTTTGGACTAGACAATTTGAATTGAGTCGTGATATATCTAGTCCAATGCACTGTCATACCACTTTTCAAGTATGACACTGGGAAGCCATTAAGTTCAGATCAGAGGATGGTTAATGTCATAAAACCAGAGAGTACTGGGGAAACACAGTAGGTCTGACAGCATCTCTGGAGAGATCTTTGAGTCTAGTATGCCTCTTCTTAATAACCGAAAGAACTGCAGATGCTGTAAATTAGAAACAAAAACAGAAACTGCTGGTAAAGCTCTGTAGGTCTGGCAGCATCTGTGGAGGGAAATCAGACTTAATGTTCAGGTTGAACAACCTTTCCTTGGAAGTTCTTAACCCGAACCATTAACTCTGATTAATTTTACAACGAGTTATACTAGACTCAAAATATTAGTTTTGTTTAATCTCTAAGGATGCTGCTAGATCTGTTGAGTTTCTCTGTTTTTATTTCAGACTCCCAGCATCCATGGTATTTTGCTTTTAGTCAGTTAATGATGTTTAACGGGCCTGTCCAATGTTTGTTTTTGGTGTCAAAGATTGACTTTCTGATGAAATAGTGTGAGAACCTAACTCTCTTTGGAAATTTCTTTCCCTGAGTTGCATACGGGCCATAATTTTGGGTCAGGATCTTCCTCTCTGACAGCATTGTAAATGTTTCTTCACCAGTAGGATTGCATCAGTTCAAGAGAGCAATTCACTACCACCGTGTCAAAAGCAATTAGAGAAAGGTAATAAATGCTGGCCTAACTGGTGAAGTTCACAACCTGTGAAAAAATAATGAAAGAAAAATTGGGAAGAAGAGAAAACAGAAGTTGCCGAAGATATTCAGCAGGGATGTGCAGGCTAAGTGGATTAGCTATGATAAATGTGGGATTATCGGGATAGGGTGAAGGCCTGGTTCTGGATGGGATGCCTTTTGGAGGGTCTGTGCAGGCATGATGGGCCGAATGGCCTCTTTCAGCACTGTTTCTATGCTTACATGAATTCAGCAGGTTTGGCAGGATTTGTGGAGAGAAAGCAGAGCCAATGTCTTGATCCCAGCAAACCTTTTCCAGAACTGCACATTAGTATGTTGTCTTTGACATCTTACTCCAATTGATGACAACAAAGATCTGGGTTATCTTGAATGAGAAACGAAGCACAGCCTGTTGTGTCCTCACTTTGCACCATGCAGTCTCAACCACAGATTGATGGTGAAAGAACAAGGCTACACAAAGATATTTGTAACCAGACACAAGATGACTTCAGAGTGAGAATTATTATTACCTGCAAATTTTACAAGTTATTTCTTTACAAAGCAATTTGATTTATCTTTATTTGCCACCGTAGGATATGATCATGTACTGTTTATGTTACTTGACTGGATATCCAGAAAAATTAAGTTCAAGTTGTAATTCTGTTTAAAGACAAATATGGAAATTATATGAAAGAAATAATACTAACCACTAATCAAACAGGTCTACCTATTCATGATGTTTTATAGGGAGATTGTAAATGCTTTCTTTACCTGGGGATCTGATCCATACATAACACCAATGCGGTTGAATCTTAAATGCTCCATGAAGTTGCCCACAAGTCAACTAATTGCATGATGGTGCAACCAAGGCTAAGTGATAAATGTTGGTCTCGTTAGTGATGCTCATTTCTTGAGAATTAATATTGATAGAAGTGTACTCACCATTCATGCGTCTAATACAGATTCATGACATCAACAAGTAAACTCCCTGCATACAAGAAATTCCCATTCTTAAAATGAGAAAAAATTACAACAAAGTAATTTATTTCATCTGGTCCTCTTGCTCCTCATTGAAGTTGCTGGCATATTATGCTCTCTCAGCCTAATCATTGACTTCTTCGCTCATCCAACACGTTTACTTATGGCATTAGGATGGTGCATAGATCTTAAAATGATTGCAGGGTCAGATTCCAGATTTAGCAGTCACTTCATTCTTTTGCTGTTTTCTGTGCACTGGTAGATCCCTTCCTGTGCTACTCCAATGAATTTCTTAACCTGTTTAAACTACACAGCTCCACGACTGTAGAGGAAGACATCAAACAGGAATGTTTTTGGAATGCAGCAGGGAAAGACTAAATGAAAACCGTTATCCTTTTACAATTATCATTTGGATAGGAATTTAAAAAACAAAATTCTCTTATAATATTGATTAGGAGTCTTTATTTATTCCCCATTGCATGTTCAGCAACATTTTTTTGCAACTTCTGATGAAAGGTTGCTAATTTATCAAATAAATAAATCATTTTCAAAATTATTGATCTCTCCAATATTTTCCCCTGAAGGCACAACTGATGTTTCCATAGGCACTCACCTTATTCCCGAATCTCACTGAAATGACTAATCTTCAATATGCTAGCCCAGGCATGGAGGAACTACTGAGCTAATCCTCACAGTTAAGCCTGATCCTCATCTCACATGCCATCTGCATCTGGTACATGTCAAGATACACTGAACAGAGAAGCAGGTAAAAGGTCTGTCTAACAATTTTGCCCTTTGGCTTGGTCCATGGCCCTCATGACACCTATACATGCCTGAACTACTCTCGGCTGCAATCAGTTAACTCATTATAAAGTAGGGACCGGGTCTGCATCATGACAGGCTGTGCTACCCAGTATCACACTCAACCATGAATTAAGCTTCTAAACCATTGAGAGAGCTATTCAACCTGTCCACAGTTTCTTTGATATTTTTGAATCTTACTCAGTAAGCTGCTGAAACCCCAGTTGGAGAGTTTCAGTATAATCTGTTTACATTCACTGAACGATTTCACAAGTCAATCCACTGAAGGAATATGCACATAAATATTTGCTTCTGAAGCCCTTCTTTTCCTTTAATGTCAGGAAGGAGTTGCGGCTTCTTTGGTAGCGTCAACCACGCTCTGTTTTAACTTACCTTGAAGCTCTTTGTTCCTCCCATTGTTAGCACTCAGTATTTTCCATTTGCAATCTGGTTTACCAAGGTTTTCTTCATTATCAGTTGCTGAGGAAAGATTATGGCTAACTCTTTAACATATGGATCTACAATTGTCTTTCCCTTCCTTCAAGACATTCATCAGAAATACACATATATAAAATGGGAACACAGGGTGTATTGTGGCCTGAAATGAGGTATGTGTACTAATTCATTGGAGATTAGAAGAATGAGAGGTGATCTTGAAGAAATATATGCTGATTCTAAGGGACCTTGACTGTTGGGAGGATGACTCCCCTCAAGGGGAGATCCGGAACCCAACATTCTTCTAAAAATATGACACCTGTCATTGAAGATGTAATTTCTTCTCTCAGATGATCGGATTTCTTTTTGAGAGGGAACAATAAAAATTGGGTCATTGAAGATTGAGTTAGACTGATTTTTGAACAACTGGGAGTACAAGGATTATGGGAGACAGACTGGAAGCATCGCAATCACTTTTAGATCAGTCCATGATTCTCCTGAATGGTGGAACAGGATCAATCAGTCAAATAGCCCACTCCTGCACTTGACTCATACCACCTTACAATTATAGTGTTTTTGGGCCAAGCATGTATTTACTTGTCCTAATATCCCCTTGGATGGTTTGGTGTCAAATTTTGTTTGATGACACTTTGAAAAACATTGAAGGATGAAAGATGCTTTATAAGAGTGGCATAGTGGCTCAGCAATTAGCACTGCTGCTTTATAGTGACAGGAACACAGGCTTGATTCCAGCCTTGGCTAACTGTTTGTGTGGAGTTTGCACATTGTCCCCGTGTCTGCACTGTTTTCCTCTGGATGCTCCAGTTTCCTCCCACAGTCCAAAGATGTATAAATTAGGTGGATCGGCCCATGCTAGAGTGTCCAGTATTGTGCAAGCCAGGTGGATTAGCCATGGGAAAGGCAGGGTTATAGGAATAGGGGGAGTTGGGTCTAGATGAGATATTCTTCAGAGGGACACAATGGGCCGAATTTCCACACTGCAGGAATTCTAAACACAAATAGCGTACATGGGTTGTGAAGAGAAAAAGATCACTTGATACAAGTGTTTCATGTTAAAGGTGTACCAATGAGGTCACTCTAGCTCAAAGACCCAACCTAATGCTTGAAAACTGTATTTGACATTGTTTGATATGACCTCCGCTCCTATGCATCTGCATTGTCCCATGGTCCATCAAGCCTTGACCCTATTTAATGTCAATTTTAAATACCAATTAACACTGGAACATTTTGGCAGCTCTAAGTACCTGAGAGAAAAAGTTTCTCTTACCCATGTATATCTATTAGTGAAAAATAGTCCATCAATTGAGCTTCAGCTGAGTTGAGATAGTGACCTTGGATGCATTACTGGACTGCTTGTTTGTGCTAATTGTTTCTGACTTTTAATGAAGCATCAAGCATCATTAAATATGTTTCCTTTCCAAAAAAAATTACATTTGTGTGACCCTATACCATTTTGCTATTAATTCTAATACTGCGAAAAGAGGCCATACTATATTTATCTGCAGTAATTTACACAGTTCCCTTCGTATGAAAATTTATAAAATAATGCGACACAAAACTATAGCTCTAGAATAACTGGTCATCTAAAAAAACACAGTTATACAGAAGTAAAGAGAATTTTATATATATATATATATATATATATAATATTATATTATATAGTATTATATATATAAAATAGATCTGGTTACTTGTGACCTGTTCATGTAACCTCACAAATTGGAAGGGAGCTTAGATCGAACAGGTTCCAAATCAGAACCAAAGGATCCCTTCTGAGAACCAGTCTCGTCTTGAGATAACGTGGTTGGGAAAAATGCTCCAAGTGTTTGTCCTTGCGGTTGAGGTAAAGAACCTGATGACAACTGCCTGGGTAGAGTCATGCGCTCGGGGATGGAGCTGCACGGTTTACTCAAGCGTCTGGGTCTACTGAAGCCCGCCACACCGCCCGAGGCTTCTCTGCCCGAGAAGGGGCTGCTCTGATGAGTCAACTCTTGAGGCAAGGACGGCTGGGAGGCGGAGATCACCTTAAGGTCCTGGGTCAAGCGTCCGACTGGCGGCAGAGGAGGAGGAGGGAGAGGCGGCGTGCTCTTGAGGGTGATGATCTGCTGAAGAGCCGGAGGGGTCAGGAGAGACGTGCGGGAGCCTGACGCTTCGGCAAAGCCGCCGTGGAATGTCCTTCTGGCGGCCGGGCTTGCGGGCGGAGGGCTCAGAGCACCGGGGGAGTAGCACGGCGTGACCGAGCGCTGTTGGAGCGGCGAGACCTGGACCCTGGAGCCCGGGTGGTGCTCCCTCCCGCTCTTTGCCGGCACCGGGAAGTGGGTTGAAGGGGAGCCCGGGGGCAGGGGGCTCGGGCAGAAGGGAGGGGAAGACGAGCCGGCTTGACCGGCCGGGGATGAGCCGGTGGTCGGCTGCAGGAACTGCAGGGCGCCGGTGTGTACCTGGGGCGTTCTGAGCCCCACGGTGGCGCCGCCTCCGGCTGGGCTGGGGCCGACCGAAGGCTGGCGGAAGGCCGGGGGCGACGACCCCAAAGAGGGGGAAGGCTGGATCCCCGGGGCCGGCGGCGGCTGCTGCAGTTGGTTCAGGCTGCTGGAAGCCGAGCCTCCCTTCGGCTGCTGGGGGTGGAACAGAGCGGCCGAGGGCGACTCGGCGCTGGGGGTCTGCAGCTGGGAGGGGGCGCTGGATGGGGAGCCGGCCGACGAGGGTCCGGTAGTGGGCGCGGAGAACGGCGGCCGCTTCGTCTGTTGCCCCAGAGAGTTCAGTATGGACACCGAAGGCTGGAACATGTTGCCCCGGAGGTGCGAGTGGTGATGGTGGGTGAGTGTGATCGCCACTGAAGTGGTCGCCGCTGCCGTCTGCAGAGGGGCTTGAACCAGCGGGGTCCAGATAACCGGAGTAGGTGTGGAGACCGTGGGCACCGGGTTACTCTGGATGTTCTGAGCCATCTCCCTGTCGTGTTGCACGATCTGCTGGATAATCTCGCTCTCCTGATAGTTCAAGGCACCAGAGTTCAGGTCGTGCTGCACTTTGTGAAGCAAGATGGAATTTTTCTTGCCTGCGGAAAACAGCAAACGTGAACAATGTTAGTTGACTGTTTAACGAATCTGAAATCATTCAGCACAATTCACCAAAGAACCATGGGCGAAGTTGACATTTTCTTTTCCTTGAGTGAGGTGTAATCTCTGTCAATCCGAATCTCTGTTACCCGTGTCTTAGTTTTATTTCCCTGTCGCCCTGCACTGAGGAAGTTCACCCAGCATCCTTAGACAGTGCCACAGGGCCACTTCCATCTAGAAGGTCAAGGGCAGCAGATACATGGGAACACCACCACAATCAAGTTCCACTCCCAAGATCCTCACCACCCTGACTGGGAAATATGTTGCTGTTCCCTCAGTGTCACTGGGTCAGCACCCTGGAGCTCCCTTCCAAAGGGCATTGTGGGTCAACTTACAGCACATGGAAGGCTGTGGTTCAAGAAGGCAGCATGCTACCACCTTCTCAAGAGCAATTAAGGATGGGCAAATAAATGCTGGACCAGTTATCAATGCCCACATCCCACAAATGAATAGTTTTAAAAAAACATGCTTGATGACCCACTTTAGTTCCCAGCCAAGTAACTGTGATGATGTCCTAGTAGTATTATCTCTAGACTCTTAATTCAGAGACCCAGATAATGTTCTGGGGACCTGGGTTCAAATCCCGCCACAGTGGAATTTGAGTTCAATGAATATCTGGAATTAAGAGTCTAATGATGACCATGATTCCATTGTTGGTTGGGGCGCGGGATCCCCATCTTGTTCACTAATGTTCTTCACAGAAGGAAACTGCCATCCTTATCTAGTCTGACCTATGTGTGATTCCAGATCCACAGCAATGTAGTTGACTCTTGTCTGCCCTCTGAGCAATAAATACCGCCTAGCCTGTGAGGTCCTTATACTGTTAACAAATGTTCAAAAATCTTGATTTTAAGACTCTTTTCCTTGCTTTCAAACAGCCTCACTCTTCCGTATGTCTGTAATCTCCTCCAGCATCATAATCCTTTGAAAGCTCTGTACTTGTATATTTGGCCTATTGTGCGCCCCTCATTTTGTACCATTGGTGACTATATGTTCGGTTACTCAAGCTCTGAAATATCTTTTTTATACCTCTAATGCTCTCTTTAAACATTCCTTAAAATGTATCATCTTGACCAAGTAGATCCTTGAGAGGGTCAGCATCATACGGTGAACTGTCTGCGACACACAGTGAGATGAGTTGTTATATTAAAGGCTCTATAGAAACATATGGTTGTGAAGAAGAGTCACACTGGACTTGAAAAGTTAGCTTTGTTTCTGACTCCAGTGATGCTGCGAGAACTGCTGAGTTTCTTCAGCATTTCTGCTTTCATTTCAGATTTCTAGTACCTGCAGTACTTTGTTTTTATTATAGTAGTTGTTGGTTTCCTCTGGAATGCATTGCCTGAAAGGGAAGACCAACTTTTAACATGGAATGGAATCCATAGTAAGATTTGGAGAGCCATGAGCAAAATTGCAAGACAGTCCAGTGAAGTGGATAGCAAAGAAATTGAAACAAAATCAGCCAGGTAAATCTCATAGAATATGAGCTCCCTGATTGGGGTCGTTAGTCTGGTCCAGTCAGGGAGCCCCGGCTGATAAACATAAACAGGAGTGTCAGAGGTTCTGTTCAATCTAGGAGCAGGCTCTGAGCCGGCTGGGTCAGTGTTATGTACTGTGCACGTGTAAATAAAGGGTGAGTTGTTGATGGGATACTGACCTTCATGGGGTTTCTTCAGTGTCTTTACGTCACCCCATAATTATTAAAGTGGAAGATTCACCATTTCACCATTTTCCTTTCCACCTGCAGCTTTTAGTAACATTATGCACTCTTTGATCCCAATGTTAGCTTCCTCTAGCTCGTGGAATGTGAGCCAGTGAAGTGCAAGTGGTTGAGAGGAGTTAAAATAATGCCCATCACTTACCTCCTCTGATCCCCCTGCCTTGTCACCAACTTGAAGTATCAAACTTGAGCATGAGTCCTATTTTAAGCACAATCTTAATCATGATCTTATCTGTAACACCTACTGCAGTTCTGAATGAGAGAACAGTTTTTAATGGAACTGTGCATTGGTTTACAAAAATATAATTGCCATTGTTAAGATCAGCTTGTGCAATTCACTAAAAATTACATTTTGCATTTTGTCTACTTAAAGTTCACATGTGCACATGTACCAGCAGAGGGAGTCTGCTAAGAAATAATAATTAATAATATAATATCCCTTGAGAAAAAGAACAGGAAATGACATCACCAACCCAAGGAAACCTAACCAGATAAATAGAAAGCAGGACATAACACCAGCGCTTCGTTGGAGGCTCACTGATGATGTTACCTAGAATGGTGACGAAACGTCTGAAAACTAACCTTCCAGCTCAGCGAGCAAACTCACATCCTGATAATATAATAAAGGATCCCTGTTTAAAAGCTTGAGCAAATCTGGTTCTAAATGTCTCTGACTGATATAAAACTTGCTGTGTCTCAGGAATGCCACAGCTGTTCCCCACAGAGAATTCCCAGGTTTTCTCCCTGATATTTCTGACAGTACTGAGCCTTTAAGTGATGTCTTCTGTCCAGCCTCTCTTGCAGACAGATGTGTAAGTCCAGACCCTGTCCACTCATGTTTCATTTAAAGACAAACACCCAGGGAGAACTGAAAAACTGTTTACCAACTGCTTGTCTGAAGGAAGCATTTCATCACCAATTTGTCAACACCCCTCTGCAAAAGAAACATGACAGAAAATATCTCTCAAAGAAACAGTACCATCATATATGGGACACCACTAAACCTCTCCTACTCTCTATGACTATTATGTCCTTAAAAATCCTACTTACTGTATAACATTCCATTTTGTTTTATAATTCAGACTCCTTCTGCTGGTACATGTGTACAAGCAGCTCTCAGTTGACAAAATGTGCAAAGCAATTTTCAACAAACGGCACATATTAATCTTAACAATGGCAGTCACATCATAGTAAATCAATGCAAAATTCCATTCAAAACTGTTCTTTCGCTCAGAACTCCAGTAGGTGTTGAAGATAAGATCATGATCTGATGATAGCTGACATTATTTCCAGTCATGAACAAGCAAGTTGATGTTGAGTTAGTAAACATCTCAGTCATACTTCAAAACCCGAACATGTTCCTTTCTGGTTTCAGAGCTATTGAGAGTTAGAAAGCCAGGCTTCGATGTACCCAGGCTGTTTATCCTGCCCAGAGTTTGCACCAGGAGAACTAAAGGACTGAGTCGATCAGTGTGTCAATACAGAAAGGAAAAAATCATTATGGATACATTTCCAGTTGATGGTCAGTGACTTCTGGAGTAAATTGCACAAGAGACGAGAGACAGCTTGGTTGTATGATTAACTACTTGAGTTCAGAAAATAAACAGGGTATGCCTGTGAGGTTAAAATAGTATCAGAGATAATGGGAACTGCAGATGCCGGAGATTCCAAGATAATAAAATGTGAGGCTGGATGAACACAGCAGGCCAAGCAGCATCTCAGGAGCACAAAAGCTGACGTTTCGGGCCTAGACCCTTCATCAGAGAGGGGGATGGGGGGAGGGAACTGGAATAAATAGGGAGAGAGGGGGAGGCGGACCGAAGATGGAGAGTAAAGAAGATAGGTGGAGAGATGCCTGTGAGGTTGTTTCTTATGAAACTGCAGAGCTTGAGTTGGCACCTTCAGAAGTGGAAAGGATACTGCAATGGAAGGGTTGAGGAAATGCAGGAGAGATATAAAACATTCGAAGGAAAATTATTGTGTGTAGTTTGTGTCAGACTGTCACAACAATCTGATTAAACTATATGATTAGCATTACTATCACCCTGTCCAGTGTTTAATAACACCAGGTAGCTAATTGAAGTATCAACTCAAAACCAGGCAATGAGTTCTTTTTCATCATTTAATTAAATGGCTGAACTGTAGGATAGCAATTGTCTCTCATCATGATGCAGGGGATTCCAGGTTGCAAATCTATTTTCAAACATTTTCGCTCCGTAAATCAATGGGTACATGAACATGAGTGATAGCCATAGGAGTCCTGAATATTCCTAAAAGGGACCTGAGGGGCAACTTTTTCACACAGAGGGTGGTGCATATATGGAACGAGCTGTCAAAGGAAGCGTCAGAGGTAGGTACAATTACAACATTTAAAAGACATCTCAAGAGGTACATTTATAGGAACGATTTAGAGGAATGTGGGCCGAACACAGGCAACCTGGTTGGCGTGGATGGGTTGGGTTGAAAGGTCTGTTTCCTTGCTGTAGGACTGTGTGAGTCATAATTGATGGAATGAGATTATCTCGACATTGAGCTGGATCGTGCCACATTTCTTATCTTATTCTGCTACACATCTCGCCATAACTCTCAACATTCACACCACTATAATATATAAACCTTGTTATGTTTCAAAAAGATTGCACCACAATTGCTTAAATTCTATTCAATTTCTACTCATAGGTCAGCCTTCTCATTCCAGGAGTCAATCCAATGAACCTTTCTGGTTCTCCCTCTGAAGACAACACTTTCATCATTGGGTGCAGAAACCAAACTGTACACTGTAATCCAGAAATTCATTCAAGGATTGTGGATGTTGATGGCTGCCCATCCCTAATTGCCCTTGAGACGATGGTGGTGAGCTGCTTCCATGAAAAGCAACAGTTCTTGGTGTGTAGATAGACAGGCTGTTCCAGAATTTTTACTCAAGGACAGTGAAGGAACTGTGAAAAAATTCTAAGTCAGGATGGTGTGTGGTTTGAGGAAGGGAAATGGCAGTGGGCGCTGTTCCCATGCCTCTGTTGCCCTTGTCATTCTAGGTGGTCAAGATTATGAGTTTGGAAGGTGCTATATAACCAAGCATCTTATAGATGGTACTCTGCCACTGTGTGTTAGTCACGTATAGAGTGGGTGTTAAAAATGGTGGATAGCCAATCAAGCCGGTTGTTTCGCCCTGGATGGTGTCAAGCTTCTTGAGTATTGTTGGAGCTACTTTTGTCTTGGCAAGGAGAATTACACTTCTGACTTGTGCCTTGTAGGTGATGAATAGGTTTTGAGGAGACATGAGAGAGTAGGTCTATGTCTGATCCAGTTCAGCTTCACGTAACCCCAGAGATTTGATACTGGTGGATTCAGTGATGGTAATACCATTGAATGTCCCAAGGAGATGGTTAGATTTTCTTTCTTGTTGGAGATAGTCATTGCCTAACATAACTTCTACTTGCCACTTGTCAGCTTAAACTTGGATACTGTCAGGCATTGCTGCATTCTCCAAGGCTGACCTTTACCCACTCCTTTATCTGTCCAATTATTGTTCTCTCTCTCTGTGGACTCATCTCCACCTTTCATTTAGTCCTTTCTCCTTCCCTCCACCCCTTCTCTAGCATATACACCAAGCTGTTCCTGGCTACAGTAGTTCTGAAGGGTATCTAGATCCAAAATGTTAACTCTGCTTGCTCCCCACAGATGCTGCCAGATGTGCTGAGTTTTTCCAACAATTTCTGATTTTTATTGCATTTGGCTGTGTACTACTTCAGGAACTGGCGATTCACAGATGGTGCTGAACACGGCACAATCATCAGGGAATATGCCCATTTCTGATATTACGGAGGGTAGGTTATTTTGCTTTTGGTTTCTGATTGTTTTTGGGATACGAGCAATGCTGAACGAGCTGCAATTATTGCTTCTTGGCTCTGACACTTCTGAAGGTACAATGAAAGAAAGTTAATTATACATAGCTTAGGCCAGGCATGGACAACAGTTGATTAAATTTGCTGATACCCTTCATGAACCACTTAAACCCATAAAAGAAATAGAAACACTTATGATCATTTAGCTGAAACTAAGTTGCAAGAAGCTAGATATTCCAGTCAGAAGATTGCCATTGGAGCAGTGCAGACTCAAATTGCACATTGAAACCATGAAGAATTCCTGATGCAGATGATTCCACAAGAATTGTTCAGAACTTGAATTTTCTAATAAGCAATTCACCTGTGCCTAGAACCCTCCGAAAGAGTTCACCAAAGTCACAGAATTTACAGCTGACTTAAACGAATACTTACCCAGAAAACATTCGTAGATTATAGACCTACTCCAATTCCTAGGTAATGATTGAACTGAACTCCCAATCACCACAGATTCCACTGTCCCCACCCCCAAATACGCCTCCCCCAATGTCTTACACTGTTTGGACTCCTGACCAACAATGCCAGAACCTCCTTCCAGAACCTCATTTTCACCCAATCTATTTCCAATGCCCCTCTATCCAAACCTGATGAACTGGCACTGACACATCTTCTAACCCCAACCCTCCAGAAATCTGACCTTGCCCCTCCCCTCCTCTTGGATTTCAACAAACCTCACCTCCTGATCAGACCGACATTTTCCCCCTTATTGTCTAACCAGCCCCCGGACAAGAGCTGACAGTGCATCCCAGTTCCTTGGCACCCATGGACCCCCGTCCTGGCCTGCCTATGCCTTCCCAGATGCAGACCTGACAGAGTATAGATTCAATAACTCTTTCCTATCTAATGGATCCAACAATCTTCCCAGACTGTTTTCTCCACAGCCACCCTTGCCTGGTTCGCTAGACCTAACTGCAAACTGTAACCCCAGTGACATGAACCTCTCTCCCATGGACCCTCCCAATCCCCTCCCACCTGATACTGCCCTACCATAACACTCATTAACCTATTAGAGACTCTACCTATTTGGCATTGCACTGACCTGGTATCCTACTCACCAGAAACAAGCATCCCTCTGTCAACTGACTGGCATTACCTAGCCACCTAGCATCCTCATCCTGCACTTAACTTGCATACCTAACATTTCTCAGGAACAGTCAATGTGCCTGGCTTACTGCTGGGCATTTAAATCATAGAAACTAGCACCTGGACTGCTGCACAAAAAATGGGAATGCTTTACTACTGGACTCATAGATTCCTGGGCAGCTTCATGACAGGTAGTCCCTTCACAGCAACCTCTAGCCCTGAAGCCGCCTAAAGACTAGTAGGTACATTATAATCTGAACAATTGATATGGGGTTTACAGACCCTAATTGGAAGATCTAGTGGAGATTCAGGGAATTCAGTTTGAATGTGTAGGAGGTGAATATCTAGACCACTTGCTAGAAATACTTGACAATAACTACGAGCCCATCACACCTATATCTGGAACTAGGTTCACCCCAATGTTGCCTGCCAATGGTCTATATGTGGCAATGTCTTTGGAACCTGAAGCGAATGCATCTGCAGCTTAGAGGGAACTCTGATATGGGGTTGTCTGAACACACTGAATTTTAAGGAAACTGGATATTAAGGTATCTGCTCTGGACTGTGGGCAGGTAATTAAAAGTCATTGCAGCCAGAGGGATACAGCATTGTCCTGGATATTATTAGCAAAGCGATAAAGGAGATGGAAGGGAGGTTGACCAAAAAAAAACTGCGGATGCTGGAAGTCAGAAACAAAATTAGAAATTGCTGCAAAAACTCAGCAGTTCTGAAGAAGGGTCACTGGACCCTAAATGTTAACTCTACTTTCTCCCCAGAATACTGAATTTTTCCAGCAACTTCTGATTTTGTTTCTGATGGAAAAGAAGACAGTTTCATAATTTAATAAGGTGGTACGGTGGCTTAGTGGTTAGCACTGTAGCCTCACAGTGCCAGGGACCTGGGTTCAATTCCAGCCAAGGGCAACTATCTGTGTGGAGTTTGCACATTCTCCCTGTGTCTGTGTGGGTTTCCTCCAGGTGCTCCGGTTTACTCCCAGAGTCTAAAGATGTGCAGGGTAGGTGGATTGGCCATGCTAAATTGCCCGTAGTGTTCAGTGGTGTGTGGGTTATAGGGGGATGGGATGCTGCAAGGGGCAGTGAAAACTTGTTGGGTTGAAGGGCCTGTTTCGACACTGTAGGGAATCTAATCTAATGTGATTGTTGCTCTCCCCACTGATGAGGAAACTGGTCAGCTCTTATAATCAACCATCTAGACCATGCTATGTTGCATTTTCTGTGGCCATCAAATTCTGGAGTGGGGCATGAATGCAAAACAGGTCAGGCATCTTTTCCATTAGGGAAAAGGGCATAGTTTGCATTAAAGTGCAAAATGAGTTCTTAGCCTAGCCAAAACACATTATAGTATGTGCCAATTGTAGCTCAGAATTAATTTGACTTGATATTTCTTCCTAAACCTTCCTGCAACGTCAATTTGTAACTCAGACTTTTACTTCAAATCATAAACATGTGACTATAATATAGCTGTAACCTTTGTGAGATTACCCCAGCCAAATCAGATTAAATTTTATGTTAATTGAGAAGTCATTCAAAGATTGCAAGGTTTTGCCATGCATTAATGGATTAATTCTAGTAATCCTTCCAGCTAGTAACAGAGGCATTAATCTACTGATTATTTGCAACATGTTAGTAAATCCTTTATTCCCATGGAGACATTACTGTCAAATGGGTGAATGGGTGAAGAGAAAATAATGCAAAGTTGTATTCCTCAGAATTATCTCCTCATCCTTAATGGTTTTATACAATGAATGGAACCAGAACGTTTTAAAGGTTTCATTGCCTCTCACTCTCAGTTGACTGATTGTATCTGGGGCAACAATAAAAGAGCAGAGGTTCACCTGCACATCTGCCAATGTGGTATACTGCATCCACTGTACCCAGTGTGGCTTCCTCTACATTGGGGAAACCAAGCGGAGGCTTGGGGACCGCTTTGCAGAACACCTCCGCTCGGCTCGCAATAAACAACTGCACCTCCCAGTCGCAAACCATTTCCACCCCCCCCCCCTCCCGCCATTCTTGAGATGACATGTTCATCATGGGCCTCCTGCAGTGCCACAATGATGCCACCTGAACGTTGCAGGAACAGCAACTCATATTCCGCTTGGGAACCCTGCAGCCCAATGGTATCAATGTGGACTTCACCAGCTTCAAAATCTCCCCTTCCCCCACCGCATCCCAAAACCAGCCCAGTTCGTCCCCTCCCCCCACTGCACCACACAACCAGCCCAGCTATTCCCCTCCGCCCACTGCATCCCAAAACCAGTCCAAACTGTCTCTGCCTCCCTAACCTGTTCTTCCTCTCACCCACCCCTTCCTCCCACCCCAAGCCGCACCTCCATCTCCTACCTACTAACCTCATCCCACCTCCTTGACCTGTCCATCTTCCCTGGACTGACCTATCCCCTCCCTACCTCCCCACCTATACTCTCCTCTCCACCTATCTTCTTTTCTCTCCATCTTCGGTCCGCCTCCCCCTCTCTCCCTATTTATTCCAGAACCTTCACTCCATCCCTCTCACTGATGAAGGGTCTAGGCCCGAAACGTCAGCTTTTGTGCTCCTGGGATGCTGCTGGGCCTGCTGTGTTCATCCAGCCTCACATTTTATTATCTCTGCTTCAGTGCTCATGCTTCAATGCAGGGAAAGGCTATCGGTCTGTGCCAGCTACATATCCATGTGTGGATGTGCTCAAGGACAGCGTTGGGCTTTATTTGAGTTCTACCAAATAGTGCAGTTGTAGACTACTTCATAGGTGCCGGGAGTCACATCCGGATGACTATCTCATGGGTGAGGTTTCAGAGGACAACTGAGGCCTTGGGTGAAAAGAGACAATTGGGAAAATAAGTTCCACTTTGGCCGATCTTGCATTTGAGATAATAACCATAATGATCTACACACTGCCCAAAACAGCATAGCGGCGATTACAGTATTTCTATACATTTTGCAACTTATTAAAAACCTAACTTGCTATATTCCCGACCGAGTTCCACTTCTTAACTCCTCCATTGGAAAATTAATGGCACAAAGGCCCGCAGCTCACCCAGTGTCCATCGCAGGCATTATGCAACTCCTTCTTCTGATTAATAGGAAGCAATGGCCTAGTCATATTAACCCTGCAATCTCTGCAAAACTGGTAATGTTCTATGGATCGACCTTTGAATCCCACTGTAGTAGGTGCCAGAATTTGAATTCAATAATACTCTGGAACTAAGAGTCTAATGATGACCATTGTTGATTGTTGGAAAAACCCATCTAGTTCACTTATGTCCTTTAGGGAAAGAAACTTCCATCCTTAGCTGGGCCAGCCTACATGGGACTCCAGACCCACAGCAATGTGGTTGAATCTTAACTGTCCTGTAGACAATTAGAAATGGGCAATAAATGGTGGCCTGGCCAGTGATGTCCTCATCCGTAAATAAATAAAACTTCCTTTTATGCTTTATGTTCTTTGACCCTTCATCCATACAAGTTGATACTGGCAAGCCACCACGCCATCATCTTGCCTACTCTTGGACTAATGTAGGCGCTATATCAGGCCTTCAACACTTCTCTGTGAAGCTGATAAATACCTGCAGTTTGCAAACTCCTGCCAGGCCACTTAGTGCACAGGGACAGACACGCACCTCACTCACCTCCATAGGATGATTTTTGTGCTTGTAGAGACAGAGGTGCCTTATGGCACTAAGCTTCTTTCTTAGTGCTGACTCACTTCAGCGCTTACTTCGAGTCTGCCTGGCTCTTTCCAATTCACATTACATTCTTAGTGTACCCTCACTGACTTCAGCACCATCTGCTACCCTCTGTGTGGCTCACCTTTTTGTCTTGTCACTTAAAAACTTTAATTCTCAGTAATAGGCAGACAACCTCTCTGGCTTGGATTAGATTATACCACCGAAGGAAGGATGGCAGCTTTTTTAAAATTCTCCTGTGGGATGTCAGCAATGGTAGTTAGGCCAGCCTTCATTGCCCATTCCTAGCTGCCCTTGTGAAGGTGGTGGAGAACTCCCCTCTTGTACCAGTGCAGTCCATAAGCTGTAGACAGACCCACAATGCTTTAGAGAGGGAGTTCTGGGAATTTGATCCAGACACATTGAAGGAACAGCAATTTCTTTGCAAGTCAGGATGGTGAATGGCTTGAAGGAACTTAGAGGGGTGGTATTTTCATGTATTTGCTGCCCTTGTCCTTGTACAGGAGTCACAAATGGTGCTGAATGTTGTACAATCATTGGTGAACATCCCCACTTCTGACCTTATGATGTGGGGAAAATCATTGACGAAACAGTTGAGGATGGTTGACCTTGGACTCAGCCCTGGGGATCTCCTGCAAAGAAGTCCTGGAGTTGAGATGAATGACCTCTAACACCCGCTACTATCTTCTTACGTACAGTTATGACTCTAGTGGCAAAGAGTTTGATCCCAGGATTGTCATTGATTTCTGTTTTGCTATTGTCCAACCCTAATTGCCCTGGAGAAGTTGGTAGTAAGCAATACACAAATGGTAGGAAATGTCTCTTTCATTAGTAGCACTTGACGCTGGTCAAGTATTAATTTGAAATCTGAGATTAATAGAATTTTGCTAATCAAAAGAAAGACTTTAACAGGGTTTGCCATTGTTATCATCACAGGGTGGTCCAACTTTTATGTTAGATTTTCCATCAATTATTACAAATGCTAGACCATTTCAGAGGGCAGTTAAGAATCAACCACATCTGGGTCTGGAGTCACATGTAGACCAGACCAGGTAAGGATAGCAATTTCTTTCCCTAAGGGGTATTAGTGGAGCAGATTTTTTTTCCTGACAATTGGTAGTGCTTTTATGGTCATCATTAGACATTTGACCTCAGAATTGTTATTAAATTCAAACTGCACTACCTGCAATGGTTGGATTCAAACCAAGTCCTAAAAGCATTTACCTGGATTAACAGTCTAGCGAGAGTACCACTAGGCCATCATCAAGGGCTTCAGCTTAAATGGCAGGAGAGGGGAGTGGTTGAAAGGTTCATTGGGGCCACAGGGACAGCAACACAGTGGTGACATAAAGGATGGGGGGATATTTGTGAGTCACAGGCAGAACCTGTGAGTCTCTCACACTGAAACAAAGATGGTACTTTGTCAGATCAAAACTCAACCACATAATAACCAAACAAAATGGCTATAAGTGCATGCAAAGCAGGCAGAATAAAAGATTTTCTTTCTTTAGGCGCGAAGTAATACTTCTGAATTCTGAGGCCCTGTTAGGGGCAGTTGTGGAAACCATGGAACATAGCCCAACCATGATGCCATTCAAAAGTAATCCCATCTGGCTATACCTGGTTCATATTGCTCTATTCCCTGCCTGTTCTTGTGTCTATCCAAATACCTCTTAAATGTTGCCATTGTGCCGGCTTTGACCACCTCCCCTGGCAGCACATTCCAGGTACCTACCACCCTCTGTGTAAAAAAACATTGCTTGCATATCTCTCTTAAATTTTCCCCTCCTACCTTAAACCTATGCCCCCTAGTATTTGATATTTCCACCCTGGGAAAAAGACTCCAACTATCCATCCTATCCATGCCTCTCATAATTTATATGCTTCTGTTAAATCACCCCTCAGCCTGCTATGCTGTAGTGAAACAATCTAAGTTTGTCCAACCTCTCCTTATAGCTAATACACAGGAATCCAGGCAACATCTTGGTAAACCTTTTTTGCATCCTCTCTGAAGCCTCCACTTCCTTCCTGTAGTGTGAGGACTAGAACTGCATACAGTACACCAAATGTGGCCGAACTAAAGTCTTAAATAGCTGCAAAATGGCTTGACAAGTTTTATACTCAGTGCTCCAACCAATGAAGGCAAGCATGCTGTGCATCTTCCCTACTGTCTTATCTACTTGTCTTGCCACTTTCAGGGAGCCATGGACTTACACCCCAAGATCCCTCTGTATATTAACACTCCTAAGAGTTACCATTAACTATATGCTTTCCTCTTGCATTTGACCTACCAAAATTCATCACCTCACACTTGCCCAGATTAAACTCCATCTACTATTTCTCTGCCTAACTTTCCAACTGATCTATAGCCTGTTATAGCCTTTGATAACCTTCCTCGCCATCCAAAGCTCAAGAAATTTTCATTTCATCTGCAAACTTACTAAACAGACCACTTACATTTTCATCTAAGTCATTTAAACCATATCTCCACTGATTTAGTCATGCTATGCATCAGGTTTGACTTTTCACTTTATCAACAGGTCATTCATTGTTGATGGATGCAGATAATAAATCATGGGCATGACATTGTGTACACTAATTGCCTCCTTGCCATGTCGGCTAAATGAGTGTCAGGAGAACAAGGCATTTAAAAGTGACACCTGAATTTTCCATTCCTCAATCACATTTCGAAGGTAAATGCAAAATCATCCTGGTCTCGCCACGATAGCGGGCTGTTGTCTCACGAGAGAGAGACGTCAGGTGGTGAATATAAATTAAGGGCACATGGTAACCTCAGTTGGTGTGGGAACATAGCCAATACTGGAAAGACAGCGCTTCACTCCCTCTACCACCAACACTCTGTCACAGCAGTGTGTACCATCTACAAGATGCCCTGCAGAAATTCACCAAAATCCTCAGACAGCTCCTTCCGAACCTACAATCACTTCCATCTACAACGACAAGGGCAGCAGATATACGGGAACACCACCACCTCCAAGTTCCCCTCCAAGTCACTCACCATCCTGACTTGGAAATATATCATCATTCCTTCACTGTCGCTCGGTCAAAATCCTGGAATTCCCTCCCTAATAGCATTGTAGTCAACCCAGAGCAGGCAGAATGCAACAGTTCAAGAAGAAGCTCACCACCACCAAGGGCAACTAGGGATGGGCAGTAAACACCCACATCCTGCAAAATGAATAAAATTAAGCTTTCCACTTGTCAGAATTTCACAGTAATATACAAGGTTATGGTTGAGACTTAACCTGTCTGAGTATTTTTCTGTTATTCATTCATGGGATGCCTAGGCATATTGCCCATCCCTAATTGCCCAGAGGACAGTTGAGAGATCGAGTCACCATAGTTTTGCCAGACCATAGCGCTGCGCTCCCATTGGAGAGACTTAACTAGTGATGATTTAACCTGAGGGTCACCGCACCTCAGGTAAGGCGTGAGGTTGAGAAGGAAAGCCATTTGTGATAACCTCAGCTAGTGTGGGAATTGAATCCACGCCATTGGCATCACACTGCTGCACAAACCAACCATCCAGCCAACTGAGCTAAACTGGCCCAACAGTTAACCCAGTGTGGAGCTGGAGGAACACCGCAGACCAGGCAGCATCAGAAGAGCACAAAAGCTGACGTTTCAGGTCGGGACCCTTCTTCAAACCAAACAGATTCGTGGTCATCATTGGATTCTTAATTCAAGGTGTTTTTGTTAATTATTGAATTCAAATTCCACGATCTGCCATGACAGGATTCAAACCCAATCCCTCTGGAACATTAGTGATAGTACCACTCGACCATGACCTCTCCATTGTCCTAAATGCCCTTCCCACGGTTACCAAGGCCAAGAGTGAGACTTAAAACTTTCAAGACTACCTTGTCCATTTCCATACATCAAGTTCTATTAGTCTGTTCTCTGCAAAGGAACAAGCGACTTCTTTATAGGGCACGGTTTGCATGAGAATTGAGCTGGTCATGCTCGACCTTTGCAGAATGAAAGGCATTGAGAAAGATTTCTAATGTTCACAGAATGCAGGAAGCTCTTCAATGAGTTACTTATCAATGATCTGTTTGTTGCCAGATTTAGCACTGTTCTGGTTCCTACCCAGCAACATTTAAATGCAGGTTAAACTATTGAAGATTAGAAATTACAGAACAACAACACCAATTTTAATACCTCAAGTTGTAATCATGTCGAAATGGCCTTTAATCCCAAAATTATCCACAAGTAACAAACAAAATTCAGGTCCATTTTTAAACATGATTTACACTTTTGATTTGAGCAGAGAGTAAAGTAAGGCAGGATTATTGTACCAGAGATAATGGGAACTGCAGATGCTAGAGAATCCGAGATAACAAAGCGTGGAGCTGGATGAACATGGCAGGTCAAGCGGCATCTTAGGAGCACAAAAGCTGATGTTTCAGGCCTAGACCCTTCATCAGAAAAGGGAGAGGGGAGAGGGTTCTGAAATAAATAGAGAGAGAGGGGGAGGCAGATCGAAGATGGATAGAGGAGAAGATAGGTGGAGAGGACAAGAGAGTTGCAGTGGGAGAGAGATCCCCTGAGGTTTGTCCAGAGGGAGGAGGGTAACTTCTTCAGGGATCTCTCTCCCACTGCAACTCTCTTGTCCTCTCCACCTATCTTCTCCTCTTTGATCTGCCTTCCCCTCTCTTCCTATTTATTTCAGAGCCCTCTCCCCTTCCCTGTTTTCTAATCGAAACGTCAGCGTTTGTGCTCCTAAGGTGCTGCTTGGCCTGCTGTGTTCATCCAGCTCCGCACTTTGTCATCAAGGCAGGGTTATGCCTGCTGTTTGACCATTTTCTCATATTTACGCAATTAGCTCATTTCTATACCTATACATTGAGCAGACAGAATTACATTGAATCATACAGAATTTACAGCATGGGTATAGATCATGCTGACCTATTGATTCACATTATTTATAAAGTGTAGCCCTGCAGTTTGAGTGACACCAGACAAACTGCAAGATTCAAGAAGGCAGCTCACCACCTTCTCCAGGGCAATTAGGGATGGGCAAAAAATGCTGGCCCAATTCTTGATGTCTGTATGCCATGAATTAATTTTTACAAAATGACTTATGGTAAAATATCTAAGAGGAAAACCATGAGCTAAAATTATGCAAACCGTCAACTGGATATTAGCTACACAACAGGCTTTTTACAGTCATAGAGCTGAGCAGCACTGAAACACATCCTTGGTTCAACTCATCTATGCTGATCAGATATCCTAAATTAATCGAGTCCTATTTGCCACATTTGTCCCATATCCCTCTAAGCCCTTCCTATTCAAGTGCCCATCCACATGTCTTTAAAATGTTGTCATTGTACCAGCCCCCACCACTTCCACTGGCATCTCATTCTACACACTCACCACCCTCACCATGAAGAAGTTGCTCTTTAGGTCCCTTTTAAATTTTTCCCCTCTCACCTTAAACCTACGCACTCTGGTTTGGACTTTCCTATCTGGGAAAATGACATTGAATATATAGCCTATCCGTGCCAAGTTTTGATCAAAACTTTCGGGTTATTAAGATGAACTGGTGGGTGGATTGAGATAAATCTTTCTATCGGTTGCAGTCGCTAGGACTGGGGATCATGGCCTAAGACCTTGAAGGAGGTGCTTCAGGAATCAAGTGAGGAAACACGGCTTTTCTTTTATTTGTAGATGGACATGGTTGTGGAAATTTCTGGCAAATTTGGCATTTCGTGCTCATCTCTAACTACACTTGGAGAAGCTGGTAAGCTGCACACTAAAGGTGGCAAAAACCAGGAAATGCCTTCAGTAATTGGCAGTTAATGCTGCTCAGCTGTTAATGTAGAATCTGGGATTGGTGGAATTTTGCCAGGCAATATTTTTAAAGGATAAAGGGAAAAGGCAAGGACCTCGAGTTAGTCTATGACTCGGCAATGAATTAAATGAATTAGCTCTAATCTCACATACGCAAATAATTACAGTGAAAAGTTTGCAAGTTGCCACCTATGACACCATTTTAGGCACAAGTACCTCAGCAAAGATTCTTCAGTACAAGTTCTTAGGGGAAAAAAAGGAAAAATAATGAAATAAAAAATCCAACATTATATATTGCAGGAATAATATAGAAAAGTAAAGAAATAATAATGTTCAGAACAACAGTCCTTCCAGCCCAGTTCACGCTGGCACCTAGCCTTTAGTTTACACCTTATTGTTGAGCAGTGAAACAGACTCAAAGGGATAAATGATCACCTTTTATTTCTGTGCTACAGAAGCCTCCTCCTAGCTCTTGTTATTCAACCCCATCAGCATCACCTTCAATTCCCTTCTCCCTCAAGTGATTATCATCCTTTCCTTCAAGTGCACTAACCCTTTTACTTTATTTACTCCTTATGGTGGTTAGTTTTGGACCCTAGCCACTCTCTGAGTAGGACAATTACTGAACTTCTTTAAGTGTAACCACTTTCATTAGTGCAATTGAGGACATGGGTTAACCTGAGGAACGATGGAGAATCACTGACAATGATATTCACTTCAGCATCAATGGGGAGGGGGTTGGAACAGCGCAGCACAAGTCTAAGCTTTAGGGTTGTCTCAGGGAGCAGTGTTGGGAAATGAAGTCGTAATTCAAATAGGTGAGTGGTATCGTGTAGATGGTCCCTACTGGTGGGCTCAACAGGGAAAGAAACATGGAGATTCATGGAGGCTCCTCAACTACCAGGCTGTGACTCTCTGCACCAAATGTAAACCGCATTATCTTCCACTCTTGTGTGAATCAGAGTAGGTGGAGTAACAGGGCTGTTTCTGTCTGTTATGGAACTGCCAAACCCCCTCAAAATATATCAAAAAGATAACCCAGACCCTAACTTTTATCTCACTTAAAGGTAAGTGTAAGGCACTGTGTTCCAGACATGATTCAATTTGTCAAATTACTAGGCTTTAAGTAAGACACACTTTGTTCTCACTTCACAATTGAAATACAAACAGAAAAACATGGAATTTCTGGAGGCCTGGATTCTCCACTAAGCAGGCCATGAACAAACACATAGAACTAGACCCCATATGTACACCACTGCACAGAAAACCAGAAATGAGGTAATCAAATCCAAAGGATACCAGCGTTTAAATACCAGGCAGGAAAACACAACAGTGCCTCATTGGAGACTGAACTGATGATGTTACCTGCAGGGTAATGAAAGGCCTGCGAAATAACGACCAGCTCGGCGAGCCAACCAAACAGAGCATCCACAGCCCGAGCTATGAATCTATGAATCCTTATTAAGAACCTGCTTTGTTTCTGGTATTCCTCACACAGGTTCAGTGGAAACGTGGCCGGCGAACCCAGACCGAGCGGGGGGTTACTGTCACTGCGCACAGAGACGTGGAGGAGGTACTTATGTGGCAGCAACTGCCAACAAACTGCAACTGATGCTTGAAACGCTGTGTGTGCCTCAGTGCTGTCCTCTGTGCAGCTGCAGAAAGCAAAGCGAGGTTGGGACAGACGCTCGAGAGCTGGGAGAGCAACAGAAGTCCCCCGAGGAAGAAGCTGAGGACATTAAGCGGGGCAAATATCACCTTGTGAGCATAAGAAATAGGAGTAGCAGATTCACTGAGCTGGCTCCGCCATTCAATTAGATCATGGCTGATCTTTTCTTGGACTCAGCTCCAATTACCCGCCTGCTCACCATAACAATGTTGTCACCATTCAAAAATCTATCTGTCTTTGCCTTATAAATATTCAATGAGGAAGCCTCAACTGCTTCACTGGGCAGGGAATTCCAGATTCTAAACACTTTGGGTGAAGAAGTTCCTCCTCAACTCAGTCCCAAATCTGCTTCCCCTTATTTTGAGGCTATGCCACCTGGTTCTAGTTTCACCTCAAGGATGGAGCAATGCCGCAAAAGACACAACAAGGCAGACAGGGCTCAATTGACACTCGCTTCCAATAAAACCATTGAATCCCTACTGTGTGGAAACAAGCCTTTTGGCCCAACAAGTCCACACTGACTCTCAGAGCATCCCACCCAGAGCCATCCTTATATTGCCCATCGAATCTACACATCCCTGAACATTACAGGCAATTTAGCATGGCCAATCCACCTAGCATGCACACCATTGGACTGTGGGAGAAAACCGGAGCACCCAGAGGAAACCCACACAGACGTGGGGAGGATGTGCAAACTCCACAGAGATAGTCACCTGAGGGTGGAATTGAACGCAAGTTCCTGGTGCTGTGAGGCAGGTGGAAACTGAATGCAGTGATCACTCACTGATTATAAATTTGTTGTTGATCTTTCTGTTCTCAGATGCAGATTTTCTTTGCTTTTGCTGTTGCTGAATGAAAACAAATGTTTTCAACCATGTGAAAGTTTTCTGCTCTGAAATACTCCCACATTAAACAACAAGAGTATTTTAAGTTACATTGCACATTAGGAAAACAGTAGACACCCTTAGACTGGATTCTAAGACGAGGTGATACTAAGGATAGCTTGACTCTTAAATTGCGAAATATTTACAACTTTTCTTTAATTCTTTTACAGGATGAGGGCATCACTGGCTAGGCCAGCATTTATTGCCCACCCCTAATTGCCCAGAGGGCAGTTAAGAGTCAACCACATTGCTGTGGAACCACATGTAGGCCAGACCAGTTCCCTTCCATAAAGGACATTAATTAACCAGATAGGATTTTCCTGACAATTGGCAATAGTTTCATGGTCATCATTTCCTGGTCATCATTTCCTGGTCTAGCTTACATGTGACTCCAGACCCACAACAATGTGGTTGACTCTTGACAGCCTTCTGGGCAATTAGGAATGGGCAATAAATGTAGCTGCCTAGCCAGCGACGCCCTCATCCCATGAATGAATAAAGAAATAATACTGCTAGGCCATTGCCTGCCCCTAATTTTCATTTACAATGAAGTGTTAGATGGCCACCAATGGGTGCTGAGAAGTGTCCCTTTCACTGTCTGTACTGACCTGATGCGTGGCTGGGATTTTAAAACTCTGCCAGTGCGGGAAGCTCTTGGCAGTGGTCAATTCTTAAGCTGTTGCTGAGCGGAATACAGGATGAGCACTGTGCACATCTGATGAGGTGAGTGCTGAGAATTAGGTGAGGAAGAAATTCAGAGAGAAATCCTCTGCGCAACTGGCCAGAATTGACATTCAGCTGAATAGTAGCAAAATTCAGTGCGAACGGCCATGGTGGTGGATATGTTGCTGCACGGCATTGTGCGATGTCGTTTGTCACACCTACAGTACATTGCTGCAATTTATGCAGCAAACATCCTTCAACCAAATAACCAGGCTGAAAGTCTAAGGGGAGCAGTCCTTAGCCCTGTTAATGGAGACCAGGGTCAGATCAGGGGCTGGTCCATCCTTGCACAGAAGATGTGTTGCAGTGTCACAAATGAGTCAGTAGGAATTGCAGAGGATAGGAAGGTAAGGAGAGATGAGAGCCATTGAGGGAAGATGTCACATGTATTATTACGAGTGGAAGTTTATAAGCCTTGTTTAGAGATGGGTGCAGTGGCAGAGTTAGAATGAGTGTGAGGTAGCAGAAGGAAGATAGAGGAACTTATCCTTACAGAATGCAGAAGGCCAAAAGCCTTCATGTGGCATTACTACATGTTCCTCCAGATCACATTGACCACTTCAGACCTGGCTTTGAAATGGTGGGATGAAATATGGCCATAAACCTAGTACTTTGGCCGCTGCTGAGTACAAGAGTGTGTGAGAGCCACACTGCAGCGGTGGGGGTGCACACGTAATGAGGTGAACAGTGTAAAATCAGGTGAGAAATGTTGCTGGGGCTCATGGAGGGAAACCCATTGTGAAAGCCCATGAAACCCATGCTTTGGGAAAATTTCAGCTCTGTATTTCTAATTCAGCCCTAATTTTTAGGGTGTCTGCACCTCAGATAAAGTGATATGTCGAATTTCTGACATAAATTTATTTGCATTATGGTTCCCGCCTGGGCACTGCTGAATGGACCCTGGTATTTAATACATGCAAAATTCAGATGAAAGACTGCAGTCTGTGATAGGTATGCACGTGCTTTTCTTTAAAAAGCACTTTATGAAATTGGAATGCCGTCAATCTCCGTTATTGCTATTTCACAAGAGAGAAGCATAATCAAGATATTAATACAGAAGATCAAAGGCTCTTGTGATAAAGGCACTGTCAAGTGTAATGTTCAGCCTGGCAGAACAGACATCACAGAACAATGCAGGACTAGCAAAAGGCAAACTTTTTACCTAAATGGAGACAGACTCCAAATCCGTGAAGCACAGAGGGATTTGGTTGGCCTTGTGGATCAAACACAAAATCTAAGCATGCAGATGCAGTGTGTAATTAAGAACACAAACACATTTTTGGCCTTAAATTTCAAAGGAGTGGTTGGAGCTAAAAAGTACAGAACTTTTGTACCACTGTACTGGGTGTTTTCTGGACCTGAAGGGCTGGATACAGTGTGGTTCCCATTTCTGAAGGATATGCTATGGGGTAAAGGGTGTCAAATTGGCTTGTTGATAAGTTTAATTGACACTCATTTGCTTTTCCCTTGTTAATCCTTTCCCACTGTTAAGAGATTGACACATGGCCTCTCTGGCAATTAAGTGGGCCTGGCTTCTATGCTTCCTGGCACTACGGGAATTTCCAACTCAAATTTCATAGGGAACAACATCATTAAGAATTATCATTTCACAGCATATAAGGCATTAATATTAATGAAACTTCTCCTGACCCACATTCTGAGTGTGAGTCGGATTGTTATTTAAGCTTTCTCAGTCAAATAAGGATTCCTCAAACTGGCTAGTGGGGACATTGAAGTCTAAAACATTGATGACATTACATCGTGAACTCTGCCAGTGTGTGAACATTCAATTTTGGATTATACCTAAATTATTGGCTTAAATACCTATCAAAAAATAAATTGTACTCGGGTTAAAGATTCAAGGAATACTGAACACTGCCCACTCATTAAACAGACTATTCTGCATTTCCCCTTCTGCTCTTTAGATGCAGTCCTAAAATTATAATATTGCCATATTACTTCACAGAAAATAATGGGGCTGCTGCTGTTTAATATTTATGAAATTCAACCTTCCCTGACCCAGAAAATATCAGCATTTTGCAAACATTTATTCATACTGTTGGTCTCTAACAAGGGGAGAATGATGAATTCATTAACCATGGGATTGTCAGCTTATCATTGATGATGAGGACCACTTTAGAGACAGTGTTTTGAATCTTCTGATGGACAGATGGCCATTACTGCAGCGTGGATGGGTGTTGTGTGTGGGGACCTCGCAGAAGCCCCAACATAGCAGACACCAGGGGAAATGTTCAGGAAACTGACAATTCTGATGGGTCTTTCCTCAATGATTGGGCCCCTCCAAAGTATCCATTTAAATACAGAAATTTGGAGGGTTCCAGGCTGACAAGTAAATAGTTATGCAGGTAAAACTAGGGAATTAAAATGCCAGTCTAAGCCCTGGGTATGTATTAAATTTAGCTCCTCCCACAACTTACCACACCACCTCCAGACACCCTAAGCTCTGAACTTGATTCAATATTTCCCCCTCTGACCCTGACCGGCCCTAAACATTCCATCAGTTCACATGTTCAGATGGGCTAATGAATGTTTGACAAATATGAGACGTGCATTTGGTAAGGCAAACCAGGGCAGGACTTAAACAATTAATGGTAGGGCCCTGGGGAATGTTGCTGAACAAAGCAACCTAGGGGTGTAGGTGCATAGTTTCTTGAAAGTGAAGTCACAGGTAGACAGGACTGTGAAGAAGCATTCAGTATGCTTGCCTTCACTGGGCAAAACATTGGGCATAGGAGTTGCGATGCCATACTGCAGCTGTACACGGCATTGGTTAGATAACACAGTGGATCTGGAGGAACACAGCAGGCCAGGCAGCATCAGAGGAGCAGGAAAGTTGATGTTTCGGGTCAGGAAATCATTTCTGAAGAAGCGTCCTGACCCAAAATGTCAACTTTCCTGCTCCGCTAATGCTGCCCGTCCTGCTGTGTTGTCCAAGGCCACACTGTGTTGTGTCTGACTCCAGAACCTGCAGGCCTTGCTGTCTCCATGACATTGGTGAGGCCACTTTTAGAATACTGCGAACAATTCTGGTTGCAGTAAGGAAGGATATTGCTAAACTTCAAATGGTGCAGAAAAAAATTACAAGGACATTGCTGAGATTGGAGGGTTTGAGTTATAGGGAGAGGCTCAATGGGCTGGAACTTTACTCTCTGGAGCATCGGAGGCTGAGGAGTAACCATATAGAGGTTTATAAAATCACGAGGGAGATGGATAGAGTGAATAGCCAAGGTCTTTATCCAAGCATGGGGTAGACCAAAACTGGAGGGCATTGGTTTAAGGTGTAAGGGGAAAGATTTAACAAGGATCTTTTACACACAGAGGGTGGTGTGTGTATGGAATGAGCTGCCAGAGGAAGTGTTGGAGGCTGGTACAATTACAACATTTAAAAGGCATCTGGATGGGTACACAAATGGAAGGGTTTAGAGGAATGTGGGCCAAATGCTGGCTAATGGAATTTGGTCAGATTGGGATATCTGGTCAGCGTAAATAAGTTGGACTGAAGGGTCTGTTTCTGTGCTGTACAAGTCTATGATTTTACGACTGACTGCTGTGGAAAAGGGCCTTAGTTTGACTTCCTCCAACTATCCTGCACAATGAGGGACCTGTCATTTCTGAAGGAGCCCTTACTGGGATTGCCAGTCAGCAATGAAGAATGAAGAAATGAAAAATTTCTGAATGTAACAATGGAGAAGTCGAGTGTGATTGCTCCTTCTCAGAAAATTCTTGCCAATTCGTGCCAAGGCTGGATATCCAAATAATGCCCACATTAGATGGGCATGAAACAAAGAAACAAAGAAACCTACAGCACAGGAACAGGCCCTTCGGCCCTCCAAGCCTGCGCCCATCAAGATCCTCTGTCTAACCTGTCATCTATTTTCTAACGGTCTGTGTCCATTTGCTCCTTGCCCATCCATGTACCTGTCCAAATATATCTTAAAAGACGCTAACATGTCTGCGTCCACCACCTCCCCAGGCAACGCGTTCCAGGCACCCATCACCCTCTGTGTAAAGAACTTTCCACGCACATCTCCCTTAAACCTTCCTCCTCTCACTTTGAACTCATGACCCCTAGTAATTGAGTCCCCCACTCTGGGAAAAAGCTTTTTGCTATCCATCCTGTCTATACCCCTCATGATTTTGTAGACCTCAATCAGGTCCCCCCTCAATCTCCGTCTTTCTGATGAAAATAATCCTAATCTATTCAACCTCTCTTCATAGCTAGCACTCTCCATACCAGGCAACATCCTGGTGAACCTCCTCTGTACCGTCTCCAAAGCATCCACATCCTTTTGGTAATGTGGGGACCAGAACTGTACACAGTACTCCAAATGTGGCCGAACCAAAGTCCTATACAACTGCAACATGACCTGCCAACTATTGTACTCAATACCCTGCCCAATGAAGGAAAGCATGCCATATGCCTTCTTGACCACCCTATTGACCTGCGTTGTCACCTTCAGGGAACAATGGACCTGAACACCCAGATCTCTCTGTTCATCAATTTTCCTGAGGACTTTTCCATTTACTGTATAGTTCGCCCTTGAATTTGATCTTCCAAAATGCATCACCTCGCATTTACCCGGATTGAACTCCATCTGCCGTTTATCTGCCCAGCTCTGAGTCTATCTATATTCTGCTGTAATCTCTGACAGTCCCCTTCACTATCAGCTACTCCACCAATCTTAGTGTCATCAGCAAACTTGCTGATCAGACCACCTTCCTCCAGATTATTTACATATATCACAAACAACAGTGGTCCCAGCACAGATCCCTGTGGAACACCACTGGTTACAGGTCTCCAATTTGAGAAACTCCCTTCTACTACTACCCTCTGTCTCCTGTTGCCCAGACAGTTTTTTATCCATCTAGCTAGCACACCCTGGACGCCATGTGACTTCATTTTCTCCATCAGCTTGCCATGGGAAACCTTATCAAATGCCTTACTGAAGTCCATGTATATGACATCTACAGCCTTTCCCTCATCATCAACTTTGTCTCTTCCTCAAAGAATTCTATTAAGTTGGTAAGACATGACCTTCTCTGCACAAAACCATGTTGCCTATCACTGATAAGCCCATTTTCTTCCAAAAGGGAATAGATCCTATACCTCAGTATCTTCTCCAGTAGCTTCCCTACCACTGACGTCAGGCTCACCGGTCGATAATTACCTGGATTATCCTTGCTGCCCTTTTTAAACAAGGGAACAACATTAGCAAGTCTCCAGTCCTTCGGGACCTCGCCCGTGTCTAAGGACACTGCAAAGATATCTGTTAGGGCCCTGGTTATTTCCTCTCTCGCTTCCCTCAGTAACCTGGGATAGATCCCATCCGGACCTGGGGACTTGTCCACCTTATTGTCTTTTCGGATACCTAACACTTCCTCCTTCCTTTTGTCAACTTGACCTAGACTAAGCAAACATCTATCCCTAACCTCAACATCCGTCATGTCCCTCTCCTTGGTGAATACCGATGCAAAGTACGCGTTAAGAATGTCACCCATTTTCTTTGACTCAGCGCATAACTTTCCTTCTTTGTCCTTAAGTGGGCCAATCCTTTCTCTAGTCACCCTCTTGCTCTTTATATATGAATAAAAGGCTTTGGAATTTTCCTTAACCATGTTTGCCAGCAATATCTCATGTCCTCTCTTAGCCCTCTTAATCCCTTTTTTCAGATTCACTCTACATTCCAGATATTCTTGCAAAGCTTCGTCTGTCTTCAGTTGCCACCTCGTGAATACTTCCTTTTCTCTCTTGGCCAGTCTCACAATTTCACCTGTCATCCATGGCTCCCTAATCTTGCCTTTTCTGTTCCTCATTTTCACAGGAACATGTCTCTCCTGCATGCTAATCAACCTCTCCTTAAAAGCCTCCCACATATCAAATGTGGATTTACCTTCAAACAGTTTCTCCCAATCTACATTCCTCAGATCCTGCCGAATCTTGGTATAGTCGGCCTTCCCCCAGGTTAGTACTCATCCTTTAGGACCACTCCTATCCTTGTCCATGAGTATTGTAAAACTTACGGAATTGTGGTCGCTATTTCCAAAGTCGTCCCCTACTGTAATATCAACCACCTGGTCGTGTTCATTCCCCAGCACCAGGTCCAGTATGGCCCCTTCCCGGGTTGGACTACATACATACTGCTCTAGAAAACCCTCCTGGACACACCTTACAAATTCTGCTCCGTCTTGACCGCTAACACTGAGTGAATCCCAGTCGATGTTGGGAAAATTAAAATCTCCCATCACCGCCACCCTGTTTCTCCTACACCTTTCCATTATCTGTTTACATATTTGTACCTCTATCTCACGCTCGCTGTTGGGAGGCCTGTAGTACAGCCCCAGCATTGTTACTGCATCCTTCCTACTTCTGAGTTCTACCCATATTGCCTCACTGCTTGAGTCCTCCATGGGGCCCCTCCTTCAGTGCGGCTGTGATATCGTCTTTGACCATTACTGCAACTCCTCCACCCCTTTTACCTCCCTCTCTATCCCGCCTGAAGCATCGATATCCTGGGACAACTAGTTGCTAGTCATGCCCTTCCCTCAACCAAGTCTCAGTAATAGCAATAACATCATACTTCCTGGTACCGATCCAAGCCCTAAGCTCATCTGCCTTGTCTACTACACTTCTCGCATTAAAACAAATGCACCTCAGACCACGTGTCCCTTTGTGTTCATCATCTGCTCCCTGACTACTATTCCCTTTCGTCACACTGACTCCATTATCTAGTTCCCTACAGGCTTTCGTTTCTACCTCTTTTTGTTTCTGTCCAATATTTGGTTCCCATCCCCCTGCCACATTAGTTTAAACCCTCCCCCACAGCATTAGCAAAAGCACCCCCAAGGACATTGATTCCAGTCCGGTTCAGGTGTAGACTGTCCAATTTGTAATAGTCCCACCTTCCCCAGAACCAGTTCCAATGTCCCAAAAATCTGAACCCCTCCCTCCTACACCATCTCTCAAGCCACGCATTCATCCTGGCTGTTCTTTCATTTCTGCACTGACTAGCAAGTGGCACTGTTAGCAATCCTGAGATTACTACCTTTGAGGTCCTACTTTTTAACTTGGCTCCTAACTCCCTAAAATCTGCTTGTAGGACCTCATCCCATTTTCTGCCTATATCGTTGGTGCCTATATGCACCATGACAACTGGCTGTTCGCCCTCCCCCTTCAGAATGTTCTGCAGCCGATCAGAGACATCCCTGACCTGTGCACCTGGGAGGCAACATACCATTCAGGAGTCCCGTTTTCGACCGCAGAACCGCCTATCGACTCCCCTTACAAGGGTTGCTGGGTACCGAATAATCCCAAAAAGCACCTTTTGAAAATTCACAAGACAGTTCAATCAATGGTTCCCAGCCCTCCTTTCTTATTTTAATTTGATCTCGAGTTCCATCTATTTGCCTGGATTCAAAGCTCTGAGATTGACAGATTTTTGTCAGGCAATAGTATTAATGTTTTGACAGAGGAGTGTGGGGTTGAGGGATATTATGAGTTCGCTCAGTTAATTAGCTGACCAGAAGGGGGTACAGAATGAAGCTAACAGTGGGGGTTCAATCCCTGTACTGGTCATGTCCTCTTTTTATTTCACATTTGTGAATTGATTACCCTCAAGCTATATATGACCAGTTGTCTTTCTGAAAGGGAGGAAGAAGCCTATGGATGACAACTCCTTACCTACACAATGCTTCCCTGAAAAAAAGGCTCATTTTAACCAGGTAACTTTAAATAAATCAAAGGCATATGCACTTTGAGCGAACAAGGTGTAGAGCTGGATGAACACAGCAGGCCAAGCAGCATTGGAGGAGCAGGAAAGCTGACATTTTGGGTCGAGACCCTTCTTCAGAAATGGCGGGGGGAAGAGGGTTCTGAAATAAATAGGGAAGGGGGGAGGCAGATAGAAAGTGGATAAAGGAGAAGATAGGTGGAGAGGTGACAGACAGGTTGAAGAGGTGGGGTTGGAGCCAGTAAAGGTGAATATAGGTGGGGATTTTGGGACCGGATAGGTTGGTCCAGGGAGGATGGACAGGTCAAGGACGCAGAATGAGGTTAGTGGGTAGGAGATGGGGTTGGGGCTTGAGGTGGGAGGAAGGACAGGTTAGGGAGGTGGGGACGAGCTGGGCTGGTTTTGGGACACAGTTGGGGAAGGGGAGATTTTGAAGCTTGTGAAGTCCACATTGATACCCTTGGGCTGCAGGGATCCCAAGGGAAATATGAGATGCTGTTCCTGCAGCTTTTGGGTGGTGGCATTGTGGCCCAGGATGGACACGTCGTTCGAAGAGTAGGAGGGGGAGTTGAAATGGTTCGCGACTGGGACGTGCAGTTGTTTGTTGTGAACTGAACGTAAGTGTTCCACAAAGCGGTCCCCAAGACTCGGCTTGGTTTCCCCAGTGTAGAGGAGGCCACAATGGGTACAGCGGATGCAGTATACCACATTAGCAGATGTGGAGGTGAACATCTGTTTGATGTGGAAGGTCTTCTTGGGGCCTAGGATGGGGGTGAGGGGGGAGGTGTAGGAGCAGGTGTATCACTTCTTGTGGTTGCAGGGAAAAGTGCCGGGTGTGGTGGGGCTGGAGGCGAGTGTGGAGTGGACAATGGAGTCACGGAGAGAGTGGTCCCTCTGGAAGGCACATAAGGGTGGGGAGGGTAAAATGTCTTTGGTGGTGGGGTTGGATTGTAGATGGCGGAAGTGTCGGAGGATGGTACATTGGATTCGGAGGTTGGTGGAATGGTACGTGAGGATGAGAGGGATTCAGTTATGGTAGTTTTTGCGGGTAGGGTGTGTGAGGGATGAGTTGCGGGAAATGTGAGAGACATTGTCGAGGGCATTTTCAACCACTGTGGAGGGGAAGTTTGAATGACTCCTCCTTGAAAAACGAGGACATCTGGGATGTCCAGGAGTGGAATGTGTCATCTTGGGAGCAGATGCAGCAGAGGTGAAGGAATTGGGAATAGGGGTTGGCCCTTCTTCAGGAAGGCAGGTGAGAGGAGGTGTATTGCGAGCCATTTGATTCCTACACATCAAGCCCTGATGTATTGCTCTGCTTTTTGAACTTAGCTGCAAAAGATTTACTTTCTTTTCTTTCCCTTCATCCATGTCTTTATATGTAAAACACAGGCTGGGCTACACTGAGCCTCAATCTGTGTGAACACCCACTGGAGGAGTTGTGCGAGAGTTTCCAGTGGATCCTGCTCCAGCTTTTCCATCATACCTACCTGTGGTGAGCGTGCCTGGTCGATGTGTAGCATAAAGCTTGAGATTTCTCCTGGTTGGCATTTCTAGAATAATCACAACACAGAGGAAAGGAAGTCTTCATCACCTGACTGCTGGGTCAATAACAACAGCTGCCACACTTCAAAGTTGTTCATTATGTGTGAAGCGGTGACAGAAATGTCTGAAGGAGAGGATAATTCTTCCTGATGACAACAGGAGTCACACCTTCCCTAGGCACCCTGCTGCAGTTGGAATATTATTACACATGGAAACCCAGGTGCAAACCTTCTGAACACAGAGTTACTCATTTTGTCCTTGGTTTATATTAACATACCTTGGAGTGATGTTTCTCTTCAATGTGAAGTTGCTTTCACACAGCTATGTGCTTTGGCGCTGCCATTCTGCCAAGGAGCAGGACTTGCCGTACACTCGCCAACCTACTAAAGTTTTCTTTATTTAAAAATGTACTCATAGCATGTGGGTGTCATTGGCTGGGCCAACATTCGTTACCGATCCCTATTTGCCCTTGAGAAGTGGTGGCGAGCTGACTTCTGGAACCTCGAGGGGAGATGATGGCCTCGTGGTATTATCACTGGACTGATAATCCAGAGACGCAGGTAATAGTCTGGGGACTCAGGTTTGAATCCTACCATGGTAGGTGGTGGAATTTGAATCTAATAAATATTTGAAATTAAAAATCCAATGATGAGTGTGAATCTATTTATTGATTGTTGGGGAAAAACTTGTCTGGTTCACTAATGTCCTTTAGGGAAGGAAATTGCCACCCTTATCTGGTCTGGCCCACCTGTGACTCCAGATCCACAGCAATGTAGTTGACACTTAACTGCCCTCTGGGCCATTAGGAATGAGCAATAAATGCTGCCTAGCGACTCCCTCATCCCGCGAATGAACAAAAGGAAAACAGAAGATCGCTGCAGTCCATTTTCTGTGGGTACACCCACAATGCCATTAGGGAGAGAATTCCAATATTTTACACTGAAGGAAGGGCAGTGTATTTCTGCATCAGAAAGCGAGTAGAGGGGAACTTTCCAGGGGTGGTGTTCCCATCTATCTGCTGTCCTGAGGAAGGGTCACTGGACCTGAAATACTGACTCTGATTTCTCTCTACAGATGCTGCCAGACCTGCTGAGCTTTTCCAACAATTTATGTTTTTCTTTCTGATTTACATCACCCACAGTCTTTCAGTCTTTATCTGCGTGTACTTGTCCCTCTAGATGGCAGTGGCTGTGGGTTTGGAAGGTTTGTCTGGTTTCACTCATTTTCAGCAGTTGGTACGATTGAGTGACTTACTCAGCTATTTTAGTGAGCAATTAAAAATGCACCACATTTCTGTGGGTCTGGACACACATGTAGGCATAAAACCATCAGTAAAGCAATGGAACATGTTTCCCAGCCACTGCTTGGAGACCTACACTAGTTCCAGTGTAATAAAATGTGAGGCTGGATGAACACAGCAGGCCAAGCAGCATCTCAGGAGCACAAAAGCTGACGTTTCGGGCCTAGACCCTTCATCAGAGCTCTCTGATGAAGGGTCTAGGCCCGAAACGTCAGCTTTTGTGCTCCTGAGATGCTGCTTGGCCTGCTGTGTTCATCCAGCCTCACATTTTATTATATTGGAATCTCCAGCATCTGCAGTTCCCATTATCTCTGATACTAGTTCCAGTGTGTAGGCCGAGTTTTTATAACAATCAATTAGGCTTTTAATTCCTATCTTCTGCATACAAACCTACATTTTCATAGCTACCATCAGTTCTGATGAAGGATCACCGGGCCCGAAATGTTAACTCCGATTTCTCTTCACAGCTGCTGAGCTTTTCCAACAACTTTGTTTTTTTGTTCCTGATTTTCAGCATCCACAGTTCTTTCAGTTTTTATTTAAAAACAAGGCCCCTTCTGGCTTGTCTTTTAGGGTGATGTCAAAAAGCAGGTAAATTATACTAGTATCCTAGCCAATAATTATTCCTTGACCAAGTTTGTGAAAACAGTTTATCTAGTTGTTGCTGTTAGTGGAAGGTTTCTGGTTGTGAACTGCATGCTATGAATCCTACATTATAGCAGTGGGTACACCTCAGAATGTGCCTTGTTTCCTGTAAAGTGCCTGGGATCGTCCTGTTGACACGAAACAGCTATATAAGTATAAAATTTTTCTTTCTATTGAATGTCAAATGTCAATAACTAAAAACAAGGTCCCAGGTCGGACTCATTAAGGGCAGCATTTGAAAACTACAACATTGGAGCTTGACTTGGGGCCACAGTGCCTCTCGGAGAGTTTTCAATATTCAGAAGTGTCAGTGTAGATGGGAGCAGGCAGGCACAGGCCAAGGGAAAATTCACTCGCCACCAATTATCAGCATCTGCAGCAACTTGTTAATGGACATGGGGCGTCAGGAAAGTTGTTTTGACATCTGATTTTGGTGATCCTGAACAGTCAGGTACTTAGCTGTCAGAATCACTGCAAAGTAAAAAAGAATCATTTCCATCTGTGCTTCAATAAAATTTGAGAGGATCTCCAGAGTTGGGGTGAGAATGATCCAATTGGCATTCATGGTTATTTTTTAAAGTTTTTATCCTCCTGACCCCAACATTTCCTTATGTCACTAACACCAAGCAGATAGTCCCCACTTTCAACAGGCATTTGAAACCCACAAATTTGGCACTGGACAAGTAAACTTGCCCAATTAGAATATTTGCAGAAATGGTAAAAAGACAAAGGTCGTGTATCTGAACGGAAGCTGCATTCATAAGAAAACAGATGACATGTTAAAGCAGATAGAAACAAATATTTATGATCTGATAATCATTGCAATGACATGGTTGTGATTGACTACAAATGGCGCCAATACGTTGAGGGATAATCAAAAATTTGAAAGGTCAGGAAGCTAGGAAGAGGTAAGGGGATGCCTCAATCAATTAAGGTCGCCACCGGCTGTGACAATACAATGGCTTTGAGAGGTCTATTTTGTCCCTTTTTTATGGAGAAAGATTTTAAGACAGAGGTGCTGAGGCATCTATTGAAGACTAGTAAAGTAAATTGAAAGGCCTCGAGCTTTTTTTAACGCTGGAACAATGGAAGTAGTCTGAGTGGGTGTGGTCAAGCTCTCACAGAACCAGGATTTTTAATTTCTTAGTTTTTCAGTTGTAGCAGTTGTAGCTGAAGTACAACTCTCCTTGTTACAGTGTTTCAGAGGTCTCTTGATTTTTTTTTCCTATTGGGCTGCTGGAGTTGCAATGAAGTCCTGTTTTTTTTTCTGTATTTGCCTTTTGCCAAGGGTGTGTTTATGGGATGTTACTATATTTGAACAGCTAATTAGCAATAGTTATTGAATCTATTGCTCTGTTAAGTTTTCCAACAGGGTTACAGCTAAGCCAATTCTTTTATTTTTAATAATCTTAATATATTTTGAGGGAGTTTCATCTAGTCCATCACACTAGTACAATAGTGAGAACTGATTTCAGTTCAAAAGAGTAGCACATAGAATCAGGTTATGTACAGATAAAAACAGGAAAGTTAAGTATTCATTTCCTGGAGAAAGTAGAGTATGATAGAATGCTAGCTAATAACATAATAATTGATGGTAAGAAATTCAACAAGTAATTAAATAATCAGTGATAATGGGGACTGCAGATGCTGGAGAATCCAAGATAATCAAATGTGAGGCTGGATGAACACAGCAGGCCCAACAGCATCTCAGGAGCTCTCTGATGAAGGGTCTAGGCCCGAAACGTCAGCTTTTGTGCTCCTGAGATGCTGCTGGGCCTGCTGTGTTCATCGAGCCTCACATTTGATTATAAGTAATTAAATAATGTTAGTTTTCATCCTCCAAGGAACTGATTAAGGTAAGCCAGGAAATGTCAGAGATATTGAACAAGTTTTGTGCGACCATCTTCACTATAAAACTAAGAAAATTTACCAAAGACACTTATGAATAATGATATGAAAAGAAGGAGGGGACTTAAAACAATCATGATAACCAGGGAAAACTTGTAAGAAAAAGACTCTCCTAGACCAGATACTGTGCATCCTGGGGTTTTAAAATAAATGGATACAGAGATAGATTTCTAAAATTTCTTAGATTCTCGAATGGTCCTGGTGAATTAATAATAGCTAGCATAATGCCATTTTGCAGGAGAGGAGGGAGACAGAAAGCAGATGCTTGAATCACAAAAAAAGTTTGTTCGCAGATATAGCAAGTAATTTGGAAGTACTGTGAAATGTTGTCATTTATTGCAAGTGGAATGGAATATAACAATAGGGAAATTTTACTGTTGCTGTATAGGGCCTTGGTGAGACCACATCTGGAATACTGCATGCAATTTTAACCTTGTCATTTAAGATAAGGATATAATTACATTTGAAGCAGCTCAGAGATGGCTACTCACCTCATTCCAAGAATGAAGGGCTATCATATACAGACAGATTGAGCAGATTGAAGCCATTAATATTGGGAACAATGAGAGGTGATCTCATTGAAATATGCAAGATACTGAATGGACTTGGCAGGGTGGATTCTGAGAGAACATTTCCCCTTTTAGGAGAATCTAGGAGTAAGGACCTCTGTTCAAACATTGGACATCTTAATTTTAGGAGAGTGTTGAAATGAACTTTTCTCTCTCTCAGTCTTTGTTAGTCAGTTCATAGAATTTCCTTCCCCAGAAAACATTGAAGGCTGCGCCATTGAATTTATTTAAGGCTGAGTTGGATAGATTTTTGTTGGAAAGGAAAGTCAAGGATCAAAGAAGAAAATGAGTTCAGACCACAATCAGATTAATCATGATGTTCCTGAACGGCAAAGTAGGCTCAAATGGCTGAATAGGCAATGCCTACTCCTAAGACCTTGTCCATATGCAAAATTTCACATGTTTTGAAATCCTGTGCTAAAACCTTTTTCACTCACTTCAAAAATCAACAAGAAATAACAAACAAGGGCAGGACTTATACATTTAGAGGTTAGGCCCTGGGAAGGATATTATTAAACTGGAGAGGGTTCAGAAAAGATGCACCAGCATGTTGCTGGGAATGGAGGATTTGAGTTTTTAAAATAAGCTGGATAGGCTGGGACTATTTTTTCAATGGAGTGTAGGAGGTTCAGAAGTGACTTTGTAGAGATTTATAAAATTGTGAGGGGCATAGATAAGGTGAATAGCCAAGGTATTTTCCCTAAGGTGGCAGTGTTCAAAACTAAAGGGCATATTTTTTTAAGATGGAAGGAGAAAATTTTAAAAAGGACATGAGGGGAAACTTTTTTACATGGAGAGTGGTTCATGAGTGGAATGAACTGTCAGAGAGAGTGGTGGATTATACATACAATTACTACATTTAAAAGACATTTGGATAAGTACATGAATAGGAAATAGAAGGGATATGGGCCAAAGGCGGGTAGGTGGCACTAGTTTAGTTTGGGAACATTGTTGGTGTGGACTGGTTGGACTCAAGGGTCTGTTTCTATGCTGTATGATTCTATAACTTTATACTCTAAATTACATGAAGTAGATTCACTTGATTGCAGCAATGAGTCCAAAGATTATGATACTGGGAAGAACATTCACAAGATTTTCAATCTTTAAAAGAGGTCTAGAATTATGATTATATCAATCTTTGAATTATACTCTATAATGTATCCGCCTTTTTTATATTCTATTTTACCTTACAAATTCAGTTTTCTGAATAATTCATCTTTCACTGGTGTGGGCAGCCCTGACAGAGCCAATAGTTGTTGCTCAACTCCAATTGTCTTTGAGATGAGTTCTAATTTGAGGGGCACTTGGGAGTCTCACATGAGTCCAGGCCCACCATTCTGTCGGTCATATCGGGTAAGGAGAGTAGACTTCCTCCCCTAAAGGATACTATAGAGCCAAATTGCAAATTGGCCTGTTGACTATACCTGAGATTATCTTTACCAATCCGGACTACAAATTGAATTCAAATTCCACCAGCAGCCTTGGTGGCATTTAAACACAGGGCCCAATGCATGAGCCTTGGTTCCTGGAGGATCAGTCTAGTGACATTATCACAAAGCACCACCTCAGTCTGTCGACATAAAGATTGATTTGAGGTAGGGGTTCTGTTTTGGTGCTTTTTAAGGTGTTGAGTTCACAGTGTTTAGATGTTAACATCCAGGATGGCTGACTTAATTGCCTTAGATATCCAAACCCCTTGAGACCCTGGAAGTTGCTTTCTGTCACCATTGCTTGGAGGAGACAGTCAACAACTAATTACTAGATTCTGTGTCAAAAACGAATGCATCAGCTTCATTAGACTATATGTTTGTTAAGTAAAATAGAATGGCTCTGTTAAAGCCAAATCATTCACTTGATTAATTTTTGTAATCAGAATAAGACAGGGGCTTGATGAGGGTACTGCAATTGGCATACAGGATTAAGGCAGCATTGTGGTGGGAATGTCACGTACTGGCAATCCAGTGCACACAATTCACATTCTGGGTCACATGTTCGCCATATTCTAATTCTTCCATGGCAAATAGTAAAATTTGAATCCAATAAAAATCCAAAATTGAATCCAAAAATATAACCTAGTCCAAAGACAACTATGTAATCAATGTTGTAAAAGCCCTATCTAGTTCACTAGTTAGTGAAGGCCTGGACTGGGCCCCAAGTGACTCCAGCAGCCTTGGTATCATTTAAACAAATGGCCCAATGCATGAGCCTTTTTTCCTGGACAACCAGTCCAGTAACGTTACCGTACACCATGCACTGAAATGTGGTTGACTCTGTAATGGTAGACAAAAGCAATCATTTCAAAGACAATTTGGGATAGGTAACAAATGTTAGCCTGCCACCATATCGCATCCGAGAATTATAAAGACAACATGAATTTCCAAAAGGCACTTGAGAAAGAGCCTCATTATAGCCTTGTCTGTGCAGTTGAAGCATATAGAATATTGATTGCTTGAGTACAAAGTTGTCTGAATAACAAGGAAGAGGGTATTTTGGTAAATGGTTGTTTCTAGATAGGAGGTAAGTGTCCATTGGTGTTCCCCAGGGCAGCCACGGGTTTTCCTGATTCATATGAATGCCTTAGACTTGCGTGCACAGGGCACAGTTTCAACATATACAGTTAGCACAAAACTATAGTGAATTATGATGAGGTACAGTGGCATACTCTACAGGATGAAAACAAGCTGATGCATGGTGGGATTTTGGGTTGAGGGCAAGAATAGCCAATTAAATTTTACACCAAGAAAGTGAAGTTACACTTTTTGGTACGTAGGTGAAGAGAGGCAATATATGAATGAAAAGGTGCAATTCTAATTGCAGATGCAGGGACAGAAAGAACTTGGGGGTTTTGTGCAAAATAATTGAAACTGACCAGGATGAGTTCAGAAAAGTTAAAAAAAATGGCATAAAGGGCATGTGATTTGGAAGGAAATTGAAAGGCAGACATTTATCTTGCATTTTACCTAACCACTGGACATCTCAAATTTCCTTACATGCAATGGAGTATTTTTGAAACATAACCACTGTCGTAATGAAGGAAATACAACTATCAATCTGCACACAGCAAGTTTCCAAAGACAGCAATGCAATAATGATCAGACAATGCTTTTTTTGTGACATTGACTGAGGGATAAATATTAATCAGAATACAAGAGATAACCTCTCTGGACTTCTTCAGTATAACACAATGGGATCTTTTACATCAAAGCTGAGCGACCTTGGTTTAACATCTTAGCATCATCAACAGTGTGGCACTCCCTCAGCCTCAGGTTCAGTGCTTAAGTCTTGGAGTGGGGATTGAGCCCAGCACCTTGTGATTTGGGAGTCAGGAATGTCTCTTTAGTCAGTGATTTCTCCCCATTGGAGGTTGGATCCATATCAATCCATGCATCCCATGAGCAGCTATAATGAATGCATACAATTATAAACAGAGGCACAGAGTACAAAAAGGAAATTATTATGAACCCATACAGACAGAGCAGTTTGGCCTCAATGGGAAGATTATGCACAAACCTCAGCGGGAAGACTTTGGCACATTGGTTGCCTCACTGGGTTAGTAATTCAAAGGAAAGCAAAATATTGCAGAATGTGAAAATCTGAAATTAAAAACAGAAGACACTGGAGAAATTCAGCAGATCTGGCAGCATCTGTGGAAACAGAGTTAACTTTCTCAAACCAAAGACTCTTCAAGTGAAGAAGTGAACAGGTGCTGATTTTCTCCAGCATTGAAATAACTTAGAGGCCCAGCTTAATACATTGGCTCAATTCTGACTTTGACCGCTAGTGGAGTTTAAATTCAATCAGTAAACCTGGAAAATAAAGATAACCTAAGTAATAATGACCATGAACAATTATCATCAATTCTTGTAAAAATCCATATGTTCCCTAATGTTTGTTTCGGGGAGAGAAGCCTGCTATACTCACCTATAGTGAGACTGGCCCATTGGTGTCTCCAGATCTATTGTAAAGTGATTGTCTCTTAAGTGCCTTCTGAAATTGCCCACCAGGAACCCATTTAATTCAGGGGTAATTAGGGATGGGCAACAAATGGTGGCCTTGCCAGCGACATCTACCTCCATGAAAACATTGAAACATAAAATCTGGGCTTTGGAAAAGATTGACAACAACATTCCCAGCAATGTGGGAACCTCAGCTATGCAGATAGGTTGGAAAAGCTCGAGGAGAGAAGGTGGAGACGAAATTTATTTGAGGTGTCCAAATCATGAGAGGACTTACAAAATAGATAAGGAGAACTTGTCTCCATTAAAGGAAGGTTCTAGAAGCAGTGCCAACAGATGTAAAATGAATAACTGAGGAACCAATGCAATAGGAGGAAAAGCCTTTTATTATTTAAGACATGAAATGCACTACTTGCAAAGGTGTGAACCAGACTTAATTGTAGCTTTCAGAAAGGATCAGGATGAAATTTGCAGCGTTGCAGGGAAAATATATAGCCAAGAATCAAAGGGAAAGTGACTGCCATTGTTATGCGACTGTGCTGTAATTCTACCTGTTCAGACATTCTGAACAAGTGACATACCAGACATGAAATGTTAGCTCTGCTTGTCTCTCTCCACTGACACTGCCAGACCTGTTGAGCATTGCCAGCATTCTCTGTGTTTCTTTTATGCTATAAGGTAGGCCTTGAATTCAAACCTTCGGGCTCAAAGGGAGGGACGCCACCACTTCGTAACAAGAATAGTATCCAAACACTTGCATGTAGAGAACAGTGGGTTAGCAGTTCAATGCCTTAACCTCTTGATCATCTTGTTACCACGCTGTAATTCTAAAATAGTCCAGATCTTCAAATCAGCTTCAACCATCAGACACTAAAGGATTACAACTGACAGCTTGTAGCTTTATCACATTTAGGTTAGGCAAGACTTATAGTGTTCAATTCTGGTTGCCACATTACAGGAAGGATGTGGAGGCTTTGGAGAGGATGTAGAAGAGGTACACCAGGATGCTACCTAGAATACAGGAGATATAAGATATTACAGCTATAAGGAGAGCTAGAAAACCTCAGGTTGCTTTCTCTGGAGCAGCAGTGGCTGAGGGGAGACTTGATAGAAATCTACAAAATTATGAGACGTATAGATAAAGTTGATGGTTACAATCTTTTTCCCAGAGTTGAAATGTCTAAAACTAGGAGGCAAGCCTTTAATATTAGAGGGGGAAAGTTCAAACGAGATGTGAGGGACAAGTTGTTTACACAGAGAGTGATAGAAGTCTGGAACATGCTGCCAGAGCTAGTGGTGATGTGATAGGGGCATTTAAGAGACTTTTAGGCAAGCACATGAATATGCAAGGAAGACAGCGATATGGACCAAGGGCAGGCAGAAGAGATATGTTTAACTTGACATCATGTTCAGCACAGCACCATGGGCCGAAGTGCCCATTCCTGTGCTGTACAGTTCTATGTTCTATGTAACTGACATTAAAATAACAAGACTGTAAAAGTCTAAATCAGAGGGGTCTATCCACAGAACTTGCTGAGGAGGCATTGCTGTTTGTTTAAACTGCAATTGATTTTTTAACTTGCATCATGCACTGTGTCAAACAAAGAGAACTTAATCTACAGTTCATTAAAAATCTGCAGCCTCTTTGATGCAGCTTCTCACAACTGCTAGGCTTGCAAAGGTAACACTAATGCCTCAATGTCACTGCAGAAATTCTTTTCGCTTTCATTACTGGAATTGTGAATTAATTGATGGAAGTCCGCTACATGCAACTCAAGCCCAAAGAGTATTTCCTCAGGTGCAACTGAATTAAGCAGCAAATATATTGACTACACCTATAGTTAGACCAGGAAATGTCAGCATCTCCACTCAATGAGCCCTTATTGAAATGCACTGAAATCCGACTGATGTCTAACAACACAATAAATCCCAAACATTCGATTACCCGCAATACATTTAACCAGACTCCTTGTTGTATTCTGAAGAATTTATAATTCATTTCTGCATTCAACCAAGCTGATATTTATTATCAAGAATTTCAGACATGCAAGCTACAACTTCTTACTTGTAAAGTTCTGAGAATGGTAACGACCATCAGAAATAGCATGAATGAAATAGATTCACAATTAATTGGACTGAATATTAAATTTAAGCCGCATTGAATTACGTAGAGATTACGATCTGGGAACAGTTCTTCTATCAGTCATTTTTTTTTGATAGCTTTTGGCAGATAGGTATGCTTTCTGTAACATTACGGTGTGGTCGCCCCATTACAGGAAGAATGTGGAAGCATTGGAAAAGGTGCAGAGGAGATTTCCCAGGATGTTGCCTGGCCTGGAGCGAAGGTCTAATGAAGGAAGGCTGAGAGACTTGGGTCTCTTCTCATTGGAGAGAAGAAGGCAAAGAGGGGATTTAATAGAGACATACAAGATGATCAGAGGATTAGATAGGGTGGACAGTGAGCGTCTTTTTTTCCTAGGATGACGACATCAACTTGTACAAGGGGGCATAGCTGCAAATTGAGGGGTGATAGATTTAGGACAGATGTCAGAGGCAGGTTCTTTACTCAGAGAGTGGTGAGGGCATGGAATGCCCTTCCTGCCAATGTAGTTAACTCAGCCACATGAGGGGAATTTAAACAGTCCCTGGATAAGCATATGGATGATGATGGGATAATGTAGGGGGATGGGCTTAGATTAGTTCACAGGTCGGCGCAACATCGAGGGCCGAAGGGCCTGCTCTGCTGTATTGTTCTATGTTCTATGTTTACCAGAGTTTGCTAGGGGACAATGAAGAAGGTTATCTCAGAGAACAACAGGATTTTGATCAGTTGGGCTGATGGGCCGGGGAGTGGCAAATAGAGTTTAATTTAGACAAATGTGAGGTCTTGCATTTTGGTAAAGAAAATCAGGGCAGGATTAATACAATTAATGTTAGGGTTCTGGGGAGGATTGCCGAACCTACCGACCTAGGGATGTAGCTGCACAGTTCCTCCAAAGTGGAATGACAGGTAGACAGGGTGATGAAGAAGGCATTTGGTACAATTACTTTTATTGGTCATTGAGTATAGGAGTTGGGATGTCATGTTGCAGGTGTACAGGACATTGGTTTTGGGCCACTTTTGGAATACTGTTTAATTCTGTTCTCCCTGCTATAGGAAAGATGTTGTTAAACTTGAAGGTTGCAGAAAAGATTTACAAGGATGTTGGAGTGTTTGAGCCATATAGAGAGTCTGAATAGTCTGGAGCTGTTTTCCCTGGAATGTCGGAGGCTGAGGGTTGACCCTAGAGGTTTTTAAAATTATGAGGGACATGGATAGGGTGAATAGTCAAGGTCTTTTTTCCCACAGTAGGTTGTCCAAAACTAGAGGGTATAGTTTTAAGGTGAGAGGGAAATGATTTAAAAGGGACCTAAGGGGTAACTTTTTCACACAGAGGGTGGTGCGTGTATGGAATGAGCTGCCAGAGGAAGTGGCGATTGCTGGAGCAATAACAACATTTAAAAAGCATCTGGATGGGTATATGAAAGTTATAGGAGGGGTTTAGAGGGATATGGGCCAAATTCTGGCAAATGGAACGAACTTCCCGTGGTTAGCAATGAGAGTCATAAAGCTATACAACACAAAAGCAGACCCTTTGGTCCAACTTGTCCATGCCGACCAGATACCCTAAATTAATCTGCAAATTTACTAACCATACCTCCTATATTCACATTCGAATTATTTGTATAAATGACAAAAACTCATGGACCCAGTACTGATCCTTGTGGCATAAAATTGGTCACAGGCCTCCTGTCTGAAATTCTTGCTGTCAATTTGGAACAAAATATCTTCTCAAAAAGCTTTCTTAAAATATTGTCCCCCAAGGTCGAAATTACAGAGCTGTTCCAGCACAGAAAGGAGGTTATTGAGCCCGTCGTAACTGTGTTGTATTTCTAAATGAGCAATGCAGCTAGTGCCATTTCTCTGCGTTCTCCCTGCACCACTGTCTCTTTAAAAAAAAATCCATACCCCACTTGAACACTTCGATTGACCCTGCCTCCACCACAATCTCAGGCAGCACATTCCAGACCCTAACCACTGGCAGTGAGGACAAATTTCTCATGCCCCCCATAATTAATTTTGCCAACTACTTATGCTGTCTTATTCTTGATCTTTCTACCAATGGGATCCAGTTTTTTCTCTATCTACACTGTCCATATACCTCATAACTTTCCCTCTCAGGCAAAGGAAAGGCATGAATAAACAATATCATTACTACCCACTGATAACAATGAATACATGATCAGTTAATTAGCATTTGCCACCTGTATCTTGATTCAAATCAATTGATTATTCCAAGGGTAGCTATTTGATTTGTGAGATCAAATCCTTATCTCTGTATCATTCTGGTTCAAACTAGATACGTTTCCATCTCATAGCTTTCCTGTTTCCAGGACTCCCAAATTCTGCCTTTCGAACATGTCCATTTATGTTTCATCCTCCAGCCACCTAAATTCGAATTTTCTCAACTTGAGGATAGGTTAATCAGTTAATGTCCTCACATCCATCTGACCCAGAACTCTACATTCCCAGAATTGAGGCCCTGACCACCCTTGAACAGCTACAATGGGCTCGGCGCAACATCCACATGGCTATCATGAGCAGGTGCTCTGCTCCCAGTTTGCAAGCCCCAGGTGGACAGAGGAACCGCTTCAGTGATAAGCCCAAGGCCTCATTGGTCATGTGCAACATTCCCATAGACACCTGGGATTCACTGGCTCCAAGACCATCAAAGGGGAGGAGGAGCATCCGGGAAGGCGTAGAGCACTGTGAGACGACTTCAGGAAAAAACAGAAGCAAGGCAAAAATAGCCTAAGGAGCACACTACCACACCGATGCCCTACCCACCCTGTCCCACAGCCACCTCCTGCCCCAACTGGAACAGAGCCTGCATCAGTCTGAACAGTCACCTACACATCAGTCTAAGGGTAATCCCCATCTGTAAGGGTCTGCCAAAGGGTCAGAGAACATTGACAGATGTTGGAGGTGCATGCTACATCCCTACTGTATGAGGTGCTGTTCATTATGAAGGTTTGTGCCACCATTGTCTTTAAGTGTAGGGGTCACAGGGTCTAATGTGGTGAAGTAAAGCTACTTCAGGGCGACACGGTGGCTCAGAGCTTAGCATTGCAGCCTCACAGCACCAGGGACCCAGGTTCGATTCCAACCTCGGGTGGCTGTCTGTGTGGAGTTTGCACATTCTCCCTGTGTCTGCGTGGGCTTCCTCTGGATGCTCCAGTTTCCTCCCACAGTCCAAAGATGTGCAGGCTAGGTGGATCGGCCATGCTAAATTGCCCGTAGTGTTCAGGAGTGTGTGGGTTATGGGGGGATGGGTCTGGGTGGGATGGTCCAAGGGGCGGTGTGGACTTGTTGGGCCAAAGGGCCTGTTTCCACACTGCAGGGAATCTAATCTAATCTAATCTAAATTACTCTGGCTTTAACTAGAAGAATTTCTGGTAGTTAAAAAGGTTTGGATAATTGGTTGTTAATAAACTTATTACAACTTACCTTGACATGATAGACATTGAGACAAAGACATTGAGATGGACCAAATGTTAATTCGCAGCCTTTGAGATTTTAAGCTGTTCTGCTCACTAGTCATCATAGCAGGTTGTGCTTATGCTACTGCTTACAATTGACCATTTCAAACTCTGATACAACAACATGTAGGCCAGACCAGGTAAGGATGGCAGCTGTCCTTCCCAAAGGCCAATGCTTTTCTTTAATAAAACAAAGAACTGCAGATGCCGGAGATCTGAAACAAAAACAGAAATTGCTGGAGAAACTCAGCAGATCTGGCATCATCTGTGGGAAGAAAGCAGTGTTAACGTTTCGTGCCCAGTGACTCTTCATCAGAATTATTGGCAGCTGGGGGAAAAAAAACGTGATATTTATGCCAAAGCCGAAGTTGGGGCTGAGGGGGTAGCAGGGAGGAGGTAGGTAGAGATGGAGTCCATAGAGAGAGAGGAATATGAAAGTGATGGATAAACAGGCAACCAGGACAGAACAAAAACTGAAGAAGTAGGAGAAAATGGGTGAGCTGCACTGAATGCGGCTTTGCAGTTATAGGAATGGGTGACTGTGCTAAAAGTAGCCCATGTCATAACAGAACTGGGCATGGACTAGGTTAAAAAAAAAACCATGGAGGGATAAGATCAAGCTCTGAAGTTATTGAATTCAATGTTGAGTAGTAGAGGATATAGCTTTCCCAAGTGGAAAATGAGATGTCGTTCTTTCAGTTTGCACTGAAGTCACTGCTGCATTGCTGAAGTCCTGTGACAGAGATGTTGACCATGGAACACGGTGGTGTGTTAAAGTGGCAGGCAACTAAAAACTAGGGGTCATTTTTGCAGACAGAACATACGTCTTCTGCAAAGTGGTGACCCAGTCAGCAGTTTATCTCCCCATTGTAGAGGAGATCACCTTGAGAGCAGTAAAAACAGTCGACTAGGTTAAGAGAATTACAGGTAAATCACTGCTTTACCTGAAAGGTGTGCCTGGGTTCTTGAATAGTGAGGAAGTAAACAGGCAGGTGTTATGCCTTCTGTGATTGCATGGCAAGGTGCCATAGGAGTGATGAGAGGTGTTGGCAGTGAAGGAGAAGGGTCCTGGAGGAAATTGTTCCTCCTTGGACAGTGTTATCTTATCCCTAACCTCCTTCCTTCCAATACTCTCCCCGCTCCAGCAAGAATGATTGCAAACAAACTACTTTAACGCCTGTTAATCCTGCCTCATTCTCATTTTCCATTCTGCACTCCCACTACCAGTAAAAACACCCAAGTATCCGACTGAATATTTACATGCAATATCCATTAAAGGTCATCAAAGGTGAGGCAGTGTAGGGAGAACAGGAAGAGACTAAATCAAAAAGAAGCTGAATGGGGAAATAAAGTACAGTATCCCCTGTGGTGCCTGAAGGCATCAAAAGCATTGATGGACACTGTGTGCTCCTTCTTCAAGGACACCGGGGGTCATAAAAGGGCTCAGGTGATGAGTTCCACCTGGGCAGGCTATTACCTGTTACCAAAGGATCTCAAATTCTATGAACTCCACAGTGATATTAACTAATCATTCCCCATGAGCCTTGGAGGGGTTCTCACAAATAAGTTCCTGACATTTTGTGTTCTTTGTCCGACAACTTTGTTGCTTTATCACTTGACGTATAAAGGCCTTGGCCCTTTATTTCAATAGTGCAACCAACCACCTTCCATTTCAACAATACTGCTGCCACTCAAGAATTGAAAGGCACCCATTTCTTTATCATTAAAGCAACAGCTAGTGCAGAATACTGTGGTCATCTAGTAATGCCAACAGGGGCATCGTATTTTATAAACAATTCATTCATGGGAAATGGGCGTTACTGGCTAGCCAGCATTTATTCCCCATTCTGAACTGCCCAGGGAGCAGTTAAGAGTCAACTACATTGCTGTGGGTCTGGAGTTACATATAGGCCAGACCAGGTAAGGATGGCAGTTTCCTTCCCTTAAAGATATTAATGAATGAGATGGGTTTTGCCAACAGCTGACAATGGATTCATAACCATCGTTAGACTCTTCATTCCACATTTTTTATCACATTCAAGTTCCTGCAGTGGCAGGATTCAAACTTGACTCCTCAGAACGTTATCTGGGTCTCTGAATTAACAGTCCAGCAATAACACCGCTAGGCCATTGTCTCCCCCTCAAATCTTATTGCAACAAGAACTACAATCTGGTGTTTATCATTAGTGATCAGACAATTACATTTGATTTTCATTAAAGCCATTTAGCTCATTCTAACCTATATGAGACTCCACATCCAAGTCATGTGGTTAATTCTCATACCTACCCTCTGAAATGGTCTAGCAAGCAGTTCAAGGGCAGCAGTTAGGGATGGACAACAAATGCTGATCCTGCCCATGAAAGAATTCTTTTTTCAGCTTGCACTTTGATGATCTCTTTGGTAAGCTTAAATCATCAACTTATTTCAATGCCTGGTAAACCAGCTCCTCACAGCAAACCATGTCTTCCTTAGTTATTGCAATTAACTCAAAATTTTGATGTTTTCTTCACTAGTTCTCATGGTATTTCTGCTGTCTTGAGTGTTATTGGAGCTTTCAGCTTGATTTAAATAAGTATCAGAATGATTTGCTTTCTCCTTGGAATTTCCATGCTAATTTAAAACCTGTAAGTTTTTCATTAATTCCAATAACCGCACTCATAGCTTACATTATCTGAGACATGATATTGGGTGGTTCCTGAGAGGTACCTTTAGCATTTCTTCTATGGCAGTGTCAAACATTGCTTTGAACTTCTGAATTTATAACACACTGCCTTTTGTAGCTGTAGTTTTGTGCCTCAGAACCATTCTGTCCAGAATCCAGCTTTTCCTTCTGGTTATAGCTTTGATTCCAGCTTGTAACTCTTCGTGAATCATTTTACTTACAAGGCTAGGATTTATTCCCTGGAGGCTTTTATGTCCTGCATTTTTTTAGAAAAAACCTTTCTTTGGCTACAAAGGACCAGTGATTGCTTTACCCCAGTCACCAGGTGCATCAGCATGTTTCCACTAATATAAAGCATTATCTCCTTTGTTGCTCCTCCTTCTAAGACTCATGATTAAATCTATCCCTGATGACTGCATTCTCTGGTTTTCTCTTGAACAGAACTGATTCCTCCTCCACAGACAGGCCGAAAGGGTGCTGAGTGGCTGTTAGTGTTGATGGAATTTGGATCACTGTGTAACTTTATGTTGTGTTATGTGCTTCCACTGCCTTGCTTCATCTACATGCACTGAATACTCTGATCATTTCTCACCTCACTGGTTGTCCATCCTGGAGACAGCTAGAGGCTCATCATAGTGCCCAACAGCTGCTTGAATGCTCTCACAGAGCTCTGCATGCCTTCTCCTCTTGGCACTGATTATGCTTCCTTTGTATTTCTTATGCAATCTCCTTGCATTTTCCTTCCTTTTCTAGGACTTTTTCTCAACTATAATCTTGCGATAATATAAGATCAATTAAGAAACATTTCAAAAGACTTGGGAAGGGTGCCCTGTTTCACTATTTCATCTAACTCCTGGAAAAAGAATCACAGTTATCTAAAGCATAGAGAAAGGCCCTAAGCATAACATAACCACAGTTGTGCCTGTTAATAAATATCTAATTGTTAGTGGTTTGACAAAACTACATTTTTAAGAGGTATAGAGGTTGAGACAGATGTACTGAGTCATCTGTTCCTGCCCATATAGCAAACAGCTTATGAAGCCTTGGGTTTTTATTTTAAAGTTGAAACAATAGAAGCAGCCTGAATGGATGGGGTCAAACTCCTACAGAACCAGGATTTTAGGTGAGCTTTCAGTATTCTTGGGGGTGTGAAGCCTCTGCATCTCTCTCTCTTTGCTGCAGCAAAAACCTGGAGGTCCCTCTGTTACCAAAAGTGCACGTGAGACAATCTATTTTACTGAATTTGCCTTTGCCAAGGGTGTGTTACTACACTGGAACAGTTGCTGTTAAGCAGTTTTAAATAATCTACTATTCCATTATTTTTTCCAATAGAGTTGTTATTCCAGTTCCACTAGCAATAGAGTAAGATAAAAGCGTGTTTTGCTTCAAGACTGGTAGCTTGACCAATCAAATTGCATCAGGAACACAATACCTTACACTTCCTTTAAAAATAAGAGGATGTTAGGGTCTAAGCTGTCTTCTTCACTTATTTTGAGACGGTTTGGTCTGGTCTAAACAATAGGATGGGTTGCCTGATCTGCATTCATAATGATCATATTTATATGGTTGCTCCATCAGTTTATAGTCGATGATAACCCCAAAGATGTTGACAGTGTGTGACGGAGTAATGAAGACGCCATTGAATGTCAAGGGTAGTCAGTGCCAATAATTTTCTTTTGCTGGAGATGGCCATTGCCTGGTGCAAAGGTTACTTGTCTTGTATCTGCCGAAACCTGAATGATGCCCAGTTCTGACAGTACCTACGTTGGCATGGGCCGCTCAGTGCCTGAGGAATGAAGTGTAGTACTGAACATTCTGCTAACAGTAGTGATCATCCCCATTTCTAACCTTACGTTGGAGTTAAGGTCATTGATGTGGCAGCTGAAGATCGAATTTAGGCACTAACCTAAGGATATCTTGCTGTGTTAAGAATGCCCTATGGTTAAAGGTGTTTATCTTTGAAAAAACGCACTGTCTTCCCTTGTGCTAAGTATGAACTCATTCAGTGCAGAGCTGTTCCCAGCCCACACTGACTTTAGTTTTGCAATGGCTTTTTGAAGCCACACTTGGTCAAGTGCTGCTTTGATGTCATTCTCATCTCCCCTCTGGAGTTCAACTATTTTGGCCATATATGAATGAAGGTGAAAGTAGATCAGGAGTAAAGTGGCCCTGGTGGAACCCAAATGAAGTGCCAGTGAGCAGCTTATTGCTGTGTCAAAGGGCGTTTGATAACAATATCATTATTTTCCTAATAATTGAGAATAGACCAAAGGGGCAGTAATTGACTGGTTTGGATTTATCCTGGTCAACAAGACATGGCTGGGCAATTTTCTTCATTGTCAGGTAGGTGCCAATGTTGTAGTTGCAAAGTTTGAACAGTGGCACAGCTGGTTGCACAGCACAAGTCTTCAAATAGAATCACAGAATCCCTACACTGCGGTAGCAGGCCATTTGGCCCATCATGTCCATACTAATCCTCCAAAGGGCATCCAACCCAGAACCACCCCCTACCCTATCCCTGTAACCCTGCATTTCCCATGGCTAATCCACCTAGCCTGCACATCCCTGGACATTATGTGCAATTTAGCATTGCCATTCAAATGAAACTGCACATCGATGGAGCTGCGGGAGGAAACCAGAGCACCCGGAAAACACCCACACAGACACAGGAAGAAAGTGCAAACTCTGCACAGACAGTTGCCGAGGCTATAATCAACTCTGGGTCCCCGGCACTGTGAGGCAGCAGTGGTAACCACTGAATCACTGTGCCACCATGAATGCTGTCAGGGCGTCCAGCCCTTGCAATGTCCACTGCCTTCACCTTTCAACCTAAAATGTGGTACTTCCACTGATTAGTTAGTTACCCCAGATTATATCCCAAGATTGACACCTAGCCTTTTGGTGGTATGCCTGGTATCATTCTTGGCATGTCCTCCTACACTCTTCATTGTACTCAGGTTAATCTCTTGGTTTGATGGTGGTAATGGAAAAGGGACATGATGTGGTTGATTGTAGCTGAATGCAATTCTGTTGCATACTGTCTATTTACACATGCTAATATGTTGTCACTAAGGCTAAATGTATTGCATGTTGATTTAAAGAAAATTCTCCACGAAATAATGCAGCCTTACTAGGTGAGGGTATAGGTACAGTGATCGAACAGATATTGCAGTGTAATATGATAGCTACAAAGGCACTCCAGAATAAATTACACCAAGTTAGTATGACTAGCCACTGGATTACCAGTCCACAGTATTTGGTCAGAATCAGAGAATCCCTACATTTTGGAAGCAGGTCATCGAATCCACACTGACCCTCTAACGAGCACGCCACACAGCCTCACCATTCCCTGGTAATCCAGCATTTCCCATAGCTAATCCTACCCATCCCTCAACACTATGGGTAATTTAGCATGGCCAGTCCACCAAACCTGCACATCTTTAGGGAAGAAACCAAAGCATCCCACACAAAACTCACAGAGAACATGTAAACTCCTCACAGGCAGTCACCCAAGGGTGGATTTAAAACTGCGTCCCTAAATCTTTGAGGCAGCAGAGCTAACCACTGAGGCACCATCTGATGACTACAGCGCTTCTGTCATAAGAGCATTAGAAATAGGAGCAGCCATAGACCATTCATCCCATTGACCTGCCCTGCTCTTCAATACTTGGGCTTTAACTCTACTTTGCCACTGCGAGCTATTTAGGCTGCTATTTCCCTGAATTCACTGAGTTTTATCCTAGCCTTAAATATTTTCAACAGAAGAGCATCTGTAACCCTGTTACCCCAAGGTTCTCCGTCATACCAACTATGATGATGGATGGCGAAATCTGCCAAGTTTGGACAGAAAACTGAACCCGTGATGACAAAATAATAATAGACAAGGTGAACTTCGGTCAAAATGAAAAGGCTGAATTGGAGTAGATTGTGTTGAAACTTTAAATGTTGAATGTTACTGCTGTGACAACTACAGGTAGTTGGAATAGGTATAAAAGATACTTTCACAGGAACGCTAATGTTAATGCTCCTCAGTACTAAAATTAACTGCTCCTATAAGGGAAGAGGCAATGACCCATTGGTATGAATCCAGAGGGCGATTAATCTGAGACTAAGGTAATGTTCTGGTTTTGAATCCTATCATGGCGGATAGTGGAATTTAAATTCAATAAGTGTCTGGAATTAAGCATCTAAAAACCCATCTGGTTCACTAATGCCCTTTCAGGAAGTAAATGGCCATCCTTACCTGGTCTGGCCTGTATGTGATTCCAGACCCACAGCAATGTGGTTGACTCTTAATAGCCCTCTGGCCAGTGATGTCCTCAACCAGTACGATAAAAAAAGTCTTTTTGGGTGTGAATACCACTTGGATCTGACTGTGCATATTTCCCCTTCTCACCCCCTCCCATTATCACTCGATTCTTCTGATCACTGCAAAACACTTTCCTTTCCATCTTTTATCCTGTCCCTTTTCCGTTCACTTGCTACTTGACAACCCCTCCACTACTCCCACTCTTTACTCCTGCCATTCATTTTGTTGCCTTTTCTGCCCAATCTCTTCTCATGTCTTGTCTTTCTCCTGTTGTGTTGAAATGGTCTGATTAATATATAAATATCTTAATGTGAGCTTTCAGGTTTTGCATTTCAAAGTAGTGGCATATGGGTTATTTTGGTGAAGTGTTTAAAATCCAGAAAGGTCAGTCAGTCTTTCCAGAGGTATAACTTCATCATATGGGTGTCAGAAAGGAAGAAACCCCTCGAGAGGTAATGGAAGACTATTAGTATTGTGCTGGGTTTCTGAACTGGTGTGTAATTTTGAGGGTCATTAGTTTGTTTATTTTCTTGCTTTATGATAATCAAAGTCCAATTTTAGTTTATAACATCCAGGGAGAGGAAGAATTTGGAATAGTTTTGGAGAAGACATGATCGTAGTCAGAAGCACGATATAATTTCTCTCCTACACACAAGCACCGGACAATTCAAGGAATAAGATACGTCACTCAAGCCAGTTTGTGCAGTTTACTGAGCAGAAAGCTTTGGATAAAAATCTCCAGGTGACTGAAGGATTGAAGTTTAAGCTTTCAGTTTTGTGAGTATTCAGTCAGAAGCCCTCATAGTGGAGTCAGTTAGCTCAGTTGGTTGAATGCTTGGCTTGCAGTGTAGCTGAGGTCACCATGAAAATTCCACACTCTCACCCTCTCTTTGAGGATGCCCTCAAGTTAAGCAGTACTGGTTGCCTCTCTGGAAGGGCCCTGTGGTGTGCTAGGGTAATGACACCTTTACCTTACAGTTGACAGTGAAGAACCAGTTGAGTTGACCTTCATGATTTAATGTATAGGGGTACTTCCTCTGGAAGACACTAGGAAGTGATGAGGTGCTATGTGATTTTTCTGTGCCCTATATTTAGACAGCTTGGCTTGTCTCATTTTATTTCTATTCTATAATAGACTTCAAATTTTTTTTGTTAAAGGAATGATGTCGCAAAGGACCATTACTCTTCAATAGGAAAAACAATCCACCGAGCTAGATTTCATTACTTGTCTGGTGGTAACATAGGCCATAACTCAGATTTCTGCTCCTCTTGTCTCCTCTTCTCCCTCACAAACTTTCTTCTTCCGTTCCTCTACTGCACCATCTCTCCTCCGACTTGCCTCCTCTCTTCCCACTGTTGTTATCTCGTGAGTCATCCCCGCCTCCTCAACTCTTTCCTTTCCTAAGACAGTCCTGATAACCAAGGCCAAATCGTATGAAACCTCGACCAGTTATAAAATTAAGGGAAGCGTTTTGATGGTCCTTTCCTCATAACCGTAAATGGTCTGCCTGAAGAGATGTAACTATCACAATGATGTTGAAATAGGCATGCTCCTTTCGGTCTCTAAATATAACAATAATTTCAATAAATTTTCAATAATTTCATCCATTCTTCATTTAATGCTTTTAAAGAACTGTGTCCAGTTCTGGTCACCCAGTTATAGGGAGGATATTATTCAGCTGGAAAGGTTTCAGAAGAGATTTACCAGGATATTACCACATATGGAAGGTTTGGAGTTATAAAGAAAGTTCGGATTAGCTGGGATTCTCTTCACTGGACTGTAGGAGGTTGAGAGTTGACCTTATAGAGATTTATAAAATCATGAGGAATATAGATAGGGCTAATGGCAGGCGTCTTTTCCCTAGGATGGGTGATTTCAAGATCAGCAGGCACATTTTTGAGATGAGAGATTTTAAAAAAGCATGTGGGGCAATTGTTTTTACATAGAGGGTTATTCACGCGTGAAATGAACTTCCTGAGGAAGTGGTAAATGTGGGCACAATTACAATGTTTAAAAGGCATATGGATAAGTCCATGAATAGAAAAGTTTGGAGGGATGTAGGCCAGGAGCAGGCAGGTGGGATTTAGCTTGAGGCTATGTTCGGCATAGACTGGTTGTGCAGATGAGTCTGTTTCCATGCTGTATGATTCTATGACTATAATCACATGACGGGTAAGAAGAGGCTTAGCTGTTAGTTTGTAAGAATTGAGAAACAGAGTACGTTGACTTAGAGTGAATGTCAAAAAAAGAGATTTGCCAAGGGTGGGTAGGATCTGAAATGCATTAGCTGAGAGCGTGGGTGAGGACGGTGCTATCATGGCTTACAAAAGGGAATTGGATAAATTTCTAGGGAGAAAATAATTCCTAAGCTCCAGGTAAAAGACAGGGAAGTGGGATTGATTCAGTTGCTCTTGCAGAGAGCTAGCACAGACACGATGGGCTGAACAACCCTCTTCTGTGCTATTCTGTGCAAACATTCTGAAACATTTCTCTTTCTAAACCAAAATAATTGGTTTATCGGTCTCAATGACACAGGTTGACAACAGCTTATAAATTCGTCACTCTTCCACTTGAAGAGCAATTAAATTAAGATTAGTGGAAACCACAGGAAACATCTAGTTTTTATTTTCTCGTATTTTATATGTTAAATAAGTGCTTTTTTTAAACTATGAATGTGACACTTAACATAAAGGGGACAATATACTTTCCATTTGGCACTGTTCCGCCGTCAAAATGTGACAAGATGCTTCATAAATGATTGCTGAAGCATTTTCTTTTGTATCCTGTTGGTTGTATGGAAATCTTGCAGACAAATTACACACAGCAAGGTGCCAGAAAACAAGTCAGGTGAACTCCTATTTAAGCCATTTTGGTAGTGTTAATGCTTGCTTTTTTCGAGCAGTGACACGAGATCTTTATCAGGTGCTCTGTCTCTCTCAAGAACAGGGTCTCTACATTGTGAAAGAGCTTTGCCGCTGGGAATTTAAATTGTTTTGCAAAGGCAGGGGTTTTGACATTCACAGAGGTCGACACAAGCTGCAAGTTAATGCTGGGTTAAAAAATTAGTGGTAACTCAAAACTCAAGTCATTACCTCTCCATTGCTGCAATTTCCCATATAAGTTTTGTATTAGCACTGATGATATTTTTCCAATAAATGCTTGAGTGTTATTCCTTGCCAAGAGAAAAGCCTTGCTCTGTCAATGCCATTCCAAGGAGTATGCGTAATGATGTATGATTCTCCATCCCTCTGTCTGGGAAAGGCAGTTCTGCTTCACTTCTGAAGAAGGGTTGCAGGTCCCGAAATGTTAACTCTGCTTTCTCCAACCACAGACTTGCTGAGTTTCTCCAGCAATTTCTGCTTTTGTTTTGGATTTCCAGCATCTGCAGTTGTGTAGTTTATTTGGAGATCCCAAGGTCACAGTATACATTGGGTTCCCAAGCCTGTGCTTGTTGGCAGCTAGACCTGCTCAGCAATTACACTGTGGATGGACTACTAATGTTACCCAGTCAAGAGCAAAGAACAGTACAGCACAAGAACAGGCTCTTCAACCCACCACATGATTCCTTTCCAAACTAAAATCCTTTTTCATTTACATGGTCCATATCCTTCTATTCCCTGTCTGTTCATATATCTGTCAAGGTGCGTCTTAAATGTTACTATTGTATCTACTTCCAGCACCTCCTCTGGAAATGCATGCCAGGGACTGACCACCCTCTTGTGCAAAAAGCTTGCCTCTCACATTTCCTTTAAACTATCCCTTCTCACCTTCAATCTACATCTTCCAGTAATTGACATTTCTACCCTGGGACAAACACTCTGACAATCCAGGTCTCTCATAATTTTGGTAACTTCCATCAAGTTGCCCTCTCATCCTTCGAAGTTCAAGTAAAAACAAATCATTTTTTTCCAATCTCTTCTCACAGCTAACATCATCCAAACCAGGCAAAATCCTGGGTAAACCATTTCTGCACCCTTCCCAAAGCCTCCACATCCTTCCGGTTATGTGGCGACCAGTACTGTACAAAATACTCCAAATGTGGCTTAACTAACAAATGAGGTCCACTCCTCTGTCCTTGGAATGCTGCAATGCTCCAGAAAATCACAGCACAAACTGGACGAACAGCATCACAACTTCAGCCCAGGCACTATATAGCCTTTGGACTTAATACTGTGTTCAACACCTTTAGATTGAGAGCTCACTCCATTTCTTCCCTTTCTTTTAGCTTTCCTTGTTGCATTCTCCGTCACCATGTCACGTCTCCTTCCCCTCAACCATCTCCCTTCCAGTGGGGCCACTCCAGTCCTTTCCTGTTTGGCTGTTAGACTTTCCGTTGTTCTGCCATTCTCACATTTTGATCACTTAATGTGCACTGGCAGGACCCTTTATCTCCCAGCACTCCATATTATTCCATAAATGTTGCCCCTTCAATACTTCACTGTGAAGAGTCGGATGGAGAGTCATCTAGACTCGAAACATTAGCTTGCTCTCTCTGCGTGGATGCTGCCTGACCTGCTGTGATTTCCAGCATGTTTTGTTTTCAGTGGCCGAACTAAAGTTCTTTACAGTCGCAAGGAGAAAGATACAAACTCTGAAGACTTATCCACACCACACAGACAGAGGGAGATAGAGAGGGAGGTTGGTCACAGGCAGGAGACCTCAAGGTCACTTCAACATGGAGGGGTCCTCAGATACAGGAGCAAAAATCAATATTTAAGAAGCTGCGAGCTCTGTGGGACAGAGAGGAAACCTCTCCAGGGTCAACCCTCTGGGTCTTCAGCCTTAGCTTTGGGTCAGGGATTCTCAGGCACCCCACTTCATTGCCCCACCCACCTCCCCTCGCTGGACTGCCATAGTGTCGCCATCTTTACAAACCCAGTGAGCTTCCCAAACAATGGGAGGCCGGGGACCAGGTGGAGTGCTTAGCCATCAGTAAAATGGCAGCAGCTCCAGAAAATGGCTGTGAAGCAGATCGCCAACCCGCCTCGCAGCACACATTCCATCAGTTGCTGCTGCACAGCGATGGGGAGCCAGCCTGACATCTCTGTTATTCTCCCACAATTCCATTCCCACTACCTGGAGCGGGTAGGATTCAGCTCAAAGTCTCTGTACCTTTTCACATTTGACACTCAATGTCGAGCACATTGTGCTACCTACAATATCATGACCACAAACAGCTGAGTAATGTTAAACAGGTTTATCGCTAGGTGAAATATATAATCCATTCAAATATTCAGTAGTCATTTCAAAGTTGGTCTGGTTTCTTGCAGATGCTATTCACAATTGACTTATTTATTATCCTATTGCTGTGAGAGGAGAGCTTGCTGCTCATGAATTGTTGTGTTTCCACTACAACAGTGACGCTTCTTCAAACTTGCTTTGTTGCTTCTTTCTTCATCCTTTTTTATAAGGAGGTGTTTTGGATCAATGCATAGATTCCCTGCCTCTGAGTCATAGTCAGAGTCAAACAGAAAGGATACAGACCATTCTGTCCTATCAGCTCAAGCTGAACATAATCCCAAAGTAAACTCATACCATCTGCCTGGTCCTAGTCCATATCCCTCCAAATCCTTCCTATTTGTGTACTATTCAAACGCCTTTGAAATGGAGTAATTCTACCCAATTTTCACCACTTCCTCAGCAAGTTCATTCCACATCGCGAACCACCCTCTGGATAAAACCTTGCCCCCCATGCCTTTTTTAAATCTCTCTCCTCTCACCTTGAAAAAAATGTGCCCCTGAGTCTTGAAATCCCCCATCCTTGAGAAAAGACAACTACAATTAACTCTAACTGCACCTATTATAAACTTCTATCTAGCCATCTCTCAGCCTCCTGTGCTCCAGTGAGAAAAGTCCCAGCCTATCCAGCCTCATTATAACTCAAACATTCCGCACCTGACAAGATCCTAGTAAATGACTTCTGAACCCTCTCTAGATTAATAATATCCTTCCTATAACTGGACACAGTATTCTAGTAGAGGCCTCACCAGTGTTGTGGACAACCACAATATCAATTCCCAACTCCTATACTCGAAGAACTGACCAATGAAGGCTCTGGGTTTAAATACTGCTCCAGAACTTGATGGCCAGGAAAAGGGCATTTGCAACATGACAAAACAGCTGAAAATGAACCTGAAAGTCCATCCTTCACGATGGGAGAGACTTCCAATCAGTAACAGGTGAGTGACCTGTTCCAGAGAAAATAGATGTAAGTATGTGCTTTGTCTACATCCTACACCATTAGGTGGAGAAAACGTGAAGCTCACAAGGTGAAACTGGCCTCGTTGCAGTTCTTCCCCATCTTTTCCTTATGGACAGTGTTGAAATTCAGTTGAGTTATAATGACTGGAGTACTGCTGTAAAGACTAGAGGTATTTATTTAACTAATGACCTGTATCCAGCACAGACTGCCTCAGTCCCCAGACAGTATTGCTGTCAAGAAAGTAGGCTATTATTATTAATTTGTAGCTTCATAAGACAAGTTGAATAAGTCCAAGAAAAGTAGAACTATCTGTACAGACAAACTTCACACCTCATTTCCTACTAGTTTGATTTTGAATGTAGGCCTTATGAAGTTGAAGGATGTTCAGAATGGAGCATCCCTCCACTTATTTTAGCCACTGTAGTTCCCACATGAAGGGAAAGGAAGACACACATTTTAGTGCCAATTCTTATGTCTTGAAGTACTTCAATGCCAGGCAGCCCATTTAGAGTGGAGCCTTTGCTTTATTATGGGACACTTGTCGCTGGCAAGCTCACACTAACAGCAATGTGATAATGTCCAGATAATCCATTTTTACAACCAAAGCAGAATGTTCAGAAGAAGAGTCATGGTGGACCTCAAAACATTAGCTCTGTTTCTCTCTCTCCATGGATAATGCCAGACCTGCTGAGTTTTCCAGCACTCTCTGTGTTTGTTTCAGATTTCCACTGTCTGCAATATTTGACTATGCCTGTTTTTGCTTTGCGATGTTGGTTGAGGGAGAAATATTGTCCAAGGCACCCAGTGCTACTGTATTCCAACTTCCAAATTTAGTTGGGAGGGGAATGGTGGTGGAGGATATTGAGGGAGTTATTTCATGCTGGATATGTTTTGAAAAAAACAAAATAATTGCGTGAATCATTATTAATGGAAGGAATTTTAGATTGGAAGATGATTTAAAAATAAGAGAACAGTACAAAGAACAACACCAGTAATAAAATTAATGTTATTAATTATTCTGATATGATGGTAGTGAGAAAATGCTCATAAAAATCTAAATGTTGCATGAATTAGACTGTAAAATAAGAGGGCAGAGTTAAAAGAGGTTTAGCTATCTCTGTTGTGCTGGATGCATAGTTTGCAATGCAGGCTGATGTCAACACTGAATGTTGACTGAAGCATCTGTTTCCATGCTGTAGACCTCAATGACTCTAATTCCTGCACCAGCTGATGTTACTGTGAAGGGTTCTGCTTCTCAAACTCTTGCCCTTGCCTGAGGTGCAGTGACCCTCACATTAAACTGCCACCAGTCATCTGTGTTGAGTGAAAGATCAGCCCCATGTTCCAGTAGGACTGGGGCACTTTTATCTTAGGATGAGTCAGTTAGTTCAATTGGCAGGGCAGCTGGCTTGTGATACAGAGTGATGCCAATGGCATGGGTCCAGTTCCAGCTGAAGTTACCATGAAGAACTTTCTGTCTGATACTCTTCCTTCACTTGAAGCATGATTAAACAACCACCAACTGTTTCTCTCTCTCTTTCTCTTTCTGCACAACACCCACACCCCAGCACCCTCCACCCTGCCCCCCCAACATGAGAGCAGTCCTATGGTCTAGTAGGACTACTGTCACTTTTCTTTTACCTTAGTGTTAAAAGGTTTAGAAAAGACCAGGTGTTGCAGTAATGGGGCCCTAAGCGTGCAGAGTTCAGGCAAAAAGGTCCAATTATTTGAAATATGCAATATGAAAAGCTTAATCCAATCATTTTTCAATTATCACGAAACTGGAATGAGAAACTTTGAGTGGTATTAAACTGAACTTCACAAATTGTGTTCTATGACTTGCTTCTGGTTTGTTACTCTGATCGAGAAGAGGGGATGTTGCAAGGTGTCTCCAATTTGATAGTGAGAATACAGAGAGAAGCCTGAAACATGCATAAAAAAAATTTCAGAAATGAGTGACCAGGATAGGATCTCTACAGTAGAGAGCGGTGCAGATGGAAAGAGTTATGTTAGATATCAGGCATACAGGTGGGCAATTTATTTGGCAAAGCATCCACTGTTGTAACAATTGTATGCTGCTAAGTTGTTGTAATAATTTTCTATTCCTCAATCATCAGCAGAATGAGAATATATTAAGTCAAAACAACTTTGCAACTGCATGCTATTCATAGTACTTTAATAAGGCTTAACATACTGAAAGGTTCTAATTAGCCTGGGGGAAGCAACATTTGTCTTCCTGTGTTTCTGTCATCGTTACTTCAGGAAGTGAGATTTAAACCTCTGACAGTATATTGTCACAGTACGAAAATGTTTATTTCGCAGAAAATCTTTAGGGGGAAATGGCCTGGAAATCATTACTAAAGATCGAAACCATTACACAATTAAATGCAAACACCTGACATTCACTTATCCATTTTGAGAGGCAGTGTTTAATCTCCTTATTTTAAATGCACTGACTCTTTCGTTTAAATAATGGACAACAGGAATGCATCAAGTGTTCGCTCACTTGTATTATTAATAATAGTTTCTTAGGTGCTGTCTGTTCTATTGAGGTGGCTACATCTATCAGCATGGAACAAAATATGGAACATGAGCATGCAACAGTAAATGCATTGACTAGAGTGAAAAAGATACAAAGCAGGCTACCAATTAATTTTTTGGCAGTTTCCTGGCAGAAGGTGGCACAGTTCTGCATCTAGCTGACCTGCTCCCTGTTCAGCCAGATCTACACAGGGTAAAACATGATAACAAGGTGTGGAGCTGGATGAACACAACAGGATATTGAGGGAGTTATTTCAGGCTGGATATGTTTTGAAAAAAACAAAATAATTGCGTGAATCATTATTAATGGAAGGAATTTTAGATTGGAAGATGATTTAAAAATAAGAGAACAGTACAAAGAACAGCACCAGTAATAAAATTAATGTTATTGATTATTCTGATATGACGGTAGTGAGAAAGCGCTCATAAAAATCTAAATGTTTCATGAGTTAGACTGTAAAATAAGAGGGCAGAGTTAAAAGAGGTTTAGCTGTCTCTGTTGTGCTGGATACATAGTTTGCAATGCAGGCTGATGTCAACACTGAATGTTGACTGAAGCATCTGTTTCCATGCTGTAGACCTCAATGACTCAATGACTCTAATTCCTGCACCAGCTGAGGTTGAGGCAGCATCTTAGGAGCAGGAAAGCTGACGCTTCAGGCCTAGACCCTACCTGAGACTGGAATTGGAGGTTGAGCACCAAGTGGATGCTGTCAGTCCCACTTGTGGTCTTGGGTCACTTACCTTTGTTTCAACAGAACTGTTCTGTCAATAGAATTCCACTGGGAAAGCCTATTGCCCCAAAAGGCCTGAGGAGGCGCCCCGAACACTTGGCACAAAGCATTCTGAGCAACAAAATGGGGTAATGAAAGAAATAGGGGGTCAAATGGATGAGAAGAGATTCAGCATAAAACTGCTGTTGCAATAAGGACAGTCAATAAATGCTGGCCATGCCATCAGTACACATCCTGTGAATAACTGATTAAATGAAAATAAAGATTTACACCCATTCTGGCTCTGAAAATGTCTGTCCACTAGGCCCCAAATACACTCTTAAATATGAGAAAGCCACTTTTCTTTCACCTGCGTTGCCCAGCCTGTCCCAATACTCATCTTAGTCAGTCACAGAGCTGTACAGCATGGAAGCAGGTCCTTCGGTCCAACTTGTCCATGCTGACCGGGTATCTTAAATTAATCTAGCCCCATCTGTCAGCATTTGGCCCCTATCCCTCTAAACCCTTCCTATTCATCTGCCCATCCAGATGCTTTTTAAATGTTGTAATTGTACCAGCCTCCTCCACTTCCTCTGGCAGCTCATTCCATACACACACTGCCCTCTGGGTGAAAAAGTTGCTCCTTAGGTCCCTTTTAAATCTTTGCCCTCTCGCCTTAAACCAAGGCCATCTAGTTTTGGACTCCCCTACCCTGGGAAAAAGACCTTGGCTAGTCATCGTATCGATGCACCTCATGATTTAATAAACCTCTCTAAGGCCACTCCTCTGATGCTCCAGGGAAAATAGCCCCAGCCTATTCAGCCTTTCCCTACAGCTCAAACCCCCCAACCCTGGCAACATTGCTGTAAATCTCAAGGAATACATTGGTGAAGAAACTTTTGCAATATTGCTGAGATATTTAAATGATGAATCTGAAGCCAAATGGACAGGCATTTTCACAGTCAGAATGGAAAGGGGCTGAATGGGTGGAAATCTTTATATTTCTACCTTTATCTAACCATTCTTTCACAGGACAAGATTATCACTGGTAAGACCATCCTTTATTGTCTGTCCCCAGTTGCCTAGAGGTCAGTAAGAATCAGGGAAACTGCCCTCTTAACCTGGTCTGGCCTACACATGATTCCAGACCCACAGCAATGTGGTTGACATTTAACTGCCCTCTGGGCAATTAGGGATGGACAATAAATGCTGGCCTATTCCTCCTCATTTGAATTAAAGAAAACTTTTCCTTCCCTAAAAGACATTAGTGAACCAGATAGGTTATTCCTGATGATTGACAACAGATTCATGGTCATTATTTACATTCTCAATTCCAGATTTTTACTGAATTCAAATTCTACCATCTGCCGTGTCAGGGTTTAAACCCAGTTCCCCGGAACAATACCTGGGACTTGGATTAACAGTTCAGCAATAATACCACAAGGCCATTGCCTCCCTAGTCCAACTAATGCAGCATGCCTCTGTCTGTTTTTCTATCAATTACACCCATCACAAGTCTTTCATCCTTCCATTTCTGACTATCATCCGCTCCAAGGATGATTAATCATGCTCAACAGACCATTATTTATCTTATTGTTTATTGGACTTAACATTTTGGAAAATGCAGTGTTCAGTGATGAACTTCCATTACCCTACATTTAGAATGATTTTTTTCTCCTCCTTGTGTACACCTCTGTTTCCCACCCCAGGGAATAGGCTGCAACGTCACAAGGCTGATGATATCCTTGGGTTTTTCTTCTTGAGGTTTGCAATTTATAGTGTGGCCTTGAGTATTACAAGAACTGTGAAGGGACTGCAATGAATAATTGTTTACATAGCCTACTCCCTAGTTGTATTTAACCATAGTCTGGAAGCGATCATAAGCATCACTCTCTGTTAGACTGGCACAGGAAGTAATACTCTGAGACATATCACTCCGCCCTAAGGACGGGTATCTTTCCTGCTCTTACCATCAGTCACGGGTATGTTGGATGGGTGCACTGGTTGCAAATTAACCTGTTTATGCATCTTCTGTGGCCAACAAGTTCTGGGTTAGAATTTGAACCCAGAGCATCTAGCTCAAAGGCAAGGGGCATTAGTGACTGAGACACAAGATCTACCTTAACGTATTCCTGCATTGCACCTCTCAGAACCACATTAAATGTTGCAAGCAGACCTTTTTACCCAATTTTTGCAAAATCCCTGTAAAATTAGCTAACAACAAAAAGCAGAAGATTGTAGATGCTGGAAATCTGAAAGAGAAACAGAAAACGCTGGAAGCACGTGGCAGGTCAGGTAGCATCAGGATTACTAGCTCACATGAATGACCTACCATCACAGAATTCCCTACAGTGTGGGAACAGGCCCTTCAGTGCAACATGACTCTCAAAGCATTCCACCCAGATCCATCCCTCTATAACACCCCACTAATCTACACATCCCTCAACACACTGGGCAATTTTCCATGGCCAATCCACCTAGCCTGCATATTTTTGTACTGTGGGAGGAAATCGGAATACCAGAAGAAATCATCACAGACACAGTGAGAATGTGCAAACTCCACACAGGCAGTCACCCATGGGTAGAATCGAACCCAGGTCCCTGGCTCTATGAGACAGCAGTGCCAACTACTGAGCTACCATACCACCCTATCACTGCCATGAGAATGTATTACCAGTGGAAGGAGAAATGATGGTCAGAACACCCGAAGAATTTCTTGCAAACTTTTGAACAGCCCATCTAGTCTTTAATATTAACAAACAACAAAAATAAATTTACTCCCAATGTTATTTGCACTAATGACTCTTGCCTCAGAGGCACAAGATCCTGGGTTCAAGCCTCATTCTAGGGCTTCAGAGCAATAGTCAAAGCTAACAATCCAGTGTATGAAGAAAAGCTGGATCAACTGGGCTTGTATATGCTGGAATTTAGAAGCTTGAGGCAGGATCTCATAGAAACATATAAAGTCCTAATGGGACTGGACAGCCTAAATGCAGGAAGAATGTTCCTGATGTTGGGAAAGTCCATAACTAGGGGTCACAGTCTAAGAATAAGTGATAAGTCAGTCAGGACTAAGATGAGGAAGAATTTCTTGACTCAGAGTGTTGTGAACTTGTGGAATTCTCTCCCACAAGAAGCTGTTGGGGCCAGTTCATTAGATATGTTCAAGATGGAGCTAGACGTGGCCTTTCGGGCTCAAGGGAATCAAGGGGAATGGAGAGAAAGCGGAAATGGGATACTGAACTTACACCATCAGCCATTATCACGTTCAATGGTAGTGCAGGCTTGAAGGGCTGAAGGGCCTATTCCTACAACATTTTTAAAATGTTTCCATATTTCTATTATTGAGGGTGGTGCTGTCTTTCAAATGAGCTGTTAAATCTAAGGCTCCATCTATCTGCCTGGGTGGATGTCAAAGTCCCTTCTTCCAATTTCAAAGAAATATAGAGGCAATGAAAGTCCACCAACCTGAAACATTGACCCTGCTTCTTACCATGGACGCTGACTGACCTGTTGCATATTTTCAGCTTTCGCTGTTCACATTTCAGATTTCCAACACCTGCAGCATTTTGCTTTTCAAGAAGCATAAAATTTAACATCAACTTAGTAAACTATCTCTCAGTCAGGTTTCCGTGGCTCTTTATGTGATTAAAAAGAGGATTTTCTATCAGCAATTAGTTAGAATACATTTCAAGTCAATTATTGCAGTAGCAATCTCAATAATCTTTGCATCGCGTTAAAAAAATACCAAAATGCAGCAAGCTTTTTTTTAAACAATAGCCCTCTTAAATCACTATCAGAATAGTCTAAAAATCTGACAAGTAACAGATTAGTTATTAAAATTATAATGTTCTGAGATTTCAATTATATTGTCAAATTTACATTGCTTTCTCCTGCTCTCAAAGGACTGCTCCACTGATTAGGTCACAGACTGACTTTCATTCATTCTCCTTCCATTATCTGCTCAACTCATTACTTCATTCAGCTGACAAAAAAAGCAAAGAACAACATAATTTTGGCAATTAAAAAATGAAAGGTCTAGATTCAAGATTGCAAACCTTTGAACACTGCTTGAATTGAAAAGCTGGTAGGCTAGGTATTTAAAGCTTTCATAAATTACAGTTCACCAGCTATAAAAGGTTCTTGAAAATTGACTGCTTTAATCAATATTACAGTTTGGAAATCATGATGCAAAAGTTGAGTATTGCTTAAAAGGAGATATGCTGTGAAAGTCTTTCATCTTGTGCTCATCAGGACAGATGCAAGAATGCCAAATTTTGAAGGGAGAAATAATTTAAAAGGAATGGGGAGTTGATTGGTTGTTAAGTTGACTCTGGTTGACAAGGAGAATGCACTTAGCAACTATTGTCCCTTACACTTCTATTTAATTAAAAAAAGAGAGGAACATTTTCTGGACACATTTCTTTTACTCACAATGGAAAGGGACAAGTTCCTGTTAATGAATTTAAGTATAATGCATATTAATTTGCTTCAATGGTTTGGAGTTTCATCAGTTCTCATCATTGCGTATAATTAACTTGTTGCCTCTGCTCAGTGTGGGAATGTTACAAGTCACTGCGGGATGGTGTACATACTGCCATTATGTTAAACGGTACTAGAAAACATCAACGTTTAAAATCACCAGCCACAGGTAAAACCATCTCCAAGAATTCATATACTTTCCTCACTTCCAATTATTTTTGCACCTCGTTTTTGGGAAGGGCGAGTAGGTGACCTTAATACTAAATACTCAAAGAGCGAAACTTCATGAGACAGAAGCCGTCGACCATCTACCGCTATGTGTAAGCCATCAAAAACAAAAACCGAACTTTCTAGAAAAGCTCAGCAGGTCTGACAGCATCTGTGAAGAGAAATCAGAGTGAATGTTTCAGGTCTGACGAAGGATCACTGGACCCGAAACGCTACGATTTCTCTTCACAGATGCTGCCAGACCTGCTGAGCTTTTCCAGCAATTTCTGTTTTTGTTTCTGATTTACAGCGTCCGTAGTTGTTTCGGTTTTATGTAAACCATCAGAACTGGCTGCCGGATGACAGCAGTGGTTGCTGTTAGCTCAGCTGACTGGGCCATTAGCTCGCTGCACAGAATGATGCCATTAGTATGGGTCCAAGTCCCACAGTGGCTGGCCTCACCATGAAAGAACTACCCTCTCAATGTTGTCTGAGTGGTAGTAACCCTTGGGTTAAATTCACCTCTAGTTATCTCCCTCTGATGACTGAGTAGCCGTAAGGTTCTCTGATAGAATGATTCACCTTTATTCAACTTGAGTCTTGTCAACTCTCTCAACAGATCTTAAAAGATAACATGGCATTATTTTGGAAATTAGGAGATGAGTTATTCCTTCCATAATATAACCAATACTTAACCTACAATCAGCATCAAAAAAGCAGATTATCTGGTCACTACCAAACAATGATTTTAGAAATGCGCTGTGCACAGATTGGCAGCTTCATTACATTACAACAGTGAGGGGTGAAAATATTCAGGTAGTAAAGCACTTTGGGGCATCTGGAGTCATGAAAAGTGTTCCAGAAATTCACAGTTTTCTGTTTTCAGGCACAATCCTTCTCATCATATATGCAGTTTCACACCAGTTGAAGGAGGCACAAAGTTGGCAAATTCACAGGTAACGTCCTAGATTTTTCCTGACTATAAGTAGCATCGATTTATGAACTGTGCGACATGAAATATTTCCTGATACTTTATTTTTTACGGCAGTGAAGATGAGAAAAATTCGATTAAAAATAAATGTGGAGGAAAATGTGAATCTGCCTCTCAAATAGAATAAAAAGGAGACATACCTATCCTGTCAAGTCTGTCAAGAGCCACTGTTTCAAAGGCACGTCTCATCATTGGATATTCCTCCAGCACTTCATTGAAGTGGTCTACAGAGAGGGAGTACAGCCTGCAGTAAGTGTCAGCTCGCACGCTCGCTGTTCGACGGCCCCGGGTCAACAAGCAAATTTCTACCAAGAGGGAAAGAAAGAGCAGTTGATTAATGTGGTCAATGACTTCACATATTTGCTGCAGCGACCTATAAATCATTGTTCAATGCTTCCAAATGGGGTCAAAATCCCAAAGGTCAATGAAGCAGAATAGGAATCTCTAGAATTAGAGAGTCTGATTTTGGCCGCACTACAGATTCACAACTGATTTCCAGAATGGTACGAGAGTGCTGAACATGCCAAGTTTAAATGTTTTCAAAGTTTAGCTCTATGTTAAAATCAAGGCCAGAAAGGAAACAGAGAGATCCAACTGATAATAGGTTACAAAAAACTGCGAAATACAAGGCAGAAAAGGAAGTCACCAAGGATACAGTCTGTTAAGAAAAAAATGTTCCCATTGACTACACTATACAGTGAAGTAACAGAGATTAGACAGAGAGAGAAAAAAAACAGAGATTATACAGAATAATATGCAAGATCTAGCAGTATTCTCTTAGTTTAATCTCCTAATAACACAAGCGCTTTGCCACCAACATGCCCTCTGGCTAATTTGAATCAGTGCCTATAACACAATAGATTGCCCAAGAATTATCCTAAGTTAATTCTGATTCAAGTAAAGGGATCCTAGTCCACCAGCCTATTAACTATTCATTCAAACCATCGAGGATCTCACTGAATAAGCTGCTTTGTATTTAATCACAATAGCGAGAATCTTAAAGAGACCAAAGCCATCTTCTTCTGTCGGACCTGCTGAGCTTTTCCAGCAACTTGTTTTTGTTCCTGATTTACACCATCCGCAGTTCTTTCAGTTTTTATTAAAGCCTTTTCCTTGTTAATTGCAAATGTAATAACTGCCTATGGGCCAAACCATGGAGTGAATCGCAATCCCCTTAGATGTGGAAATCACCAATTTCTTCTTCATCCCCATCGCATCCAATTTAAACTCCTCCAATTAACTGCTGTCACTACAGTTACACATTAATACCAGATCTCATCTTGTGAAACACGTTTAGTAGTTTAATTTCTTTCATCTCAATATTACCCTTTTGTTTGTTCATTTACCTTATTATGAGGAATGAGTAATTACATAAACTTACTCCCTCTGGCTATTTTAAAATGCTTTTTGGGGTTTTTGAAAAAAATTATTATGACACCTCTCCCATATAGTTACTGTGTTTATCTGTTTAGTTATTCGTGCCATTACCCGCAAGCTAACACTGTAAAGTTATTGCGATAACAAATAGAACCCAAGGTGCATTTAAAATACATTGCCTTAGAGATCAATACGATAACTAAGATTAAGCTCCTGAGATGCTGTTTGGCCTGCTGTGTTCATCCAGCTCCACACTTTGTTATCTTGGATTCTCCAGCATCTGCAGTTCCCATTATCTCTAATATGATAACTGAGTTGGGCAATTCCAATCTACTTTAATGCAGTGAATCATTTCTTAATGCTGTGCTTATTACATGCTCTATACTTTACTTCCCCCACATGTCAACATTAAGAGATAAGAACCATAAAAGTTAAAGATGAGGCAAATTGTTTAGCCCATGTCAGAACCAGCAGAAGGATGAAATAAATCTTTGACTTTTCATTAGCCAAAATAAAACCACTCTTGTGTATATAGCACCAGCCAGCCAGAGAAAAGTTGGGATTTATCCAAGCATTGGTGGCTATTCACTGGTGATGAACACATTTACAATTAGTTTTGGATCTATGTTATTAAGAAAGGAAGTCCTTGTATTTAATTAGCCCGTTTTATGTCTTTAAGATGTCTCAAGACACTTCACAACAAATGACTTCAATATTTGAGAAGTGTGTGCAAGAGGAAGGTAATAGAATGGACCCAGTCACCGGACCCAAAAAGTTAACTCTGATTTTTTTTCTCCACAGATGCTGCTAGATCTGCTGAGCTTTTCCAGCAACTTCTATTCGTGATAGAATGGGCATTTGGTAAAACTGGGGTTATGGAGCTTCTCAAGTGTAAAATTTTCCTCCCTGTTTTCAAATCTGTCTGTCATCTGCCCTTGACCCCAACTCCTTGAGTCCTATACTGTGATCCAATATACCTGAAGCCCTCCAAGTTTGGTCTGTTGCACATCTTCATTTCAATTGTTCTAACATTAGTGCCTGTGTCTTCAGCTGCCTGAGCCTTGACACCTCTCCCCCTCTCTCAGGTCCCGTTCCTCATTTAAGATGTTCCTTAAAGCTTACCTTCTTGGCCAAACTGGCATATTGATAATGCTACTTGACTAGTAATCTGCAGGCCCAGGCTAATTCTCTGGTGACATGGGTTCAAATGCCATCACAGTCACTGGTATAGCTGGAGCACAAAGCTTGTCACAACAGTAACCATAATGGGATCAACTGCTGTAAAATTTTATCTGGATCTCTCATGTCCTTTGGTGAAGCAAGTCTTCCATGATTACTTGGTCATCCTCCAGGCTTGTGGTAACGTGATTCACTCTTAACTGACCTCTGCAATGAAGGGCAACAAATACTGGCCTTTCAAGCAATGTCCAATCTCATGAAAGAAAACATTTCAGTCATTTGTTCTTAGGTCGCCACACGTACTTCATCAAAGACCTTTCCTCCAATGTAAGATCAGAAATGGGGATGTTTGCTGATGACAATATCCAGCTCCACTCATGCTTCCTCAGATACTGAAGCAGTCTGTGTCAATATTCAATAATAACCTGAACAACATGCAGTCTTGGGCTATAACAAATAACATTCACCCCATACAGTGCCAGAAAATGACAGTCTCCAACACAAGAGAATCAAATCATCAACCCTTGACATTCTTTATCGTTGCTATCACTGAATCACCCCTTCTCAGGGGTTATTATTGACTCGAAACTGAACTAGACCTGCCATATAAATACTATGGCTACGAGAGCATATCAGAGATTGGGTTAGGAATTCTGCAGCAAGTAACTCATCTCTCTCCCCAATGCCTGTCCACAAATATTAACTAGGACAACCAAAGTGTGAAAGTCTTAGAGAGGGCGGAATGCTTAAAATGTATCCAGGAGAGCACCACACAACCTGTGTGAAGAGTCTGACAAAGGAAGGGGTAGAGTTGGTCCTAATTGTCGAGAACAATGCAGGGCATAGGGGTAGAAATGTCAATTAAGTAGCATTTAGAATTAGCGGAAGGTTTCAATATGCCCAACCGACATTGAAATGAATAAACATGAAAATGGAGTAGTGCATTCAGTTCTTGTTGCACTGCTATAGAAAGGATATTATTAAAGTGGAAAGGGTGCAGAATGGATTTACAATGATTTTACTGGGCCTAGAGGATTTAAGTAATAAGGAGAGGCTGAAATTTTTCCTGGAAGAGAGAAGGTTGAGGGGTGACCTTATGGAGTTTTATAAAATCATGAGGGGCATGGAGAAGGTGAATAGCCAAGGATATTTTCCTTAGGGTGAGGGAGTTCAAAACCAGATGGCATAGATTTAAGGATAGAAAGGTAAGATCTAAAAGGGACCTGAGGGGTAACTTTTTCACACAGAGGATGGTAAGTATATGGAACAAACTGCCAGAGGAAGTGGTGGAAGTGAATACAATTACAAAATTTAAAAGACATTTGGACAGGTGCATGAATAGGAAAGGTTTGGAGGGATATGGGTCAAACACAGCGAAATGGAACTAGTTTAGTTTGGAAAACGTGGTTGGCATGGACAGGTTAGACTGAAGGGTGTTTCCATGCTGCATGATTCTGTGACTCCATGACCCTGTGATTTTAATATGATGAGACAGAATTTGGCTAAAGTGGATTAGAGACAGCTAGTTGCAAGAAAATCTACATCGAAGCAGTATTTCAAACAGTGAGTGCGCAGGGCCAACATTTTTCTGTAATGGGGAAAGGTGGGGTCAACAAATCCAGAGAAACTTGAATTTTGAGGAATTTACATGATTTGATAAAGAACAAACGGGAAAAATATGGTTGATATCAAACACTCAAAATACCAGCCTCTTCAGAGGTCTTTTGAGTACAAGAGTTGGGATGTCATGTTGCTGTTGTACAAAACATTGGTGGGCTATTTTTATATAACTGAGCTCAAATCCGGTCTCCCTGTTACAGGAAATATGTTGTTAAACTTGAAAGGTTTCAGAAAAGATTTATGAGGATGTTGCTGTGATTGGAGGGCTTGAGCTGTAGGGTGGGCCTGAATATGTTAGGGCTGTTTTCCCTGGAGCGTCAGAGGCAAAAGGATGGCCTTATAGAAATTTATAAAATCATGAGTGGAATGAATAGGGTAAGTAACCAAGATCTTTTTCCCAGGGCAGGGGAGCCCAAAGCTATAGGGGGATATGTTTAAGGCGAGACGGCAAAGAAGGGACCTAAAGGGCAATGTTTTCTTGTACAGGGTGGTGCATGTTTGGAATGAGCTGCAGTGAGGTGACCAGAACTATACACATACTCCAGCTGTGACTGGAGGGCTTCAGAGCGCCAAATGCTGGAAAATGGGATGAAATCAGTTTAGGATATCTGGTTGGCATTGACGAGTTGGATTTGTCTCCATGCTGAAGACCTCTATGGCTCTATGCAGGGATTGCTTAAAACAGAAATTAGAGGATCGAAGAGGGACATGAAAAGCCACTGCTGAGTAAAATAAAGGAAAATCTAAAGGTACTTTTGAAGTATATTGGGACAAGAGGTGTATCAGGCAAATAGTAGAGTTCGTTAGAGGTCAAAGCAGGCTGTGTGCAGAGTCATAATAAATAGGTGAGTTTCAAATGAATACTATGCACCTGCAATCACCATCACGAATCACAGAATTGTACTGTCGTCCAGTACAGAAGATCCATTGTGTCTATGCCAGAACCTGAAGGAGCTATCCAGCTTGTCCCAATCTCCAGCTCTGTCTTTGTTGTCATCAAAATTCATCACTTTCAAATATACATGCAGCTCTCTTTTGAAATTTCATGTGGAATCGGCTTTCACCGTAGTTCCAGGTATTACAGGGCAATTCCTAGCAACCCTCTGAGCAAAGAAATTTCTCATCTTCCTTGTAAGCCTATTGCTGACAAAGAAGGACCATGTAGATATAGAAGTCAGAAAAGGTTACTGTAATACATTTGAACAAATTTTCATTGAGAGGGAGGAGGTATTAATGGTTCTAGTGGGTTTAAATTCGGATAAGTACCCAGGTCTAGGTGAAATCTATCCCAGGCTGCTGTGGGACACAAGGGAGAAGATTGCATTCTGATCACAGGAGAGACGGACAGCTAATGTGGTACCATTATTCAAGGGGGAGGTATGGATGAACCATAGAACAATGGACTAGTGTGTTGAACATCGGTGGTAAGGAAGATTTTCAAATAAAATCTGAAACTCAGAATTAATCCCCATTGAAAAAGTAAAGATTAGTTGAAGATCATCAACATGGCTTTGACTGGGTAAAGGTATATTTGACAGGATTGACTGAGATTTTCAAGGAGGTGACAGCACAATGAGGTTTGCTTCTCGCCAGAGATTGCAGCAGCTCAAGAAGGGGTCTCACCAACACCTTCTCCAGGGCAATTAACAATAGGCAATAAATGCTGGCCTAGGCCTGGACATCAATTCCAATATCTCTTTAACATGTACAAGAAATGTGGTTCAGTATCAAATTCTGATCCATAAGTCTGTCCCGACATGGTAGAATGTTGTATGGCATTAAAGGTGCTATAGAAAAGTAGGTTTAGTGTTATTGTGTCTGGAGGTCATGATAATATTATCCTTTAATTTCCTGTCTAGCAAATGGACAAGTTCATGAGCCACTATTTTTCTAGCATATTGTATTCCACTGAAAAAGCACAGTGAGAAGTCCTTCAATGGTCAGAGTTTCATCCCAACCCTTTGAGTGACAGATGTAAGCCTAATATGTGTAATACTCTTATACTGTAAACTTAACTCCTTTTCTCAGCACACCACTCTGCCTGAGAACATGTTCGGACAAAGCTGCAGCTGTAGAAATGATTATAATTCACACATGGTAATAAAAGCTGACTCCTTTGCCACTGTCTGTTAATTGGACTGGCACAAACTGCTGGCTTTCTCGAAGAAATCCATGGGCGCATCTTCAGAAACCGGGTGAGATGGGAAGGCTAATGGGTTGTGAGCAGCGATGCAGTTGGCTGAAGAGTATTTAGGTACGTCAGGTGGGGAATAGCTGCATGGAAAGGAAACTGTACAGGACTAAACCATGGAGAAGGGAAAGGTAGGATTGAAAAACCAAAGAGAGGGGATGGTTGCAATATAATTGGGTGGCATGGCGGTTTAGTGGTTAGCACTGTTGCCTCAATGCACCAGTGACATGGGTTCAAATCCACTCTCAGGTCGAGATTGTGTGTTCTCCCTTGTCTGCATGTGTTTCCTCTGGGTACTCTGGTTTCCTCCCACAGTCCAAAGACATTAAGATTTGGTTGATTGTTACGCTAAAATTACCCATAGTGTGCAGGCAAATGCAGGACAGCGGCATGGGCCTGGGTGGGATGTTCATCGGAAGGCTGCTGTGACTCACAGGGCTGAATGGCCTGCTTCCATGCTGTAGGGGTTCTATGGTTCTATTCCAAATCCATTGAGAAGAAGTGTTACCATTGGAGGATCAAAGCAGAGAGTTGGGGAGACATAGCAGTAAAATTTTTGGGGAAAGGAAGAGCAACTTAAAATGTAAAGAGGAAAGGTAAGAATTAGGTCAACACACTGATTAGAAGCTGAGTTCAACCAGGGAGCAGTTAGGGAGTAATGGAATGGAGTCGCAATACAGAACAGTAGGTGCACTAATATTAATTAACTTTAAATTTAAAGGATCACTCTGTCAGGGGATTACTTAATACAAACTGAATGTGGAACAGTCCTGATGGTAGCCTCTTTCTCAAGAGCTAGAGCACAAGCACATTTTGGCCACCAAGTCCTTTGTTTCTCCCTGTTTACCCCCACCCTCGCTTATTTTCTAGCTTCACTGTTTTAACTATTCCTTTATCCAGCTCATGATTGGGTCCTGTTGGATTTGTGAAGAAACCATCAAGAATATCATCTCTGGCCTTTTAGGTTTCAGGAATGAGATGGTTTGCTGTTCAATGCAAATTATCCTTCTGAAATTTGAAGTGAGCAGATGCAGATCAACCTTTGGTGACAAGACTGTGTCAGGAGGTCTTCTATGCAGTCTGTCATGTCCTTGTCTCTGAGACAGAAGCTCTGGGTTAGAAATCCAACCTCAGGTTTTAATGGCTAAGTTTATTAACTTGTAAATCCTTCTCTTGCATGCCAATGGCAGGCAAATTCCTGGTTAACCATGTGATGGAAAGAGTGTTGGAGACCCTATCATCACTATCCATCGCTCCAGTCCTCAAGGCACAAGTAAAAAGTGCATTTTGGATGCCCTGAGTGAAATCACCGCAACACTGTCTACCTTTGTAAGCACACAGGTGTAGATCTTGCTTTCGTGTGGCAGTGCAACATAGTTTGCGGTAACACTCATTTGATTTCTCCAAACTGACTTCAATGCAAGCAAAAGCCACAGAGTGTGAAAGTGTCTGCAAATTCATCAGCACTGTCCCACAAAGTTGATATTGACTCAAGCCCATTCCTTAAGCCAGGAATTCTGTATTTCAACGTAGTCTAATCGTACAGAACTTGAGTTTTGCTGAAAAGAACAATATTTTGCGAAAGTTTTCCACCTTCTTCTCATCAGGATAAATGTAAGAATGCTAAATTTCAAATGATGACAACAAGTTATACTTAAGGAGAGAAAATATGCTGATTAAGTTGTTACTTCTTTCTCTGTGGTATTGCTTATGGCTAAACAGAATCGACTTGTCAATCAATTAGCACTCTTTACCCCAGTAAGGACATAAGAAATAGGAGCAGGAGTAGGTCATTCTAGCCCATTCAGCCCAGCCATTATATAAGATCATAGCTGATCTGCCCCAGCCCTCAACTCCTCTTTTGTGGCTGCAAAGTGCTGTGATTACTGAAACTTTGGCATTTTTGCACTTGTCCTCTCAGCAACAAGTCTCTCTTTTCAATGATGCTTCTGTATTTGTCGAGGGGTTCATGGCCTATTCTCTTTCCACAGTCTCATTAAATTCTTGCGTCAAGTAACGATATTCTCACCTCCAAAGTAGGATCCATCAGACAGTTTGGTCTCCTTGTTGCCTTTCGTAAGGACACTGACAATCCCATGCTGGATAAAATACATCTTCTTTCCTATAGTCCCCTCACGGATAATGTAGTCCCCAGGTTGGAAGACCTCGAACAGCAACTTAGTCAGCATGGATGTGACAAAGTTAGGATCTGCATTGGCAAAGAGAGGCATGGAGGCCACCAGCTTCCTGCAGTTGAAGTTTATTATTTCCTGTCAAAAAGAAATGAAAGCAGAAAAACAATGAAGTGTATTACACTTCAGGACCAGGCAAGATCTCACCTGCAATATGTGAACGATACAGGAAGCTTTTCTTAAAAAAAAAGTTAATGGAATTTTTAAAAATTGCTATATTTTCTTCTTTCTCTCTTTTGGCCCCGGTTTCATTCTTATTATGCACCGTTATAAAATATGGAGTTTATAAGTAACCGAGATCTCAAGTTACTGAGATCTGATTCTTCTATCCATTTTCTACTTGGCACAAGAAAAAACAGACTTCTTTCAAATTCAGATCTAAATGTAAACTGAAGAAAACCCTGGGAAAGGCAACATTCAAGGGGAGAGTGGGAGAAGGAGACATTCTAAGGGAATGAGTATTTTGGTGTTTAAAAAAAATTGAGCTTCAGGCCCAGTTTCTTCTGAAATGGTTGGCTGAGCAAAATCGGTACTTACTTACAAAAACTTTAGGACAGTGATTTGACTATTGCAGAGGAGGCCTGGATACAATCCAGAGAATGGGGAATAAATGTCTTTATCCCTCTTCCTAGAAATAGTGAAATTTGGTTCATAATTTATAGAGTCCCCTTAACAAGACATTTGCTGTCGACATACTGACTATCTGCTCCAACACAGCCCAGACCCCATCTTTGATCTTTGGGAGATAACATAATATTGTAAAAAATGTTATTCATTTTTTAAAATGTCATCTTTTACCCAAAAGACTCTGACTATGGGCTACATAGAGTTCCAAAGATGTCAGCACTTCTCTAACAAATCTTTAAACTGTACTGTCTTTGTAAATGAGCCTCAAGGATGAACAGAGAATCCTTGCAGTGCAGAAGGTGGCCATGCGGCCCATTGAGTCGACACCAACCATCCAAAGGACATCCCACCAGGACTAGCCCCCAAACTTATCACCACATTTTGCCATGGTTAATCCACTTAACCTGCATATCACTGAACACTACGGGCAATTTAGCGCGGCCAATCCACCTAACCTGCACATCTTTAGATTGTGGGAGGAAACCAGAGCACCCGACAGAAACCCACGCTGCCACAAGGAGAACATGCAAACTCCACACAGACAATCATGCATGGCTGGAGTTGAATCCAGGTCCCTAGTTCTGTGAAGTAGCAGTGCTAGCTGCTAAACACTCCATCTGAAGGTGTTGAAGCATTAGAAACCACACTGTAGGTGGCCTTATTCTAATCTTTCAGCGTTCACTGGATGCAAGAGTCATATTTCTGGATTGGAAAACTGCATGTGTCTGTCTGCTTTTTAAGAAGGTTGAAAGAGGAAAACCAAGCAATTGTGGAGCAGTCAGCCTAGCATCTGTGGTGGGAAAATTGCTGGTGTTTATAATCAAGGATAGGATAACTGAATGCATTGAACATTTTCATTTAATGAGAGAGACCCAATATGGATTCATGACAGGTAGGTCATGCCTGATAAACCTCATTGAATATTTTGAAGATGTGACTAAGGTAGTGGACAACAGAATGTCTATGCAAGATAACAAGGTGTAGAGCTGGATGAACACAACAGGCCAAGCAGCATCAGAGGAGCAGGAAGGCTGAAGTTTGGGGCCTAAACCCCTCTTCAGAGTTTTCTGAAGAAGGGCCTAGGCCCAAAACATCAACTTTTGTTCTCCTCTGTTGCTGCTTAGCCTGCTGTGTTCATCCAGCTCTACATATTGTTATCTCAGATTCTCCAGCATCTGCAGTTCCTACTCTCTCTGGAATGTCTACGCATGTTGTTTATGTGGATGTCCAGGCACTTCATAAAGCCCCACTTCAGAGACAGTTAGGGTAGAAGCCCACAGAATTGATGGCAAATTACTGACATGGCTGGGAAATTGGTTGAGTGGCAGATGACAGAAGGTAGGTGTAATGGGTACGTAGTCAAATTGGTCAGATGTGACCAATGGCACCCCACAGAGCTCTGTATTAAGTCCTCAATTATTCACATCGTTTATTAACAACTTGGATAATGGCATAGAAAGTCATTTATCCAAATTTGTTGATGACATAAAGTTAGGCAGCATTGTCGACAATGTAGATGATGGCATAAAATTACAAAGGGATATTGATAGATTAAATAAATGGGCAAAACTGTGACAGATGGAGTTTAATGTAAGTGTGAGGTTATCCACTTTGCAACAACAAAGGATAGATTGGGATATTTTCTGGATACAATGAAATTCAGTACAGTGGAGATCCAAAGAGACCTGGGGGTTCGGGTGCATCGATCTTTAAAATGTCACAAACATTTGCAGAAAATAATCAAGAAAGCAAATGGAATACTGGCCTTTATATCTAGAGTAGTAGAGTACAAGGATGCAGAAGTTATGCTGCAGTTATACAAATCCCTAGCTAGACCCCACATGGCTTGCTCTGAGCGGATATGAGCACCACACCTTTGACCTTGGAGTGGGTACTGCGTAGATTTACAAAAATTATACCTGGATTTAAATTGTGAGGAGTGATTTTAGAATTGAGGACTGTTTTCTGTAGAATAGAGAATGTTAAGGGGTGATCTGATTGAAGTCTTCAAGATTTTAACAGGGAAAGGCGGGATACAAAAAGTGAAACTATTTTCACCAGTCAGGAATTCTAGAACTAGAGAGCACAGCCTGAGCATTAGGGCCAGACCCTTCAGGAGAAATGTTGGGACTTCATAGAATCCCTACATTATCCCTGCACTTCCCATGGCTAACCCACTGAGCCTGCATGTTCCTGAACACTATGGGGCAATTTAGCATGGACAATCCACCTAACTCGCGTACTTTTGGACTGTGGGAGGAAACTGGAGCACCCAGAGGAATCCCAAACAGACACAGGGAGAACATATAAACCCCACACGGATAGTCACCCAAGGCTGGAATCAAACCTAGATCCCTGGAGCTGCGACTGAGCCATCATACCTGCACCCAAATGGTGTTTGGAACAGCAGTGGATGAAGGTTCAATTGTTAATTATAAATCTGAGATAGATAAAGTTTTGTTAAGCAAAGGTCTTAAGGGATACAGGTAAATGGCATGTAGTCACAGAGCTGCCGTAAACTCAATGAATGGCAGAACAAGCCCAAGCGGCTGAATGGCCTATTCATGTTCCCATGTTCTCACTACATTTCTAAGTGGATACATTTTGCAGGATCTCATTATTGGATAGTGATCACAAGTTGATTTTCTTACCCTTCCACTTGAGGCCAATTGGAACTGGTGTCAGGGGTTAGATCAAACCTGCTCTGCCCAGATATGCAGCTCCTCTACCAACTAGATTCCTCCCAGAACTAGGATCAGATGGTTGAACAATTTTAGAGCAGTTTCTTCCTTTCTAAGTCTGTCTCTTTTTTAAATTTTAAGACGGCAGGCTGGAAATCTACTCTAAGCCTAGCCTGCTGCTTTGGCAGCTGTTACAGCCTGGGAAGTGCGGCTGAAAGTGACTCCTTGGTGCAGTTTTCCTTCCTCTATCTACAGGGCCTCATAATGGTATGCAATTGAGATAGGATAGAATCAATACATGGTGGAAGCAGGCCATGTGGCCCCTCAAGGCCATGCTGACCCTTCGAAGAACCTCATACCCAGACCCACTCTTAACCTGCAACCCCACATTTCGCATAGCTAACTGGCACATTCCTGGGCATTTTAGCGTGGCCAATCCAACTAGCCTGCATAGCTTTGGATGGAAACCAGAGCACGCAGAGGAAACCCACGCAGACACGGGGAGAATGTGCAAGCTCAACACAGACAGTTGCCCGAGGGTGGAATCGAACTCCGGGCTCCCAGCACTGAGCTGAGAGGCAACAATGCTAACCACCGAGCCACGACGCCGCCCAATCTGTTGCTCCATTGGCATGGCATGGGACAATCACCCACATCCCAAAATCTGTGCCAACGGCTTGCTTCTGCTTCTTCCAAGCACCCACAGCATTTTGTTAAAGCCCAGTTCCTAAAATTAACATTTAAATTAACCACTTTTTGTTTGCTCTTAGTTGATTATGTGCATTTGAACAGCGATGGCATAATGGGGATGGCTTACCTGGAGGTATCAATGCGATCTGAGACAGCACAGCCCATACTGATTCACCCTCCAGGTCACCAAGACGAACTAGCTGCAATATTATTCTGGTTTCTGACAAAACTATGGAGCTCAGAAATGCCTTCAGGCTGCCTCATCCTCGCATGCCATCAGCATGTTTTAGTCACAATTTTCAAAAATAGCAATAAAACAATAACAAGTTCTGACATGAGAAGAGTAAATTCTTTTTTAAATGTAAAAGAGTCTGATATATAAAGTCAGGGAGGGAGTATTGATAATGTCAAGCCTGAGAAAAGGTTTCATCTCGATCAGATCAGAGGGGAAGAGACATGATTCATGCTCCCACATCATTCTGATGCTAATGCTTTTAGCTGAAAGGAGAAACACACACAGCAGAAGGAAAGTCTATAGTGTCTATTCTTTCCTTACTGAGATAAGGGCATTTCACTGCAGTAAGATATATTCTATTGAACAGTCCTTCCCTGTGGTAATGGTGTTTTACAGCGCCATGCCTAGTCAGTGTAAACATCAAAGTATTTCACCAGACATAAAAATATTGAAAATCGGTTAAACAAAATGAGAAGACTGCTTGGCTGGCAGTCGGTAGTAAGTCTTCTGGCTTTCCAAGTTGCGTAGCAAGATGGTGCAGTGCAAGGGCAGATGGCTAATGACTGACGAATGAGTATGGTAGCATGTGATGGAATCCTTTGCCACAGTTTGCAATGCTATACTCAGGCTTTGGGGCCATCAGAGATTAGAGTTCTGGAGGGAAACACCACCATCATAGAAAGGTAGTGCCTTTGTTTGTCTCGAGGAAGAAAGGTGATACCAACGGCAAAGATATAAAAGGGACTTAAAGGAAAACTTCTTCATGCAGAGGGTGGTGAGTGTATGGAATGAGCTGTCAGGGGAAATGGTGGAGGCTGGTACAATTACAACACTTAAAAGGCATCTGGATGGGTACATGAATAGAAAGGGTTTACAGAGATATGGGTCAAATGCTGGCAAAGCACGAGATTAATTTTGGATATCTGGACTGAAGGGTCTGTTTCTGTGCTGTATGACTCTCTGATTCCATAAATAGCTACTGCCAAACTCTTTATCCACAGGCACAATGGAAGCCCATAACTAATGAGGAAGAATTTACCACATTTTATAACTGGATCTTGGGGAATCCAACTCCACTGAAACTGAATACCTCGCGAATAAAGTGACTGCCAAACCTGCTTTACGAATTTTGATCTTGCAGAGTGACACCAACAGTGAGAGTTCAATTGCTACACAGGTTCATGTTACTATGAAGGGTTGGCCTTCTCAACCCCTTTCCTTGCCCAAGAGTGGTGACCATCAGGTTAAACTCACTATCTACTGGGGCTGTAGCCACTCTTGTAGCATGTGCCAAACTTACACTGCAGCCTCGAAAACAACCATGAGAAATGCAGTGGAAATCTACAAATGGTGGAAATTCAATCACCGACTAGCCTTGAAGCAAAACTGTCTGATCCCAGTTGACTGCAAACATGATGAGCCAGCGTTGATGAAAACATTTAAAATGTCACGAACCAAGAGTTTGCTATTCAATAACGCCTCACCTCACGTAGAGGATCGCTCAGTTCCCCAAGTATGTTCTCCTCATCAAACATCTTGCCCTGAAAGCGGTGCTCGTAATAATCATGGATTCGCTGGCGCATGTCGGCTGGCAATTTGTGGAAGGACATATACTGTTCCACTTGCTTGTACTGTGGAAGGGAGAAAGAAAAAGTGCAGTTACTGGACATTAAGCATCTTCAGGCAGTTGCCAGTGCAAAGACAAATAAAACTTTTAAAAGGCCTGTACTCTGTATCCAAATATATTGGTCATATTTGCAATGGCTAGACCAAAGAAACATAGTCAAACTAGCGACTTAAGGCCAGAACTCAGCAAATCCAACATTTAACCTTAGGTGAAACAGTGTAGAGCTGGAGGAACGCAGGGGGCCAGGCAGCACCAGAGGGACAGGAAAGCTGATGTTTTGGGTCAGGACCCTTCTTTAGAAGTAATAACACCTGTCTAATAACACCTGGGACCAAGTTTCTGCTAGAAGCAATCTGTACATCCACTTAACAAAGCAGCCATTTCTGAAGAAAGATCCAACTCGAAACATCAGCATTCCTGCCCTTCTGATGCTGTCTGGCCTGCTGTGCTCCTCTAACTCCACGCTGCCTTATCTCTGACTCCAGCATCCGCAGCTCTTACTATCTCCAACCTTTAACCTTGTCATTGCCAATAATGAAGTTCCAACAGGAAGGCAATAAAACCCAATAAACTTGTATGGTTGCACTGTGCAAGCCACAGGGTCTCCCTGACTTCTGGCAGTTGATGAAAACTTTGCCTCTGGAATGACTTGGCCTCTATTTATGTGGCAGATACACACAAGTGCTCATGCCCTATCACTGACTTGCGCGGAATTTGTCAACAGTTGGACAGAATTGTACGCGCACACGCATCCAGATACAAGCACATGTTTTAAACTTAGAAAGTTACAGCTCTGCTTTCTGCCGGAGGGTTGAAAAACATCATAGCCCAGCGGGAGTTTCTATGCATCACTTAGTCTGACGTTGATGGATGAAGCCTGTCCACAACCAGAAAAGGCTCTTTCTCAGGTCTTAAAGCGACACCTGAAATGCAAAGGTGGCAGTGCTGAAAAGTAAATGATCTATTCAGTGTGGAGTTATCAACATAAATACTTTCACAGCACTCTGGCTGGCCTCAACATGCAAACTGCATACCAACGTATGAACTAGGTGCAGTGTTTGCTCTGCCACTGGGTAAGGCTGTGACTATTCTGACTGGGGACTCAAAACCACTTTCTTGTTTATCACCCTTTGACACCCATATTGGTCAAGAATTGATGCAGCCCAGCCTTAAAAATATTCAATGGCCCCTCCTCCACTGCTCTTTGGGGGAAGTGAGACCCCGAGATTCATGATGATTTAAGTGCAATAAGTTATCATCAGAGCCATAAATGGAAGCCTCTCTCCTCTATTCTTATTCCCCTTCTTGTCAAGGAGATGAGATAAAATTACTTCTCTCAAAGGGTCATGACTCTGTGGAATTCACTACTGCAGAATGCGTTGGATATTGGGATATTGAATAAATTGAAGGAGGAGGTTGGCGGATTTTTAGTTAGTAATGCATTGAACAGCGTGGGCAGGAAAGTGGGTTAGAGATCAAGATGAGATCAGCCATCAATGTATGAAATGGCGAAGCAGGCTTGAGGGGCTGAAGGGGCCTACTCCTGTTCCTAGTTCTTATGCCCTTATGTCACAAGACAGCAGACAAGGGTCCTGAGCTAGTTTTATGGCCACAGACAGAGCAGCATTGTTTAAATCGATCATCTATAATTATTAACTACTTGTTGTTATCGCGGTCAGTATCAATGGAGCATCATTGTCTCAAGCAATTCAAGAGTGTTAAGGCCAACTGATGTGTGCAGCTGTCAACATGAAGAAAATATTCAGAGCACAATACGTGCAACATTGGTTGCATTTCAAAGCCAAGAACTGGCAGATTGACACTCAGAAATAGAACTGGCACAGGCACAGCCTGGGCCTCCTAAAAAACTACATTGATGCCACACGCAGACTGGAGGAACAACACCTCATTCTCCACCTTGGGAGCCTACAGCCCGATGACCTAAACGTGGAATCTACCAGTTTCAAAATCTCCCCACCCTGGCCTCATCCCATGTTCAACCCTAGATAACAAAGTGTCGAGATGGATGAGCACAGCAGGCCAAGCAGCATCTTAGAAGCACAAAAGCTGATGCTTTGGGCCTAGACCCTTCATCCGAAAAGCTTTTCTGATGAAGGGTCTAGGCCCGAAACATCAGCTTGTGCGCTCCTAAGATGCTGCTGCTTGGCCTGTTGCGTTCATCCAGCTCCACACTTTGTTATCTCGGATTCCCAGCGTCTGCAATTCCCATTATCCCATGTTCAACCCTTCCTCTTATCCCAGCCTTGTTGACCTGACACAACCTGTCCATCTTTTTCCTCACCTATCTGCCCCACCCTTCCCACTGACCAATCCCCATGCCCCTACCTGCATCCACCTATTGCCATCCCACCCATTATTTCCCAGCTCCCTTCCCCCTCCCCAGATCTGATGAAGGGTCTCAGTCTGAAGCATCAACCTTCCTGCTCCTCTGGTGCTGCCTGACCTGCTGGGCTCCTTCAGCTCCACACTGTATTGACTCAGACTCCAGCATTTGCAGTTCCTGCTATCACTGGTACAGGCACAATGGGCCAAATAGCCTCTTCTGTGCTGTAACACTCTGTGAATCCCTAAAACTGTGCCCTCTAGCTTTATAATCTCCCAAAAGGGGAAACTTCCTTTTAGCATTTAGCATGAAGTATTTTGAGATATTTCTGGACAAATGTAGCTTTTCTTGAACAAGCGCATTTTTTAACTCGAGGTTAAGATTCGTCAATGTATAATCATTGGTAAAGCAGGCTCTTGTGGTACAGTCATAGTGTCTTGCCTTCTGGCTAACAAATTCCAGTTTCAAGTCCCACCTGTCACAGAGATCAGTCATACTCTGTCCTAATAATTTTTTCTTTTAATTCATTCATGGGATGAAGGCATCAAAGAGAAGGCTAGCATTTCCTATGCATTCCTAATTGCCCAGAGCGCAGTTAAGTCTGAGGATTGCACATACCTCAAATCTCTAACTGTTAGCCCTACTTGTGCTTCTGTTGCCAACTTGTTTGGTTGGCTTTGTTTCATTTTGTGTTTGGAAGCTTTGTAAATTCCTGGCCCTGCTATAATGGCTCACAGAAGGACAAATCCTAACGCAGTAAAGCTACACTCATCAGCAATGTGAGGTATCTGTAAATTAATGAGAACTTGATTGCAAACTGTGACTACTGTACTATAAAAAAGAAGCATTCCAAACAAAGATAGTAGGGACCGCCAATGCTGGAGAATCTGAGATAACACAGTGTGAAGCGGGGTGAACACAGCAGGCCAAACAGCATCAGAGGAGCAGGAAAGTTGACATTTTGGGTCGAGCCCCTTCTTCAGAAAATTTCACACCTTGTTATCTAGGCATTCCACACAAAATTGGGTTATCTGCCATAGCCCACTTATCCTTTGTTTTTTAGTTCAGACTCTATAGGAAAATGCAGAAACCATCTTCAGGTCAGAAGCCAAAGTAAAGATGACCATTGGCTCATTATTACTCAGTAGTCTATTAGCATAGTGACAGAAAATGTGTTTCTTGGATTTACACAGGTGCTAGTACCTATTGCCAGATCTGTTGGACCTCTTACTGTGATGCAGTTCTGACAGAAGCATCACATTTGAAGGTATTATGGAAATATATTATCAATGCACAACCTCAAACTTGTTCATCTGTAGATTGGGAAGCTAAATATATTTCATGCCTGCCTCCACAATTTGGCATACATTCAGAAGTAAGATGGAGCATGCAAGCTTCATACTCTTAGCTCACATGTCATGATACAGTGATGATGTCCATTAACATGTTTCGTGACAGTATACTGACATACTTTTTCACTTAAAAGCCCAATCAATATCACCATAAAGGCCTCACATCCTTGACCTCACCTGAGGTATGGTGACCCGCAGGTCAAAGCACCATCAGCTATCTCTCTCTAATCAGAGAGCATACCTATAATCTACTAGGACAAAGGCAAATTTAATTTACTCTTAAAAGTACTGAATTAACTCCATGGAGGGCTGGTATTCCATCACCAAGTCACCTTTTATTTACAGGTGGAAAGTCTTGAATCTGGCAGAGCCTCATCAGGGACAGTGCCAAGAGTGTCAGAATCTCTGATACTCCTGTTTATTTCTGTCAGCCAGAGCTCTCTGATCAAAGAACTCATATTCTATGACAACACAGCATTGAGTTGGAGGAGCACAGCAGGCCAGGCAGCATCAGAGGAGCAGGATAGTCGACGTTCCAGGTCGGGACCCTTCTTCAGAAAAGGGGGAGGGGAAGGGGAGTTGAGAAATAATTAGAGAGAGCAGGGGTGGGACTGGAGAAGGTAGGTAGGATGGTGATTGGTGAGTGCAGGTACACAGTGGTGGGGATTGGTCAGTGGGGTGGGAGGAGCGGATAGGTGGGAGAGAAGATGGACAGGCTCTATCAGGTCAACGAGGTAGGGATGAGACAGACGGTTGGTCATGGGATGAGGCCGGGGGTGGGGAGATTTTGAAACTGGGTAATGTCCACATTGAGACCATCGGGTTGTAGGCTCCCAAGGCAGAATATGAAGTGCTGATCCTCCAGTTTCCAAGTGACATCATTGTGACACTGGAAGAGGCCCAGGGTGGACATGTCACCCAGGGAGTGGGAGTGGGAGTTGAAATGGCTAATGATTGGAAGGTGTTGTCATTTGTTGCAAACCAGCTGGTGCTGTACAAAGTGGTCTCCAAGCCTCTGCTTGGTCTCACCGATGTAGAGGAGGTCACATTGGGAACAGTGGATACAATAGACCACACTGACAGATGTGCCAGTGAACCTGTGTTTAATGTGGAAGGTTTTCTTGGGGTCAGGATGGGTGTTGCGGGGGGGGGGCGGAGAGTGGGTGGAGAGCAGGTGTAGCACCTCTTGTGGTTGCAGGGAAAGGTGCCGGAAGTGATGGGGCTAGTGGAGTGTGTGGAGCAGATGAAGGAGTCATGGAGAGAGCAGTCCCTATGGAAGGCAGATGCGGTGGGGAGGTAAATATATCATTGGTTGTGGGTTCGGATTGCAGGTGGCAGAAGTGGCAGAGAATGATATGTTGAATCAGGAGGTAGTGGGTGATATGTGAGGACAAGAGGGATTCTGTCTTTGTTTTTGTGGCGGAGAGGGGATGTGAGGGCAGAGGTGCAGGAGATGTGGTGAAGAGCATTTTCGACACTGAAGGGGGCAAGTTGTGTTCCTTGAAATAAGAGAATATCTGGGATGTTCGGGAGTGAAATGTCTCATCTTGGGAGCTGACGCAGCAGAGGCGGAGGAATTGGGTGCAGGGGTTCTTGCAGGAGGGTGGGTGAGAGCAGGTGTAGTCTAGGTAGCTGTGGGAGTCAGTGGGCTTGAAATAGCTATCGGTTTCAAGACAGTCAACAGAGATGGAGACAGAGAGGTCCACGAAGGAGAGAGAGGTATCAGAGATGGTCCAAGTGAATTTGAGGTTGGGGTGGAAAGTGTTAGGAAAGTTGATAAACTGTTCAAGTTCCTTGTGGGAGCATGAGGCGGTGCTGATACAGTCTTCATTGTAGCAGAGGAAGAGGTGGGGAATAGTGCCAGTGTAGCTGTGGAAGAGGAACTATTCCATATATCCTACGAAGAGGCAGGCACAGCTTGGGCCCATGTGGGTTCCAATAGCCACCCCTTTAGTCTGTAAGAAGTTGGAGGAGTTAAAGGAGAAGTTGTTAAGGGTAAGGATGAGGGTGTCGGTGGTAGGGGACTGGTTGGGCCTGCGGGAGAGGAAGAAGCAGAGGACTGTTAGGCCATCAGTGTGGGGAATACAAGTGTACAGGGATTCTATGTATTCTTTGAGGTCCAGCTGGCTGGCCTTGTTGTAATGCTGGTGCTCCCCTATCCAAACTCCTCATGATTTTGAACATTTCTATCAAAGCTCCTCTCAACCTTCACTTCTCCAAAGCAAACACCTTGTTGGAAGCAGAGATAATGGGAACTGCAGATGCTGGAGATTCCAAGATAATAAAATGTGAGGCTGGATGAACACAGCAGGCCAAGCAGCATCTCAGGAGCACAAAAGCTGACGTTTCGGGCCTAGACCCTTCATCAGAGAGGGGGATGGGGGGAGGGAACTGGAATAAATAGGGAGAGAGGGGGAGGCGGACCGAAGATGGAGAGTAAAGAAGATAGGTGGAGAAGGTGTGGGTGGGGAGGTAGGGAGGGGATAGGTCAGTCCAGGGAAGACGGACAGGTCAAGCAGGTGGGATGAGGTTAGTAGGTAGCTGGGGGTGCGGCCAATGATGCCACCCGAAGGTTGCAGGAACAGCAACTCATATTCCGCCTGGGAACCCTGCAGCCATATGGTATCAATGTGGACTTCACCAGTTTCAAAATCTCCCCTTCCCCCACTGCATCCCTAAACCAGCCCAGTTCATCCCCTCCCCCCACTGCACCACACAACCAGCCCAGCTCTTCCCCCCCACCCACTGCATCCCAAAACCAGTCCAACCTGTCTCTGCCTCCCTAACCGGTTCTTCCTCTCACCCATCCCTTCCTCCCACCCCAAGCCGCACCCCCAGCTACCTACTAACCTCATCCCACCTGCTTGACCTGTTCGTCTTCCCTGGACTGACCTATCCCCTCCCTACCTCCCCACCCACACCTTCTCCACCTATCTTCTTTACTCTCCATCTTCGGTCCGCCTCCCCCTCTCTCCCTATTTATTCCAGTTCCCTCCCCCCATCCCCCTCTCTGATGAAGGGTCTAGGCCCGAAACGTCAGCTTTTGTGCTCCTGAGATGCTGTTTGGCCTGCTGTGTTCATCCAGCCTCACATTTTATTACCTTGTTGGAAGCAATTTGGATTGATTTATTATGATGACATGTACCTAGATACAGTGAAAACTATTGTATTACTCACTAACCAGACACATCATGCATTACATATGTATATCAGGGTAATAGAACAGAATGTAGAATATAGCGTTACAGCTACAGAGATAGATCAACTCTAATAAATGAGAAGTCTGTTCAAAGACAATTAAACATGTACATAAATAGGAAAGGTTTGGATGGATATGGGCCAGAAGCAGGCAAGTGGGACTAGTTTAGTTGAGATTACGATTGGTGAGAACTAGTTGGATCAAAGGGTCTGTTTCAATGCCATATGACTCTATGACTTGATAACAGCAGGGAAGAAGCTGGTCCTAAATCTTTTCGTACATATTTTCAAACTTTTGTATCTTTTGCCCATTTGAAGAGTGTGGACGAGAGTGTAACTGGGGCAGGAAGGGTCTTTGATTGTGTTGGCCGCTTTTCCAAGGCAGTGGGGAATATTGACGGAGTCAATGGAAGGAAGGCTGGTTTACATGATTGACTGGGCTGTGTTCACAACTCTCTGTAACTTCTTGTGGTCTTGGTCTGAGCAATTGCCATACAAGCTGCAATGTAACTAAACGGATGCTTTCTGTTGTGCATTTTGTGGTCAGTCATTGTGGACATGCTGAATTTCCTTATCCTTCTAAGGAAATAGAGGCGTTGGTGTGCTTTCTTGATTGTAGATGTGCAAATGTAGCAAGCGTGATGCCTGAACAAACATGCTTATGCATTGAGTATTCAGAGTGTGGGGTGCACTGCCTGGAAACAGTGTGCAGGCAGATTCAAACGGTGCATTCAAGGGATTTTGGATGAGTATTTGGATAGGAATGGTATGCAAGTGTAAAGGGAAAAGGCAGGAGATTAACATATGGTGATAAAACTACTGTAAATATGTTGGGCTGAATGGCCTCCTTCTGTACTGTAACATTTCTGGCCTTTTTCAATTTCAGATGCACCAAACCACAATGTAACTCACTGAATCTTGCTGGCATATGGTGCAAATTCACCAGAGAAGACCATTCTTGTTACGTAATGAGTAGCAATAGGCAACTAAACTGAGAGGACACCATAAAAAAAGATTGAGTTGCTCTCAGCTGACATCCACCTGTACAGCAGCAGCAAAAACTATACATACGTAGCAGCCATAAGATATTAATACGACTCAGAGCAACATCACATGAGCATCCTCAGGCATGAAAAATAGGTGAGTCAGGTAAAAAGACATCCAGTCAGCTGGCGAAAATGGCTAGATCTAAGAGGGAGGAGAGACAGCTATGGAGTTAGAGATAAAAAGATCTATGGCAATGAAAATACTGATGGTTTTAGAAAGTGCTGCAGAAATTCAGTAAGTCTGACAGCATCTGTGGAAAGAGAAACAGAGTTAATGTTTCAAGACCAATGAGTCTTCTTCGGAATGCTATTGCATTAATTTAGAAAGGTAGCGAGTTTTAGGAAAGGAACGTAGAACTTAGAACTTAGGCAGCTAACGACATGGTCGCCAACGATGGGGCAAAGGAGGTTATGGATTCATGACAGGTTCAATCAGTAGGAATGCAAGAATGTTCAGAGGATTCCAGGACTGGAAAGGATTACAGAGATGGGGTGAAACAGATTAAACGTGTCTTACCCAGCTGTAATTGTCAGCTCTGCTTGAAGATGAGGGATTTGAACACAAGAATTTAAAATTGGAGGTGTTGTTGGCCAATACATTGGTAACAGGTGACTTTCCTGTCAGAGGCTGGGTTCCCTACTCTGATCCTGACGCTAATTGCCGCAAGTACAGCCAGATGGCTCAGCCCAAACCCAGGGCTATTTGGTCCATTCAGCACTATGTTATGAACAGGAGTAGGCCATTCAGTCCCTTGAGCCAGTTCTGTCATTCCATGAGATCTGTTGTCGAGCTCCATATATGTGTCTTTGGTCCATATCTTTCTGCTTAATGAAAAATGATCTATCCCAGATTTAAAATTAACAACTGATTTAGCATTCATTGTGATTTCAGTGTGGATGAGAGTTCCAAGCATCTACTGCCTGAATGGGCTAGATCTAATTCACAGATTATGCCAAAAATAGAAATTGCTGGCAAGCTCAGCTGATCTGGCAGCATGTGTGGAGAGAAATCAGAGCTAATGTTTCAGGTTGAGTGACCCTTCCCCATTTTATGCCTCCTGTTTCTCAAATCCTTAACGAATGAAAATAATTTATCTTTTTCTACCCTTTTTCTGTTCATGTCAGAAGACTTTGATCAGATCACTCCCTATCCTTTGAAATTCTAGAGAAAACAAGCCTAATTTGTCTAATCTTGCCTATTCTTTTCTTAGTGTTTGTAGATCAATATGGGAACAAAAAAAAACATGGCTCCAGAAGGGCACGACATTTGTTTAAAAATTCTTTCATGGGAGATAGGCATTTGATAACATTTGTCACCCCTCCCTAACCGCCCTTAAACCTTTATATGCAGACGTGCTACTTGAATCCCACTAGATACCTTGATGGGATTTGAACCTATGGCCCAAAAAAGATTAATGCAGGCCCATGAATTACTCTTCTGTTAATATTACCACTACACCAGAGTCTTCCTCCCAGCCATTGTGAACTGTAAATTGCAAAGTGTCATTACTTTGTCAAATCACAACTTGTTTAAGAGCTTTGTAGAGGTAAAACCAACAATAAAACACACCTCTTCTGAGATAGCATGTTGCTTGGGGTAATTGCTGTGTAACTACAAATGCTCAGATAATGTGTGTGCTTTTAGAATCTTCACCCCAGGGAAGCCAAGCTACAGCTCTAACCAAATTATTATTGTATACAGTCATCCTCTCACTAGCCTCGCTACAACACGCCCAGCAACTAAAGCACTTTTGCAGAACATGTTATTTTCCTATGTAGTGTGAAAATCTATTGTACAAGGAAGGAAATCACCAGCTTCAAAAAAATTAAAGGACGGCTCAATAATTTCCATGTACTTTTGTTGGAAATTCTTTCTAATAATTGTGTGAACATTCCAAAGTCACAATATTCTCCTTTGAGTCAGATTTAGGTAGGACTTATGACTGAATCAGAAGGCTGTGTAGGTTCAAATAGGGCTCTCAAGTTAGCTCAATTATCCAGGCTGACTCTGCAGTGCAATACCGAGGGAGTGCTGCATTGTCAGAGGTGCCATCTTTGGATGAGGTGTCAAACTGAAGCCCCAACTTCCCTCTCATTTGGTTTGAAACGATTCCTTCAAAATATTTCAAAGAGAAATCACCCTGTTTCCTGGCCAGTAATCCTGTCTCGATCAATACCTGGTCATTACCTCATTATTGTTTGTGGAATCTTGCTCTGCACACATTCTCTATTGCCGTTCCTATATCATAACAGTGGCTACATTTCAATGGCTGTGCAAGATGGAGGGAGTGCTATGCTGTTACGAATAGCATCATTTAGATATGATATTAATCTGAGATTCTCTCTGCCTGTTCTTAATATACAGTGTGGAAACAGGCCATTCAGCCCATTTAGCCCATGCTGACCCTCAAAAGAGCATCCCACCCAGACCCACACTATTCCCATTGTCTTGAATTTCCCATGGCTAATCCACCTAACCCACACATCTTTGAACAGTGGGAGGAAACCCACGTAGACATGGGGAGAAGATGTAAACTCCATACTGTCACCTGAGGATAGAATCAAACCAGCATCCCTGGCGCAGTGAGGCAGCAGTGCTAACCACCGAGCCACTGTGCCACCCACTGCTCTGTTGGATGCCTGGGATCCAATGGCACTATTTAAAGAGGTTCAGAAAAATGTCTTCATCAATTTGCCTCCCTCCACGCTACTCAAAACATACTGGGTGGACAATCTCTTCATTGCTGTTTGTGGAATATTTTTTAAAACCATAGTGTTTAGACATCTACTTCAGTCCATCCCTCCCTGAAGTGTGCCCTGAACTCAGGCTTACTGGTCTAAAGACATTAATACTTCACATCCTCTGTCCATGGGGTTGTTTTGTCATAAACTACTCATCCATTTAGCAAATCATCACGATTAAAAGTGATTGTGTGAAAAGTTCTGTGAGACATTAGGCATGTCATAATTTGCAACATTACGACTACATAAGTACTCCGTTGTCCATAAACAGAAGCACTCCTGGTTTTGTTGCCCACTTTGGAGGGTTTGAGCTTTGGGAAGAGGCTGAATAAGCTGGTGCTATTTTTACTGGAGTTTCAGAGGCTGGGGGGTGACCTGATTGCTGTTTATAAAATCATGAAGGGCATAGACAGCATGAATAGACAAGGTCTCTTCCCCAGGGTGGGGGAGTCCAAAACTAGAGGGTATAGGTTTAAGGTGAGAGAAGAAAGGTATAAAAAGGGATCTAAAGGGCAACTGTTACATGCAGACGGTGGTGCGTGTGTGCAATGGGCTGCTAGAGGAAGTGGCGGACGCTGGTACAATTATAAAACTTAAAAGAGGTCTGGATGGGTATATGAATATGTTGAGAGGGATATGGGCCAAAGGCTGGGCAAATAGGATGAGGTTAATTTAGGACATCTAGTCAGCATGGATGAGTTGGACTGAAGGGTTTGTTTCCGTAATGTATGTCTCTATGATGTCATGGCCCTAGTGCAGATTAGGACAAATGCTAGGGGCCCTGCATTATGGTGGGGAGGAACACCGTACAGACACCTGTGAAGAACTGGATCCAGGGTGATAGTGGTGTTTGATAAGATGGGCATTTTACCATGTGACCATTCATTTCTGACAGACTTAGAGAACTTCCTCTGCAGAATGAAATGAAATGCTGGAGAGGTAGGCTGGAGGGGAGAATTGTACAGTGTGATTTCCCCTATCCCACTCTACCCTGACAGGGACAGCTCTGTAGATTATGCTGATCTGTTGTGAGGCCATGAAAGGCACTGTATAAATACAATTCTTTCTCTCTCTCATTCTTTCAGGATGCCTGCATAAATGCGCAAGACCCTATGATAGCAACATGTGGAAACATTCTGCCAATAATCAGATACATGAGCATGATGGTGATGGAAATTCAGAGGTCTGGAATAATAATCCAGAGTCATGAGTTCAATGGTGACCAAGAACTTGAACTCAATTAACAAAATAAATCTGGAATTAAAAACCTAGCAATAGTATTCAAATGAAGAGGTTGTTACAATAACACACATGGGTCACCCTTATCCTTTGGGGATGGAATCTCAGAGCAGCTCATTTGTGATGCTAGACACAAATCAATGTGGTTGACTCTGAAATTGCCTGGCAAGCCATTCAAAAATGTCATATCGTTATAAGCAATTGGGATTAACAGTGATATCTACATCCCGTGAATAAATAATAATAAAAAAACTTCACAAATAATTGGTTTGCTTGCATTTAGAATACTTTGTGTAGTTTGGTTTCTGTGGTAGGTAAACTATTCTCTTCTTTTGGGCAGTCGGTCAGAATCATAGATTATTTGCCTTCCACTTCAGTTCAATGGGCTCTAAGATAGAACATGGAACATAGAACAGTACAGCACAGAACAGGCCCTTCAGCCCACGATGTTGTGCCGACCATTGATCCTCATGTATGAACCCTCAAATTTCTGTGACCTTATGCATGTCCAGCAGTCTCTTAAATGACCCCAATGACCTTGCCTCCACAACTGCTGCTGGCAACGCATTCCATGCTCTCACAACTCTCTGTGTAAAGAACCCGCCTCTGACATCCCCTCTATACTTTCCTCCAACCAGCTTAAAACTATGACCCCTCGTGCTAGCCATTTCTGCCCTGGGAAATAGTCTCTGGCTATCAACTCTATCTATGCCTCTCATTATCTTGTATACCTCAATTAGGTCCCCTCTCCTCCTCCTTTTCTTCAATGAAAAAAGTCCGAGCTCAGTCAACCTCTCTTCATAAGATAAGCCCTCCAGTCCAGGCAGCATCCTGGTAAACCTCCTCTGAACCCTCTCCAAAGCATCCACATTTTTCCTATAATGGGGCGACCAGAACTGGACGCAGTATTCCAAGTGCGGTCTAACCAAAGTTTTATAGAGCTGCAACAAGATCTCACGACTCTTAAACTCAATCCCCCTGTTAATGAAAGCCAAAACACCATATGCTTTCTTAACAACCCTGTCCACTTGGGTGGCCATTTTAAGGGATCTATGTATCTGCACACCAAGATCCCTCCGCTCCTCCACACTGCCAAGAATCCTATCCTTAATCCTGTACTCAGCTTTCAAATTCGACCTTCCAAAATGCATCACTTCGCATTTATCCAGGTTGAACTTCATCTGCCACCTCTCAGCCCATCTCTGCATCCTGTCAATGTCCCGCTGCAGCCTACAACAGCCCTCTATACCGTCAACGACACCTCCAAACTTTGTGACATCTGCAAACTTGCTGACACATCCTTCAATCCCCTCATCCAAGTCATTAATAAAACTTACAAACAGTAGAGGCCCAAGGACAGAGCCCTGTGGAACACCACTCACCACTGACTTCCAGGCAGAATATTTTCCTTCTACTACCACTCGCTGCCTTCTGTTGGCCAGACAATTCTGTATCCATGTTAAAGATGTTAAATCTAATGTACAAATTGCAGACTCTAAGGGTAAGTTTGGGTGGATAGGTCATTTGGAGGTTTGTACACTCTCTCAGACACCTTGCTTTCCCAGCGTGCATGTGATGAAGTCTCTTGTTTGGTCCCTAATCAAACAAGGGTCCCAATCCAAAACATCAGCTTTCCTGCTCCTCTGATGCTGCTTGGTCTGCTGTGTTCCTCCAGCTCCACACTGTGTTGTCTCCATTTTGGCTGGTCATGTGCCAGCATCAACCACTAGGCAGTAGGCATTGGTATTGCTGCAGTATGAAAATGATATTGCAGAGGAGAGCAACCAGTATCATCGAAGGAATAGAAAGATTGAAAGCGATAATGAATAAAAGGTCTGCTCTCATTGTTAAAGCATAGAATGAAGTCATATGAGAGCTGATTTTATGATACTAAATTGACTAGCTGTATCTACTTGTGCAAATGTAGCAGTAATATTCGAGTGATGTTTTCCAGAAATCGAAATTAAGGCCAGTTCCTTGGAACAGTCAACAAGGAAACTGCCTGAGTGGTTGCTGACCGTCGTCCTGATTCCAGCAGTGAACTACTGTCCCAGGTTATTAATTCTGACTATTTAAATGTGATATGAGGAATTATATAGAAAAAGTGTGTTCACACCAACCTCACCAAAATGAACATGGGAGAAATGAACATTCCGGAGCTTGTGCACAGAAGTTAGTGGTCAACTTACAATCATATATCAAGGAAGAGGAATTTTTGGTCAAAAGTCCTGGTTCGACTTTTACTTAAGATCAACTATTACTCAAGGCTACATGGTAATTTGGACCAAGACAAGCTATTTCATCTCCCCCAACACTAGTAGAACCAAAGACTACAGCTTGTGCTTGAAGGGGGTGTACATTCAAAATTAATCTGCAGAAATAATTTCAATGAGCTAGTGGTTGATCTATGGAACAAGCTGCCCAAGTTGATGGTGAAACCAATTCGTAATAATTCACTCAAATTTAATTAGGTAGATTCCTTTTAGAGAATAACATTTTATGATACAGCATATGAGTAATTTGAAACATGACATGTGGTGATTGTAGCATTCTTGGGAGGAACATTTGACCTTGTTTCTGTCGTTCCCAAAGCTCTCCAACACTGGGTTTCTCTTGCATCATGTCTGGGTTTTCTTGATATGAATCAATTGAGTTTGATCAGTTAACAGTCCCAATATTGATGCATCTTGCAACTATGCGGAAACCAGGAGGTGAAACGCTTGGATCTCACTTTTCATTTGCTTAATGAAAACCAAAATGTCTAAGGACTCGAGAGGGTGAAAATTGGCTTTCACAGAATTGGAAAGACATACTGGATGCAAAATTGATGCAAATCAAAGTCAAAGCGGGTTGAAATAAAAAAAAGAACAAATTGATTGTTACATAAATGCTTGTTGTTATGTGTAGAGGTGCATAAGTTGGGTGCACATAATGGAGTCAGGCACAGAGGTTAGAATTTCAAGTTCTGCCAATTTCTATATAACAAGAAAAGAGTTATCTGTTGGGTGACCTACTTTAAAATCATGAAAGAATTTGGGGCTGCAACTAGGAGCCATAAGCATTAGACAGTCAGTAATAAATCTAATAGCGAATTGACTTCTTGCCCAGAGACTGTGGAATTGTGATGAATGGTAGCAGAGGACACAAAAGGAGCATAAAGAACAGCATAAACCAATGGGCTAAATGATCAGTGTATTGATGGAAAAAATTGACAAGAAATAGAGTAATATTATAAAATAATACACGCATCAACCACATTATGCTGGGAGTACAATTCTTAAATTAACACCTAAATGTCACCATTAAGTCTTGTTATTTGATATGGAAAATGGCCTGAACTTTCCACAATATTGATATGTTGTGGTCAAATCTTAAATAGGCAATTCTTTCAGTGCCTTGTTGTGGCTTCATCCAACTGCAAAGTCAAATTGAAACAGTTGTGGGAAATTGATCTTGCTGTTGGACAGTTCAGGTGTTGGTCATTGTCACATCTAAGTTCAAATCTACATGAGGAGGCCTTTCTCTTTGAGTGCTTAATTTCCATTTACACCTCATGGGATACAGTTAGCTGCACACTTCTTTGATGGAGTAATGACAGCCTGCCATCTGGGCCAATACACGTCAGGTCAAAGGTGAATTAGCACAAAACAGACACTCTGGTTGAGAGAGAGTAAGAACTGCCGATGCTGGAGTCTGAGATAACACAGCGTGGAGCTGGATGAACACAGCAGGCCAAGCAGCAACAGAGGAGCGGGAAGGTTGACGGTTCGGGTCAGACCCATCTTCAGAAATGAGAACACTCTGGTTGCTTGGTTAAGTGGATGTACAGATTGCCTCTGGCAGAAACTTGGTCCCAGGTGTTATTACTTCTAAAGAAGGGTCCCCACCCGAAACATCAGTTTTCCTTGTTCCCCTGATGCTGCCTGGCCTGCTGTTTTCCTCTAGCTCCATGCTGTGTTATCTCAGACACCAGCATCGGCAGTTCTTACTATCGCTGTTATTCGCCAAAGTTTGTTTATCCAACAAAATAAACCATTCACTCAGTTTATTTGTTATTTATGGACTCCTGCTGAGCCATGTCAGCTTTCAAACTTACAGCGACTGCAATCTGCACCTCCTGGGGCTGTCCTGAGGGTGGGAAGGCTTTGCATCAATGCATGTTCCTGCTCTTAGCACTAAAACTGGCACTGATTTCATTGAAGTAAAAATGTGACAAGGAAGCTTAATCCTCTCCTCCCCAAAGCTCATAAAATATATCTGCAAGACTAAGTTTCTGAAAATATATCATTTAAAAATCAGCAAACAAAGGAGTGAGGGGGTGAGAATAATTGTACAGCTGAAATTTTTAATTAAAATGCTTTGACTTCTAGGTTCAGTGATTAATGTAAGAAACTAAAGAAGCTCCAGTATTCTGTTTCTTTCAAGCGATTGTTAGTTCGGCCAGTAATTGTCACCAATTCGTATTTGCCCTTGAGGTGATGGTGACGATCCAGTTTCATGAATAGCTGCAGCTGTACCATCTGGTATAGGGAGAGAGGTCCACAGGTTTGACCTAGTGAGGGTGAAGGAACAGTGATAGAGTTGCAGGTCAGGATCGTGTGTGTCTTGGGACACAATTTTCGAGGGGTGGCTCTTCTACTTAGCTGCTGTCCTTGTCATTTTAGACGTGGTGGTTGCAGGTTTGGAAGGTGCTTTGGAGTCATATTCAAGAGGTACTGCAGTGCATCTTGTAGATGGTACACTCTACTGCTGCTGCTGCATTGGTGGAGGATCAGGTGAGTAAAATGAGTAAAAACACAGTGCTCTATCTAAATGGAGAGAGACTGCAGAACACATAGGTGCAAAGGGATCTGGGTGTCCTGATGTGTGAATTACAAAACAAAAGTATACAGATGCAGCAGATGATTAGAAGGCAAATAGAACGCTGGCATTTATTGCAAAGGGAACAGACTATAAAAATAATGAAGTTTTACTGTAGCTGTACATGGCATGAGTGAGGCCACCTCTGCAGTTTTATGTTAGTTTTCCACATCTTATTGGATAAAAGATATAATTTCCCTCAAAGAAAGTTCACTTTACTCATTCCTGGAATGAAGGGCTTAATTTGTGATGGAAGGTTGAACAGATTGGGATTAATTACATCAGTTAGAGGCTTGAGTATCCAGAATGAGAGGCGATCTTATGGTAATGTAAAATTTTGATGTAAATTGAGGTAGATGCCAGGAAGATGTTTCTTCTTGTGAGGGAAGCCAGAATGAGGCATCACAGTTTAAAAATATGAGATTCTGAAGGAGAGTCCTGTTGGAGTCAAAGGGTTAATTCTGTTTCATCTCCACGGATGTTGCCAGACTGCAGTTTCTGTTGTTTTATTAAACACAAGAAGACTTTCTTTTAAGAAAGATATCAAAAGATTTTTTTTTCTCTCTTAGAGAGTCATTAGTACATAGAATTATCTTCACTTGAAAGCAATTGATGCTGTGGCATTGAATTTATTTAAGGCTGAGTTAAATAGATTTTTGATTGACAAAGAAGTCATATATTATGCAAGGGCAGACAAGAAAGTAGAGTTGAAACCACAATCAGATTAGACATGATCTTATTGAGGATCAGACCAAGCTCAAGGGACCAAATAACTTATTCCTGCTCCTAAATCCTATGTTCTGATTAAGGTTTAAGGCGGTGGATGGGATGCAAATCAAGTTAGCTGCTTTCTCCTGGATGGTGTCAAGCTCAATGTGTCCTGTTGGGGTTGTATTTATTTGGGCAAGTAGAAGGTATTATGGCTTGTAAATGTTTGATGATCTTTGGGAGTCTAGCGCTGCACTCCCGCTAATTTTTTTCTCTTCCACGTGGACTTCTGAGGTCCATACGTTGCAGCAACTTCCAGAACTAGAGGTCAATGTTGTGAACAGCATCAGCACACTGATCTCTGCGCATGGACCTGCAGATAGGAATGTGTGTGTGTGTGTGTGTGTGTGTGTGTGTGTGTGTGTGTGTGTGTGTGTGTTTGTGTGTGTGTGTATGAGTGAGAGAGAGAGAGCCATGCAGTTTGGAGCATTGGTCGTGAGGTGATAAGTGTCTTAAAGAGGAGTTAGAGAGGCTGAGTGAATGTGCAAGAATGTGGCAGATTGAATATAATGCCAATAAGCATGAGGTTACTCACTATGGAGGAAGAACAGAAATTCAGGGTTTTTCTTAACTGGTGAAAGACTCAGGAGTCCAAAGAGACCTAGTTGTCTTTGTTCATAAGCCACAGAAAGCTAACATGCATTTGCAGCAACAAATTAGAAAGCCAAATTGGTAAGGCTACTTTTGGAATACTGCCTTCAATTCTGGTCTCCCCGCTATAGCAAAGATTTTGTGAAACTTGGAAGAGTTCAGAAAAGATTTACAAGGATATTGCTGGGGTTAGAGGATTTGAGCTACAGGGAGAGGTTGAATAGGCTGGTGTTATTTTCCCTGCAGTGCTGGAGGCTGCGGAAGGACCTTATCGATGTTTATAATGTCATGAGGGGCATGAATAGTGTAAATAGCCAAAGTCTTTTCCCCAGAGTAGGGGAGTCCAAAACTAGAGGGCGTAGGTTTAAAGTGAGAGGGGAAAGATTTAAAACGTGCAACTGTTTCACACAGAGGGTGGTGTGTGTATGGAATAAGCCATCAGAGGAAGTGGTGGAGGCTGGTACGATTGCAACATTTAAATGGTATTTGGATGGGTATATGAATAGGATGGGATTAGAGGGATCTGGGCCAAATGCTGGCAAATGGGACTAGATCAGTTTCTGGCATGGACAAGTTGAGCCAAAGGATCTATTTCCATGCTGTATATTTCTATGACTCTAAGTGGAATGTTGACTTTCATCACAAGAAGATTTTAGTGCAGGAGTAAAGATGTCTTGCTTTAGTGCTTACATCCTTGTTGAGGATACACTCAAGAACATATGACCAAGAAGCAGGAGTAGACCATTTGTTCCTTCATACCTGTCCCACCATTTAATATGAACATAATTTATTAACATGAGTTGAGGTTGTGTGTAACTTGTGAGGCGACATGCCACGTTTGATGTTCCAATGCTCATCTGGGGTCAAGAAATCAGGAACATAAAACTTTTCAATAGCTCCAGAATCTTGAAATTCATTGAAGCGCATGTAATATCATTTTACCAGAAGTCATCTACAGACGAAGGGTAAAGCTCTAGATCTCATATGTCTATGCACTCGCTGGTTCTACCAACTCAAAAATTTGGAAAACCGTGATTCAAAGTTTAGAGACTTACAGCATATAGCACCACAATTTTACAATAATCAATCAAAAGAAGGGATGAAAACACACTTCTGGAAACATGCACACATTGGTACCCAGGATATGGCATTACATTAGTCACTGCTAATGCACTCTAACACTAGATATGCACATACTAACAGAGATTCATCAGAGCCTTGAAGAAGATGAAAGTGTGCCCATTTCATTTCACTCTGAGTTATGCGAGGTGTTCCCTGCAGATTTTTGTTCAGTCTCTCGCGCCTGCCAATTTTCAGTACAGGCTACATTCAGCAGGCAGAGATGTCTGATTCAGTCACTTCCCTCACTTCGGTATTGAGCTGAGGCCAACTAGATTTATTAGTTTCTGGAAGGAGCAAGTCGCCTTTAACACTTTCAGTTCCGATTCGAAGCTCACTATCAGTAAACAAGGGACGAGATGGCAGGGAACTGTGAGCTCATGAGTGAGATAGATAGGAGCAGCCAATAAAGAAGAAAAAAGTCACATTTACAACCCAATAGATTTTACAGGAGATACATTTACATTCAAAGTGTATCCCTGTTGTAATCAAGGGACTGCAGTAAGCAATTACACACAGCAATGACATACTAATCAGATAATTAGTTTTGGTGGATGGTAGGGACAGAACAGAAAGGTAAAGCTGCCATAGTTGCCATAAGGGTTGAGCATTGGCTCAGTGGTTGACACTGCTGCACTCCAGTCTTGGGCAACTATCTGTGTAGAGTTTACACTTTCTCTCTGTGTATGTGTGGGTTGCCTGCAGGTGATCCAGTTTTCTCCCACATACCAAAGATGTGCAGGCTAACTGAATTGGTCTTGCTAAATTGTCCATTGTATCCAGGGATGTGTAGGCTTGGTGGGTGAGCCATGGGGAACGCAGGGATGTGGGTCTAGGTGGAATGGTCTTCAGAGGTCAGTGCAGACCTGATGGGCTGAATGGCCTGTTTCCACACTGAAGGGATTCTATTCTATTCTAACAGTTAGTTGAAGTGAAATTTTGGCAAAATTGCTCCCTCACTCTCAACGGATTAATCAAGCAAGGCTTCATAATAACTATATATTCTAGATTATAACCTCTCAACCTACAGTTTGCTCCTCTATCATTACAGTGGTTGACCAGCCCACATTCATTGTTGGAGAATTCAATTATCTCCAAGAAGTGGGAGGGAATAACATTGCAAAAAGATTATAACTGTGGCACCTCTTGGAAAGGAAGATATCCAGTCCTCAATTAGCACCAGTTTGCAATTTCAGATTTGCACATTTTTCAGAGGAAAGTATTCTTCCCTGCCTCAAGACTTTGCAAAGGTCTACAGAAAAAGGTAGGCCATTCAGCCCATCTTTATTCATGTCTATACAGTCCTCGCAATGGCCTATTATAATGTTTAATTGCCCCTTAAACAATTGCCAGATTTACATCTCCACTCTTCTCTCTAAAAGCACTTTCTTCTGTTAAAAAGATTTCCTAACATCAGCCATCGATCCATTTCTATCACTTCAAAGTGATAAACTGTAGATAACTGATCTTGCTTTATTCATTCAAAGGACAGGGGTACTTCTCACTAGATCAGCATTTATTGCCCATCCATAATTACGCAGAGGGTAGTTAAGAATCAACCACATTGCTGTGGGTCTGGAGTCACATATAGGCCAGACCAGGTAAGGATGGCAGTTTTCTTCGCTGAAGGACATTAGTGAGCCAGATGAATTTTTCTGATAATTGACTCCTGGTCACCATTAAACTCTTAGCTCCAGATTTTTCTTGAATTCAAATTCCACCCTCTGTCATGGCAAGATTCAATCTGAGCTCCCGTGAACATTGTTTGGGTTTCTAGGTTAATAGTCTAGCAACAATGCCAATGGGCTATCACCTCCCCTACTTGTTGCAAAACTGAAATTGATACGCTTAAAGCAACAGAGGAAATATGGATATGAAATAGATTAAAAGACAGAAAGAAGGAAATGCTGCTGTCTATTTGTTTTTCAGACTGGGAGGCATATACAGTAGTCTTCACTGGAGGTAGGTTTAGCTCCATAGCTCATTTTGCTTTCTTAAAGATTCAGATGGTTATTTAAGGGAAATAGTTTGCATAAGACACAAAGCTTAGTAATCAATAAACTGATGAGCAGGTTGCTATCAGGAGGACCCAGTCAAAGCTGGTGCATATGTAATGTTATTTGAGTTACATTTCACTAGGGGCTCCAAGTTGCTATGGCAATATACTTTACATTTATGTTGTAATTTGGGGCAATGGATAGTGATGGTGGAGGCTACACCTTTCTTACCATCAGAGCACTTGTTTGTTTTATCATCCCACAGAATACAAGGCATCATCATTATTATTATCCCTGGAGAAGGCAGAATGTCTTCATTACATATTCTTGCTTCTGTACCTTTTGTAAATTAAGTTCCTCTCACATGTTAGTAATCCTAGACTAATGACAATGCTGCTCTTGATTTGGCTATTTGAGAGGATGGTGATGTATTAGCGGGAAAGTAGATGGATTTATTTTCATACATAAAATTCTCAGACTACAAAACCAGTTCCTATACATGATGATCAAGGATACAAGAGTAAGATTTACAAGGAATTACGAAGCTACAACCTAAATCATCCAAAACACTTTATAAATGTTTTATTCTTTCATGAGATGTGGGCATCCCGTGCAAAGCACTTTTTGCTGTCCATCCTTAACTGAAAAGTTAAGAATGAGAGCCATGTTCATGAACTGTTGGGATCCTTCTAATACAGCTATTCCTACGCTGAAGTTATGAAGTGACTTCCAGGATGTGCTGTAATTCCGAGAAAAGAGGTTAAAAAATGTAGCTTGTTTTCAATTTGCCTGCAGGACATAGGATTCACAGGCTTGGCACCATTTATTGCCCATCCTTAGTTGCCCTTGAGAAGGTGGTGGTACCATTTCAGAGAGCATTTTAGAGTCAACTACATTACTATGGCTCTGCAGTCCAATGTAGGCCAGACCAGATAAGGCTGGCAGATTTCCCCTCCTAAAGGGCATTAGTGAGCCAGATGGGATTTTCCAAAAATTGACAAAAGTTTCATGGTCATCAGTAGATTCTTAATCCCAGATTCTTTAAAAATTAAATACAAATTCCACCATGTATCATGGAGGGATTCACACCCAGGTCCCTACGACATGAGCTGAGTTTCTGGATTAATAGCCTAGTGATAATACCACTAGGCATAACCTCCCCTGCACGTCAACAGTCATAGTCTAACAAAACAAATTCAACTGGGCAAGGCATCAGCCTTGCAACTGCTCTACTGAGAACTCGGTCATGGCAGGAGACTCCCAGGAAGACAACAGAAACTTTTCAAGGATCTTCTCATAGTGTTGCTGAAGGATTTTGGCTCAAAATATTGACTTTCCTGCTCCTCTGATGCTGCCTGACTTACTGTGCTTTTCCAGCCTCACACCTATAGACTCTTGCTTCCAGCATATGTAGTCCTTATTGTCTCTGGGTCAAATGTTCCTGTTGACCCATGAGTAACTCTGGCTGTGGCTGACCAAAATGGAGAGGGGTCATGCAGGAAGGAACCAAACACCGTGGGAGTCAGGAATAAGTAAAAGCCAATTTGAGGCACTGGAAAAAGCATATAAACCTCCCAACAAACTGTAGCGTTATATGACATGACTAGTATGCAATCTGCCATTAAAAGATATGCTGATGTTAGCGCATTGGCTCAGCGGTTAGCACTGCTGCCTCACAGTGCCAGGGGCCCTAGTTCAATTCCACCCTCAGCCAAAGTCTATGTGGAGTTTGCACATTCTCTGTGTCTACATGGGTTTCCTTCCGGTGCTCCGGTTTCCTCCCACAGTTCAAAGATGTACAGATAAGGTGAATTGACTACTAAGTTTCCACTTAGAGTACAGGAATGTGTAGGCCAGGTGGATTAGCCATGGGGGATGCAGGATTATAAGGTCAGGGGGGTGGGCGGGGGTTGCTGGGTCTAGATGGGATTCTCTCTGAAGAGTTGATGTGGACTCAATGGGCTGAATGGCCTGCTTTCACACTGTAAGGATTCCATGATTCTCGTTATACCATTGCCATATCATAGCACATGATCTGATGGTATAAAGCTCTCAATCTCTACCTTACTAGGACCACTTGCAGCATGTCATATTGAGGGAAATCATGCCGTAGTATGGAAGTGAACCACCAACTAACTGAGCCACAGGAGTCTCAGTGATTGCAATACATACAGAAATACCAGGAGCTCCAATGAACACCCATTGAATCTTTCAGTACTATGTGGCTCATATCCAGTTGTTATTTTACAGGAACTAACATAAGCATTGCCACAATAAAAATATGCTGCTAGAAGTAAAAATCCCATCTGGGCACCTACAGCAGTCCATGAGGGCCAAACAGACCACAACCCACCCATCCATGAACAGTAGATCACACTCTGAGCTAATTCAAGAACCTACTAAATCAGAGTGGAAACATGATCGATCCCAAGAGGCTGCTTAAGAAGAAGTCATTAGAATAGGAAATTACCCAATCACCCAGCTGATCTCTCCTTCCCTTCAAGAATCTGTAAGGATCTATATACCACAAAATGGATGGAAGATTTAGATTTTAACATAGTCATAACAGGTATAGTCTGCACTGTAAAATGTTCCTGTTGGTCTAAGTGATAGAAATACATATAATAGAATTCCTAAAGTGCAGAAAGGAACCATTCAGCCCATTAGGTTTGCAATGACCCTCCCACTCAAATCATCCCAATAACCTCACATTTACCATTGCTAATCCACCTAGCCATCACCTTGTGGTGAAATTTAGCATGGCCAATCCATCTAACCTACACAACTTTGCGCTGTGAGAGGGAACTGGAGCACCAGCAGAAGACCACACAGACGCAGGAGGACTCCACACAGACTGTTACCTGAGGTTGGAATCAAACCCGGGCCCCTCATGCTGTGAGGCAGCAGTACTACCCACTGAGCCACTATGCCACCTTTCAATTCTGTTTGCTGCTGCACCTTCAAGCAAATATCTCATCAGTGCAGGCGTGTCTCTTCTGCCTACGATCAATTTTTCACACTGGTTCCTGTGTATTTTAATCATCCCTCTGAGACAATGTATGGATTCAAATCCACTATCCACTCAATCCTTTGGCAGTCGTCCTGACAGATGTTGAACATGTATCCACCTGCTCTGTCAGTCAATAGGCAATGTTGTAAATAAAGGCTTATGCTAGAGGCAGCTGGCTGGAAGTTAATTAGGTCCGCAAACTCTCAGGATTATGTAAATTTCTCCAGAGACAGCCACAGTTTATTAAAGAATTATGAAAATCACCAGGAGCAATAGTGCTAACTTTGGGCAGATGATTGCATGCTGAATTCATCAGCTTTATGTCAGCAACAAAAGCAACTTATAATTCCATCGAAATTAAGTGTTATGTCTCTTCCATGGTCTGGTTTTACAGAAAGTGCCAGATTGGATAACAGGAATGTTCATTAACTCAGCTTATTAACTTAAAAGATTAATCTTTGAAATCAAATACAAGCCAGCATAGATACGTGAACAGATTTAGGTTCTGAAGTACAAGTTACAAACCTGAAGCACAAATTCTCTTTATCTTTCTCTCTCCACCGATGCTGCCGATCCTGTGGAGTGTTTTTCCCCATCATTTTTTGATTTTGCTTCAGATTTTGTTCTCCTTATTTAAGGAGATTTTGAGATATCAAGGGATATTGAGATGGTGTGGGAAAATTGCACTGAGGTAGAAGATCAGGCATCGTGTCATGGAATGTAGCAGACAGTTCAATGGGCTGAATAGCCTATTCGTGCTCCTATTTCCCATGAGACAGTTCAGAGAAGTCCACCTAGTTAATTCTTGAGATGAAGGGACCCCATTATAAATAAATGGATAAATAAATAATAGCAGCAGAAAGAATTGTGAATGCTGCAAATCAGAAATAAAAACAGAAGTTGCTGGAAAGGCTCAGCAGGTCTGGCAGCATCTGTGAAGTAAAGTCAGAGCAAATGTTTCAGGTCCGGGGACCCCTCCTTAGAACAGTCCTGAGGAAGTGTCACTGGACTCGAAACATTTAATTCCAGTGTTTTCTTCACAAGTGCTGCCAGACCTGCTGAGCTTCTCCAGCAACTTCTGTTTCTGGGCCTGTATTAATTCAATTTTAGAAGAATGAGAGTAATCTTATTGAAGCACACAAGGATAAAAGCAGAACACTGCAGATACTGGAACTTTGATAAAAGCACTGAAAGTGCTGGAGAAACCCAGCAGGTCCAGTATTATCTTCGGAGAAACAGAGTTTATATTTCAAGTCCAGAATGACTCTTCTTCTAAGTACTGAAGAGTCATACTGAACTCAAAATATTAACTCATTTTGTCTCTCCGCTAAGATTCGGAGGTGGTTTGGTATCCTAAGTGCTGAAAGGATGCTCTAATACATGGGGAAAATCAGAAACCAGGCTCATAAATTCACAAGAGATAATGGGGACTGCAGATGCTGGAGAATTCCAAGATAATAAAATGTGAGGCTGGATGAACACAGCAGGCCAAGCAGCATCTCAGGAGCACAAAAGCTGACGTTTTGGGCCTAGACCCTTCATTAGAGGGGGGGATGGGGAGAGGGAGCTGGAATAAATAGGGAGAGAGGGGGAGGCGGACCGAAGATGGAGAGTAAAGAAGATAGGTGGAGAGAGTATAGGTGGGGAGGTAGGGAGGGGATAGGTCAGTCCAGGGAAGACGGACAGGTCAAGGGGGTGGGATGAGGTTAGTAGGTAGCTGGGGGTGCGGCTTGGTGTGGGAGGAAGGGATGGGTGAGAGGAAGAACCGGTTAGGGAGGCAGAGACAGGTTGGACTGGTTTTGGGATGCAGTGGGTGGGGGGGAAGAGCTGGGCTGGTTGTGTGGTGCAGTGGGGGGAGGGGACGAACTAGGCTGGTTTAGGGATGCAGTAGGGGAAGGGGAGATTTTGAAACTGGTGAAGTCCACATTGATACCATATGGCTGCAGGGTTCCCAGGCGGAATATGAGTTGCTGTTCCTGCAACCTTCGGGTGGCATCATTGTGGCAGTGCAGGAGGCCCATGATGGACATGTCATCAAGAGAATGGGAGGGGGAGTGGAAATGGTTTGCGACTGGGAGGTGCAGTTGTTTGTTGCGAACTGAGCGGAGGTGTTCTGCAAAGCGGTCCCCAAGCCTCCGCTTGGTTTCCCCAATGTAGAGGAATCCACAGCGGGTACAGTGGATGCAGTATACCACATTGGCAGATGTGCAGGTGAACCTCTGCTTAATGTGGAATGTCATCTTGGGGCCTGGGATAGGGGTGAGGGAGGAGGTGTGGGGGCAAGTGTAGCATTTCCTGCGTTTGCAGGGGAAGGTGCCGGGTGTGGTGGGGTTGGAGGGCAGTGTGGAGCGAACAAGGGAGTCACGGAGAGAGTGGTCTCTCCGGAAAGCAGACAGGGGAGGGGATGGAAAAATGTCTTGGGTGGTGGGGTCGGATTGTAAATGGCGGAAGTGTCGGAGGATGATGCGTTGTATCCGGAGGTTGGTAGGGTGGTGTGTGAGAACGAGGGGGATCCTCTTAGGGCGGTTGTGGCGGGGGCAGGGTGTGAGGGATGTGTTGCGGGAAATACGGGAGACGCGGTCAAGGGCGTTCTCGATCACTGTGGGGGGAAAGTTACGGTCCTTAAAGAACTTGGACATCTGGGATGTGCGGGAGTGGAATGTCTTATCGTGGGAGCAGATGCGGCGGAGGAATTGGGAATAGGGTATGGAATTTTTGCAGGAGGGTGGGTGGGAGGAGGTGTATTCTAGGTAGCTGTGGGAGTCGGTGGGCTTGAAATGGACATCAGTTACAAGCTGGTTGCCTGAGATGGAGACTGAGAGGTCCAGGAAGGTGAGGGATGTGCTGGAGATGGCCCAGGTGAACTGAAGGTTGGGGTGGAAGGTGTTGGTGAAGTGGATGAACTGTTCGAGCTCCTCTGGGGAGCAAGAAGCGGCGCCGATACAGTCATCAATGTACCGGAGGAAGAGGTGGCGTTTGGGGCCTGTGTAGGTGCGGAAGAGGGACTGTTCCACGTAACCTACAAAGAGGCAGGCATAGCTGGGGCCCATGCGGGTGCCCATGGCCACCCCCTTAGGCTGTAGGAAGTGGGAGGAGTCAAAAGAGAAGTTGTTGAGTGTGAGGACGAGTTCAGCTAGGCGGATGAGAGTGTCGGTGGAGGGGGACTGGTCGGGCCTGCGGGACAGGAAGAAGCGGAGGGCCTTGAGGCCATCTCCATGCGGAATGCAGGTGTACAGGGACTGGACGTCCATGGTGAATATGAGGTGTTGGGGGCCAGGGAATTGGAAGTCCTGGAGGAGGTGGAGGGCGTGGGTGGTGTCACGGACGTAGGTGGGGAGTTCCTGGATCAAAGGGGAGAAAATGGAGTCCAGATAGGTGGAGATGAGTTCGGTGGGGCAGGAGCAGGCTGAGACGTTGGCTCGACCAGGTCAGGCAGGTTTGTGGATTTTGGGAAGGAGATAGAAACGGGCCGTGCGGGGTTGGGGAACAATGAGGTTGGAGGCTGTGGGTGGGAGGTCCCCTGAGGTGATGAGGTCGTGAATGGTGTTGGAGTTGATGGTTTGGTGCCTGCCTGCCTCTTTGTAGGTTATGTGGAACAGTCCCTCTTCTGCACCTACACAGGCCCCAAACCCCACCTCTTCCTCCGGTACATTGATGACTGTATCGGCGCCGCCTCTTGCTCCCCAGAGGAGCTCGAACAGTTCATCCACTTCACCAACACCTTCCACCCCAACCTTCAGTTCACCTGGGCCATCTCCAGCACATCCCTCACCTTCCTGGACCTCTCAGTCTCCATCTCAGGCAACCAGCTTGTAACTGATGTCCATTTCAAGCCCACCGACTCCCACAGCTACCTAGAATACACCTCCTCCCACCCACCCTCCTGCAAAAATTCCATACCCTATTCCCAATTCCTCCGCCTCCGCCGCATCTGCTCCCACGATAAGACATTCCACTCCCGCACATCCCAGATGTCCAAGTTCTTTAAGGACCGTAACATTCCCCCCACAGTGATCGAGAACGCCCTTGACTGCGTCTCCCGTATTTCCCACAACACATCCCTCACACCCTGCCCCCGCCACAACCGCCCTAAGAGGATCCCCCTCGTTCTCACACACCACCCTACCAACCTCCGGATACAACGCATCATCCTCCGACACTTCCGCCATTTACAATCCGACCCCACCACCCAAGACATTTTTCCATCCCCTCCCCTGTCTGCTTTCCGGAGAGACCACTCTCTCCATGACTCCCTTGTTCGCTCCACACTGCCCTCCAACCCCACCACACCCGGCACCTTCCCCTGCAACCGCAGGAAATGCTACACTTGTCCCCACACCTCCTCCCTCACCCCTATCCCAGGCCCCAAGATGACATTCCACATTAAGCAGAGGTTCACCTGCACATCTGCCAATGTGGTATACTGCATCCACTGTACCCGGTGCGGCTTCCTCTACATTGGGGAAACCAAGCGGAGGCTTGGAGACCGCTTTGCAGAACACCTCCGCTCAGTTCGCAACAAACAACTGCACCTCCCAGTCGCAATCCATTTCCACTCCCCCTCCCATTCTCTAGATGACATGTCCATCATGGGCCTCCTGCACTGCCACAATGATGCCACCCGAAGGTTGCAGGAACAGCAACTCATATTCCGCCTGGGAACCCTGCAGCCATATGGTATCAATGTGGGCTTCACCAGTTTCAAAATCTCCCCTTCCCCTACTGCATCCCTAAACCAGCCTAGTTCGTCCCCTCCCCCCACTGCACCACACAACCAGCCCAGCTCTTCCCCCCCCACCCACTGCATCCCAAAACCAGCCCAGCCTGTCTCTGCTTCCCTAACCGGTTCTTCCTCTCACCCATCCCTTCCTCCCACACCAAGCCGCACCCCCAGCTACCTACTAACCTCATCCCACCCCCTTGACCTGTCCGTCTTCTCTGGACTGACCTATCCACTCCCTACCTCCCCACCTATACTCTCCTCTCCACCTATCTTCTTTTCTCTCCATCTTCGGTCCGCCTCCCCCTCTCTCCCTATTTATTCCAGCTCCCTCTCCCCATCCCTCCCTCTGATGAAGGGTCTAGGCCCGAAACGTCAGCTTTTGTGCTCCTGAGATGCTGCTTGGCCTGCTGTGTTCATCCAGCCTCACATTTTATTATCTCATAACTTCACAACTCAGGGCTCCGCATTTAAGTCAGAGCTGAGGAGGAATTAAGTATCGCAAAGTTGTTACTTTTTGGAATTCTCTACCTGAGGGATCTGTGAAGACAGAATCATCGAATATATTCAAGGCTGGATTTGGCCATCTGTTGAACTTTAGGAAGTCAAGGCTTATTGGAAACAGATAAGAACAATAGAACTGAGATCAGGATCAGATCAGCCAGTGAATGATGGAGCAGGTTCAAAGGTCACAGAACTGTCTCTCGCTCCATAGGAGCTCAAAAGCTGACGTTTCGGGCCTAGACCCTTCATCAGAAAAGGGGGATGGGGAGACGATTCTGAAATAAATAGGGAGAGAGGGGGAGGCGGACCAAAGATGGATAGAGGAGAAGATAAGTGGAGAGGAGAGTATGTGTGAGGAGATAGTGAGAGGATAGGTCATTCCGGGGAGGACGGACAGGTCAAGGGGGCGTGATGATGTTAGTAGAAAGGAAATGGAGGCGCAGCTTGAGGTGGGAGGAGGGGATCAGTGAGAGGAAGAACAGGTTAGGGAGGTGGGGAAGAGCTGGGCTGGTTTTGGGATGCAGTCGGGGGAGGGGACAAGCAGGGCTGATTTTGGGATGCAGTGGGGGAAGGGGAGATCTTGAAGCTTGTGAAATCCACATTGATACCATTGGGCTGCAGGGTTCCCAAGTGGAATATGAGTTGCTGTTCCTGCAAACTATGGGTGGCATCATTATGGCACTGCAGGAGGCCCAGATGGACATGTCGTCTAAGGAATGGGAGGGGGAGTTAAAATGGTTAATGACTGGGAGGTGCAGTTGTTTATTGCGAACCGAGCGTACGTGTTCTGCACAGTGGTCCCCAAGCTTCTACTTGGTTTCCCCAATGTACAGGAAGCCACATCATGTACAGCGGATGCAGCATACCACATTAGCGGATGTGCAGGTGAACATCTGCTTGATGTGGAAAGTCATCTTGGGGCCTGGGATGGGGGTGAGGGAGGAGGTGTGGGGGCTGGTGTAGCACTTCCTGTGGTTGCAGGGGAAGGTGCCGGGTGTGGTGGAGTTGGATGGGAGAGTGGAGTGGACAAGGGAGTCACAGAGAGAGTGGTCTCTCCGGAAGGCAGACAAGGGTGGGCATGGGAAACTGTCTTTGGTGTTGGGGTCGGATTGTAGATCGCAGAAGTGTCGGAGGATATTGCGTTGTATCCAGAGATTGGTGGGGTGGTATGTGAGGACTAGGGGGATTCTCTGTTGACGGTTATTGCGGGGGCGGGGTATGAGGGATGAGTTGCGGAAAATGCGGGAGACACAGTCGAGGGCGTTCTCGACCAACGCGAGTCCATACTGCAAACTCATTAATAGTAAACTATTAATTGCCAAGATTTTCAATGTTAAGTCTTCTCCAGATAATGGTTTACCTCACTGGTGGATCCCATGTTTGGGTGACAGATGAGGCAGTTCTTCCCTCCCATACACTTGCCACCCAACCATGTCCGCATGAGCCGCTACTGGAAAGAAGGGGGAAACCGGTAGTACAGCATGATCAATGAACATGCAGACTGTTAACCCAGAACAAACCGCACGGGTCTGAGATGTCCACACAAACATTTGGGTTTATGGAAAGACATCACATCATTGAAGCCAGACAAGGACATACGACATTGTAATGAGTAATGATCAGGTGCTACAAAGAATTTGATGGCATATCCAAACTGGGCATCATTTACCATCCATCACATGACTATCATGGCGGACAATGACTACAAGTCTATGATGGATGATACACATCTGTCGACAATGACACAGCACACCATAGAGATGAAGCTGCACCAACTCAAGAGTATTTTTTAATCATTCAATGTGGGCATCGCTGGCCAGACCAGCATTTATTGCCCGTCTCTAATTACCCGGTGGCAGTAAAGAGTTCATTGTTGTAGGTCTGGTGTCCCATGTAGGCCAGGCCAGGTAAGGATGGCAGATTTCCTTCCCTAAAGGGCATTGGTGAAACAGGTGTTCTTTTTTCTTGGCAATGAACCGCAGATTCACAATCATCATTAGACTCTCAATTCCAGATATTTATTGAATTTAAATTTCCACCATCTGCTATGGCAGGATTTGAACCTTGGTCCCAAGAACATTACCTGGGTTTCTGAATTAATAGTCTAGCAATAATGGGCCATCGCTTACTGGTATAGGAACTCGATCTGGTCATGTTATCCATGCATCATTGTGTTATTTAAAAGCACAGAGACAATATACTTGTATGCATCCTCATGCTCATTACCAGGAAAGGGATTCCATTCTTTAAATGAAAAGGAGGCATGTTGAATTATGGTATGGATCACAGACCAGACCTTTAGAACAAGCTACATAACAACTCAATATGTGAAGTTTCAGCATTAAGGTCCCACCTCACCTGTGGTCATTCTTACTGTGTGATGGATCAGTATAATTAATCAGTTAAGCATGTGTAATTTACTGTAACATCTGCAAGCACAGTATACAGTCTACATGTGTACATGTGTGATATAATTGCCTTATAGGTAGTTAGTGTTGCAAATAAACTTCAGGACACCTGTCTCATTTGTATATGTTATACACAATAATATATCTAAAGCTGCCATCAGCATCAATCAAAACAAGTTTTCTTGATCTGATAGTTTCATTGCCTAAAGTCCAGACTTAAGCTCTTTCCAGCCAGGATAATTGGTTAATAACTGGGCCAGGAAGCTCTGCCCGATTTTAAACTTCCCTGTCTTAAGGATACTCAGATCAGATATTCCACACCAATCGCTGTCCCCACTGACTATAAATGACCGAGTTTAAATTCAAACTGAAACTCAATTCATCTTGATGGTTAAATAATACAACATCTGATCTCTCCCTGTTGTTCAATTCCACGAATTTAAACAAATTGGGATCCTTTCAAGATATGGGCCTGTTGGCTGTTATTTGTTCCTGTGTGGATTACCCTTCATTTATTTTTATATTAAAAGCCATCTGTCAGATCTCAAATCAATTAGGTGTATTTGTGTTTTGCTTCATTATGTTGAAATTAAACTTATTAAAGGTTGCTCATCCTCCACGTGTACATGACTTCTAATCTTCTAATTTCCTTTTATCACTTAATCGAAGGTAATCAGAGAATCTCAAATTGTGACTCCTTCATACATGCTTGAAGCAACAGGCATTCACTCTGCTGAGGGAGCACCATACTGTTGGATGGTCAGTGCTGAGGCAGTGCCACATTGTTGAAGGGGTAGTATTGAGGGAGCACTGCACTACCAGAGGGTCAGTGCTGAGTGAGTGCTACACTGACCGAGTGTCAGCGTTGAGGGGTGCTGCACTGTTGGAGGGTCAGTTTTGAGGGTGCACGGCACTGTCAGAGGGTCAGTGCTGAGGGAGCACTGTGCTGTCAGAGGATCTGTGCTGAGGGAGCATGCACTGTCAGAGGGTCAGTGCTGAGGGAGAACTGCACTGTTGGAGATTCAGTGCTGAGGGCGCACCACACTGTTGGAGGGTCAGTGCTGTGGGAACAGGCACTGTCAGAGGACCTGTTCCCTACAAATAAAATAATACATTCTAGCTTAGTCCCATTTTGAATTAGCCATGAGCTTGGGAGCTATAGCTCCCTGCTGTATTTGCCATGGCAACAACTCGGCCAATCAGAGTCAACTTGTCACCAAATCATAGATTGGATTAGATTCCTTACAGTGTGGAAACGGGCCCTTTGGCCCAACAAGTCCACACCGCTCCTTGAAGCACCCTATCCAGACCTAGACCCATCCCGCTACAACCCACACGACCCGAACACTACGGGCAATTTAGCTTGGCCGATCCACCTAGCCTGCACATCTTTGGACTGTGGGAGGAAACTGGAGCACCCGGAGGAAACCCACGCAGAAAAGGGGTGGATGTGCCCAAGGGTGGAATTGAACCCGGGTCCCTGGCATTGTGAGGCTGGAATAAATTGTTATAATTATTTAAAGTTTGGAATTCTTCTATATGTCCAGATGGCTGCAAGATGAAAAGCTTCAGCAACATGTCTCCACTTTCAGCGACATTCGAGATATTTTATGCTGTCTATCTAAATCTTTGTCTTATATTTTTGTCATCATGTCGATTTCACCTTTGTTGCATGCGGTGATGGGTCAGCAAGGGTTAATACTGAAACCTGTGTTGAGCTCGACCCCATCTGATGACATAATAAGGAGTTTGATTTGAAAAGACAGACCATCCTGTGATGTCAAAGGGACATACCTGTTATCCTTAATCAGCTTGTAGCTTCAGAAACAATATCTAAGTTTTAATGTAACTTGCTCCTGATTACTATCACACGTTCATTTCGCAGAATAACCTTGGAGTTTAGAAGAGCAAATGATGACCTCATTGAAACGTATATCATTCTTCAGGGAGTTGACAGGGGAGGTGCAGAAAGCTTGTTTCCCTTCTTATGACAGTCTGAGACCAGGGGTTTAATCTCAGAAAAAGGATACATCCACTTAATTCTTCATTTCTGAAGAAGGGTCTAAGCCTGAAACATCAGCCTTCCTGCTCCTCTGATGCTGCTTGGCCTGCTGTGTTCATCCAGCTCCACATCTTGTTATCTCTTCATCCACTTAAGACTGGGACGAGGAGGAATTTCTTCTTTCAGGGAATTTCTGGAGAATCCTTTAACTCAGAGGGCAGTCGACGTTGGAACATTAAGTATATTTGAGGTTGACAGACTTTTAATCAGTAAGGAAAGCCAGGATTATGGAGGAAAGCTAGTAAAATGGAGTTAAGCGTTGTCATAGATTATCTGGTCAGGACCGATAAGTTGTATCTGTTTCCACACTGTACAGCTCTATGGTTCTATGACCTAAAGATGTTAAACTAGCTCATCTGCAACTTTACTTTATTCATTCATGTTATGAGAGCATCACCAGCTAGGCCAGCATTTATTGCCCATCCCTAATTGCCCAGAGGGCAGTTAAGAGCCAACCACATTGCTCTGGGCCTGGAGTCACATGTAGGGCCAGATTAGATAAGGACGGCAGTTTCCTTCCCGAGGACATTAGTGAAGCATTGCTGAAATTTCTTTGAGGGTGGCAATTCAACTTCAGAGTCAAAAAGCAATGTATTCAAGCCCCAATTCAGAGAACTGAGCAGGAAAATTTCCGCTGAAAATTCAGTTCAGGACTGCTGCATTTTTGGACGTGTCATTTTGGGTGGGATATTAACTTGAGGTCTTGAATTCAGATAGAAGCAAAACATCTGATGTCATAATTTGAGGAAGAGCAACAGAGTAATTGCTTGTGTCCAGGCCAATATTATTCCCCCAACCAACATCACCAAAACTAATTATCTGGTCATTATCTCTGCTGTTTGTACAAGCCTGCTATGAATGCAAATTGGCTGATGTATTTTCTATACTGTACTGGTGACTACATTTCATATAACACAAAGGTGCCAGTGTTGGACAGGGGTGGACGAAGTCAGAAGTCACACGATGTCAGGTTATAGCTCAACAGGAAAGGAGAAGTCACCCTGTTGGGAGTTTTCTATAGGCCTCCGAATAGTTCCAGATATGTGGAGGAAAGGATAGCAAAGATGATTCTCGATAGGAGTGAGAGAAACAGGGTAGTAGTCGTGGGGGACTGCAACTTTCCAAATATTGACTGGGAACACTACAGTTCGAGTACTATAGATGGGTCAGTTTTTGTCCAGTGTGTGCAGGAGGGCTTCCTGACACAGTATGTAGACAGCCCAACAAGGGGCGAAGCCACATTAGATTTGGTACTGGGTAATGAGCCCGGCCAGGTGATAGATTTGGAAGCAGGTGATCACTTTGGTGATGGTGATCACAATTCTGTTATGTTTACTTTAGTGATGGAAAGGGATAGGTGTATACCACTGGGCAAGAGGTATAGCTGGAGGAAAGGCAATTACGATGAGATTAGGCAAGATTTAGGGAGCACAGGATGGGGAAGGAAACTGCAGGGGATGGGCACATTAGAAATGTGGAGCTTATTCAAGGAAAAGCTCCTGTGTGTCCTAGATAAGTATGCACCTGTCAGGCAGGGAGGAAGCTGTAGAGCGCAGTAGCCATGGTTTACTGAGGAGGTGGAATCTCTGGTCAAGAGGAAGAAGAAGGCTTATGTTAGGATGAGATGTGAAGGCTCAGTTAGGGCACTTGAGAGCTACAAGGTAGCCAGGAAAGACCTAAAGAGAGAGCTCAGAAGAGCCAGGAGGAGACATGAGAAGTTGTTGGTGGATAGGATCAGGGTAATCCCTAAGGCTTTCTATAGGTATTTAAGGAATAAAAGAATGACAAGAGTAAGATTAGGTCCAATCAAGGATAGTAGTGGGAAGTTGTGTGTGAAGTCAGAGGAGATAGGGGAAGCACTAAATGAATATTTTTCAACAGTATTCACTCTAGAAAACAACAACGTTGTCGAGGAGAATACTGAGATACAGGCTACTAGAGTGGTGGGACTGAGGTTCACAAGGAAACCCTTCAGAGGGTGAAGATAGGTAAGTCCCCTGAGCTGGATGGGATTTATCCTAGGATCCTCTGGGAAGTCAGGGAGGAGATTGCCGAGCCTTTGGCATTGATCTTTAACTCGTCATTGTCTACAGGAATAGTACCAGATGACTGGAGGATAGCAAATGTGGTTCCCCTGTTCAGGAAGGGGAGTAGAGACAACCCTGGTAATTATAGACCAGTGAGCCTTACCTCAGTTGTTGGTGAAGTGTTGGAAAAGGTTATAAGGGATAGGATTATAATCATCTAGAAAAGAATAAATTGATTAGGGATAGTCAGCACGGTTTTGTGAAGGGAAGGTGGTGCCTCACAAACCTTACTGAGTTCTTTGAGAAGGTGACCAAACAGGTAGATGAGAGGAAACCGGTTGATGTGGTGTATATGGATTTCAGCAAGGCATTCAATAAGGTTCCCCACAGTAGGCTATTGTACAAAATGCAGAGGAATGGGATTGTGGGAGATATAGCAGTTTGGATCGGAAATTGGATTGCTGAAAGAAGACAGAGGGTGGTAGTTGATGAGAAATGTTCATCCTGGAGACCAGTTACTAGTGGCGTACCGCAAGGGTCGGTGTTGGGTCCACTGCTGGTTGTCATTTTTATAGATGACCTGGATGAGGGCGTAGAAGGATGGGTTAGTAAATTTGCAGACGACGCTAAGGTCGGTGGAGTTGTGGATAGTGACGAAGGATGCTGTAGATTACAGAGAGACATAGATAAGCTGCAGAGCTGGGCAGAGACGTGGCAAATGGAGTTTAATGCAGACAAGTGTGAGGTGATGCGCTTTGGTAGGAGTAACCAGAAGGCAAAGTACAGGGCTAATGGTAAGATTCTTAGCAGTGTAGATGAGCAGAGAGAGCTCGGTGTCCATGTATACACATCCTTGAAAGTTGCCACCCAGGTTAACAGGGCTGTTAAGAAGGCACACAGTGTTTTAGCTTTTATGAATAGAGGGATCGAGTTCCGGAACCAAGAGATTATGCTGCAGCTGTACAAAACTCTGGTGCAGCCGCACTTGGAGTATTGCGTACAGTTCTGGTCACCGCATTGTAAGAAGGATGTGGAAGCTTTGGAAAGGGTGCAGAGGAGATTTACTAGGATGTTGCCTGGTATGGAGGGAAGGTCTTACAAAGAAAGGCTGAGGGACTTGAGGCTGTTTTCATTAGAGGGAAGAAGGTTGAGAAGTGACTTAATTGAAACATATAAAATAATGAGAGGGTTAGATAGGGTGGATAGGGAGAGCCTTTTTCCTAGGATGGTGACGGCAAGCATGAGGGGGCATAGCTTTAAGTTGAGGGGTGAAAGATATAGGACAGATGTCACAGGTGGTGTTTTTACTCAGAGAGTAGTAAGGGAATGGAATGCTTTGCCTGCAACGGTAGTAGATTCGCCAACTTTAGGTACATTTAACTCGTCATTGGACAAGCATATGGACGTACATGGAATAGTGTAGGTTAGATGGGCTTGAGATCGGTATGACAGGTCGGCACAACATCGAGGGCCGAAGGGCCTGTACTGTGCTGTAATGTTCTATGTTCTATGTTCTAACAGGTTTATTTGAAATCACAAGCTTTTGAAGAGCTGCTCCTTTATTGTTAAAGCCCCACTTCACCTGGAGAGGGAGCAGTGCTCAGAAAGCTTACGATTTCAAATAAATCTAATAGACTATAGCATGGTGTTGTGTGATTTTCTGACGACATTTCATATGTACTCTATTGGCTAGAATGCACTTTGGGATGTTTTGTAGTCTAGAAAGTCTTGCTTTTTGTCTTTTATACATCTAATTATAAATGGGAATAAGATTATCGGGTCCTTTCTTAAAAGAAATATTCAACATGGTGATCATACTCAGTGAATTCAGAAGGAGCAGCAAATGTTTAGTGTGAAAAATTAAGCAAAAAATTAATCAGCCTACAGCGAATTGTGTATAGGACTCCATACCTGATCAAATTCATGAATCTCTCAAATGAGTTAATTATAATTCATGGATCAAGTATACTTTAATTTAAGATCCTGGCAACTATTATTTGTTTAATTAAATATTCTATTGATTGGTTAAATGTATTCAATTTGCACTTAATAACTTGAACCAATGCTATAATTGTGTCAGGTGTTTATTCAAGATCCTATGAAATACTGGGATAACAAGGTGTCGAGCTGGATGAACACAGCAGGCCAAGCATCATCATAGGAGCAGGAAAGCTGGCATTTTGGGCCTTGACCCTTCTTCAGAAAATCTTTTTCTTTTCTGAAGTCCTTTTCTGAAGAAGGATCTAGACCTGAAACGCCAGCTTTCTTGCTCCTCTGATGCTGCTTGGCCTGCTGTGTTCATCCAGCTCTATACCTTGTTATCTCAGATTCTCCAGTATCTACAGTTCCTACTATCCTGTGAAATACCGTTAAGTTAATGCCATACTGGCATTCTTGCCCATCCTTGACCGTGGCAGAGATTACCCTCAATCTAATGAGAATTGTGATCAATTTGGCTCAATCTGGGCAGCAACAGAACTCAGAACGTAATGAAGTAACATCAACAACTGCACTGACTGAAGATAGAAAGGCTTGGTCGAAAGAAGCTGTGTTAGAGGTGGTGGCTCATGGCGTGCTTGGAGACGTAGACCGTTGAGTGTAGGAAATCACTAAAGAAGAGAATCGTAGACTGTAGCGGCTGACCACGGTGCTAATGATGGCAGAATTGTCACTAGGTGAAATGCACCATAGAGCAGATTTGGAAGAGCTGTGAGTTTGATGAACAAATGAGCTGGAGATGGTGGCAAAGGCTGAATACAGAGGCTGCTGAATAACGTTCAATCTTTTATTCTTATTTACAAATCCATGGACAGCAGTACAGGGTAAAGATTCATCTTATCCCCAGAATTCCCTCCAGCCCTCTCTACTTCTTTAAGGCAACTCACTGAGCAAATCTTTGGTCATTGATTCCAGATCTCCCACTATAGCTCAGAACAAAATACTTGATAATGTTCCTGTGAAGTGCTGTGCAATATTTTAAAGGTTGGCAAGTTTCTGTTGTTCTTACTCTGCAGCATTTGTGTGGACTACCGGTTGAAATCGTGGGTGTAGTATTATCTCTTGCCACCGAGGGAAAAATTCAGGTAAACTCGGCACAGGACAGCTTCAAAGGCCTCAATACTGAACAATATCAAAGAATGAGGATTTTAGCTGCAGTTGTATTTTAAAGATAGAAAGATTGGAGCAGGAGGAACTCTTGCAGTCCACTGGGTCTGCACCACCATTCAATGCAATCACAGCTGATTGGACACCTCAAAGTTCCTAAACTAACTCCATCCTCATATCACTGTATGCCACTGCTAATCAGAAATAGATCAATCTCTGCCTTAAACTTACTCAAAGACTGAGCTTCCACATGCCTCAGTGATGGAGAATTCCAGATTCTGAGTGAATTATTTCTCCTCATCTTTCCTGCTTATTTTTAAACTGTGCTCCTAATTCTACAGTCTGAACCAGGGGAAACATCATACTCCATCTACCTTGCTGATACCCTTTAATTATTTAGTAACACTAAATATTTTTGTAATAGTTATGCAACAATGGACCATTCTCATTTCTTCTTTCTTTCTTTTAACACCTCACTTAGATGTGGGATTGTTGGGATAAGTTGTAATTATCTGTTAAATTACACATTTCCACTGGCAATTCAGATGTTGGGTGAGTTCACAATTTAGCACAATTTTGGTGCTAAAAGCAGGGGCAGTTAACCTGAGCATCCTATTAACCAGAAAGCACTGGGTAATGTGGATAAACTCATCCTCTCCTTCCAAGAAGATATCAGAGATCAATCTGCAGAGAGCTTCAACCGAACACAACAGGGAGTTTTGAGAAGATTTGTAGCTCAGGTTGAGGTTCTGGATGTGAGTTTGCTCGCTGAGCTGGAAGGTTCGTTTTCAGACGTTTCGTCACCATTCTAGGTAACATCATCAGTGAGCCTCCGACGAAGCGCTGGTGTTATGTCCCGCTTTCTATTTATCTGGTTAGGTTTCCTTGGGTTGGTGATGTCATTTCCTGTTCTTTTTCTCAGGGGGTGGTAGATTGGCTCCAAATCAATGTGTTTGTTGATGGAGTTCCGGTTGGAATGCCATGCTTCTAGGAATTCTCGTGCGTGTCTCTGTTTGGCTTGTCCTAGGATGGATGTGTTGTCCCAATCAAAGTGGTGTCCTTCCTCATCTGTATGTGAGGATACTAGTGATAGTGGGTCATGTCGTTTTGTGGCTAGTTGATGTTCATGTGTCCTGGTGGCTAGCTTCCTGCCAGTTTGTCCAATGTAGTGTTTGTCACAGTTCTTGCAAGGTATTTTGTAGATGACGTTCATTTTATTTGTTGTCTGTATAGGGTCTTTTAAGTTCATTAGCTGCTGTTTTAGTGTGTTGGTGGGTTTGTGGGCTACCCTGATGCCAAGAGGTCCGAGTAGACTGGCAGTCATTTCAGAAATGTCTTTGATGTAGGGGAGTGTGGTTATGGTTTCTGAGCCCGTTTTGTCTGTTTGTTTGGGTTTGTTGCTGAGGAATCGGCGGACTGTGTTCATTGGGTACCCATTCTTTTTTAATACGCTGTATAGGTGATTTTCCTCTGCTCTGCGTAGTTCCTCTGTGCTGCAGTGTGTGGTGGCTCGTTGGAATAACGTTCTAATGCAGCTTCGTTTGTGGGTGTTGGGATGGTTGCTCCTGTAGTTCAGTATTTGGTCCGTATGTGTTGTTTTCCTGTAGACGCTGGTTTGAAGTTCCCCATTGACTGTTCGCTCTACTGTGACATCTAGGAATGGCAGTTTGTTGTTGTTTTCCTCCTCTTTTGTGAATGTTATGCCAGTAAAGGGTATTATTGATGGTCTTGAAGGTTTCCTCTAATTTGTTTTGCTTAGTGATGACAAAGGTGTCATCCACATAGCGGACCCAAAGTTTGGGTTGGATGATTGGCAGAGCTGTTTGTTCGAGTCTCTGCATTACTGCCTCTGCTAAGAGCCCTGATATCGGAGATCCCATGGGTGTACCGTTGGTTTGTCTGTAGGTTTTGTTATTGAAAGTGAAGTGGGTGGTGAGGCATAGGTCCACTAGCTTGATGATGTTGTCCTTGCTGATGAGGTTGGTGGTGTCTGGTGTATGTGTCTTCGGTTCTTCTAATAGTGTAGTCAGTGTTTCTTTGGCCAGGTTGACGTTGATGGATGTGAACAGGGTTGTTACGTCAAAGGAGACCATTATTTCATCCTCTTCTATCTTGGTGTATTTGATGGTGTTCAGGAATTCTTGGATGACACCACCAACCTCATCAGCAAGGACAACATCATCAAGCTAGTGGACCTATGCCTCACCACCCACTTCACTTTCAATAACAAAACCTACAGACAAACCAACGGTACACCCATGGGATCTCCGATATCAGGGTTCTTAGCAGAGGCAGTAATGCAGAGACTCGAACAAACAGCTCTGCCAATCATCCAACCCAAACTTTGGGTCTGCTATGTAGATGACACCTTTGTCATCACTAAACAAAACAAATTAGAGGAAACCTTCAAGACCATCAATAATACCCTTTACTGGCATAACATTCACAGAAGAGGAGGAAAACAATAACAAACTGCCATTCCTAGATGTCACAGTAGAGCGAACAGCCAATGGGGAACTTCAAACCAGCGTCTACAGGAAAACAACACATACGGACCAAATACTGAACTACAGGAGCAACCATCCCAACACCCACAAACGAAGCTGCATTAGAACGTTATTCCAACGAGCCACCACACACTGCAGCACAAAGGAACTACGCAGAGCAGAGGAAAATCACCTATACAGCGTATTCAAAAAGAATGGGTACCCAATGAACACAGTCCGCCGATTCCTCAGCAACAAACCCAAACAAACGGACAAAACGGGCTCAGAAACCATAACCACTCTCCCCTACATCAAAGACATTTCCGAAATGACTGCCAGACTACTCGGACCCCTTGGCATCAGGGTAGCCCACAAACCCACCAACACACTAAAACAGCAGCTAATGAACTTAAAAGACCCTATACAGGCAACAAATAAAACGAATGTCATCTACAAAATACCTTGCAAGAACTGTGACAAACACTACATTGGACAAACTGGCAGGAAGCTAGCCACCAGGACACATGAACATCAACTAGCCACAAAACGACATGACCCACTATCACTCGTATCCTCACATACAGATGAGGAAGGACACCACTTTGATTGGGACAACACATCCATCCTAGGACAAGCCAAACAGAGACACGCACGAGAATTCCTAGAAGCATGGCATTCCAACCGGAACTCCATCAACAAACACATTGATTTGGAGCCAATCTACCATCCCCTGAGAAAAAGAACAGGAAATGACATCAACAAGGCAGGAAATGACATCACCAACCCAAGGAAACCTAACCAGATAAATAGAAAGCGGGACATAACACCAGCGCTTCGTCGGAGGCTCACTGATGATGTTACCTAGAATGGTGACGAAACGTCTGAAAACTAACCTTCCAGCTCAGCGAGCAAACTCACATCCAGAACACAACAGGCTCAAGACTACATCAACCTGGAGTAGGCCCCACCCAGAGGATTTTATCTCTCTGGAGGTGACTGGCATTTCCTTTAGCTGCTGTCCAAGCATGTTGCATTACTAGGAATGCTGAGTGACTGCCAGCCCAACCGCTGGGAGATGTCGGAGCTGCTGAGGTAGATGGCTGACCAGGAGACATCTCAAAATTGAGGCACCCTTGGAAATAAAAGAATACTTAATTATTTTTGGGAGGCCAAAGTTGTTGCTGCAGTCGGCTCGTTAAACTGCTCCCAGTTGGGGCCTTAAAACTGTTTGCTAGCTCCATTCATTGGACAGTACATCTGCATCCTGGTATGTGTTTTTGTATCATTCATACCTGGGATGTGGGCATCACTGACTGGGTTAGCATTTATTACCCATCCCTTATGGCTTCTTGAACTGGATGGCTTACTAAGGGTCATTTTAGAGGGCAATTAAGAGTGAAGAACGTTGCTGTGATTCTGGAGTCCTAATAGGCCAGACCAGGTAAGAATGGCAGATTTCCTACCCTGAAGTGTACCGGATGGGTTTTTACAAGAATCAGCTATGGATCCATGGTTGCTATTAGGCTAGCTTATTATTCCAGGTTTTCCTTTGTTTCAAACCTCAACATCACCCATATTCAAACCCATATCTTTGGAATATTAGCATGGACCTCTGGATTGCTTATCCAATGACAATACCCCTATACAACCACCTGCCATGGAAGACCTCTGTGACAGTGGAAGTGCACTTCCTGCTTTTTTTTTCCCACGGCTTTGCCGCTCCAGGATTCGGAAAATTACGTCTAATGAGTTGTGGACTGTCACTGCAAGGCACCGTCACTGCCTGTGCGCAATCCTGTGAATCCGCTTGGGAAGAGGGATGCACTATCACCAACATCCTCGACTAGGCCAACATTTCCAGCATTGAGGCACGGATCACCCTCGATCGCCTACAATGGGCTGGGCAAATCATCTGCGCAACTGACACGAGACTCCCCAATGAGGTTCTTTACTCACAGCTTTGAAATGGCAGGTAAATCCCAGGTGGACAGAGGATGTGCTTCAGTGATATCCTCAAGGCCTCACTGGGGAAGTGCAACATTCCCACAGACACCTGGGAATCACTGGCCCAAGACCGTCCAAAGTGGAGGAGGGACATCCGGGAAGGCATTGCGCACCTCAGGAGAAAATGGAAGGGCAGGAGAAAACAGAGGAAGGTGCGCGCTGCCCCACTAATGCCACACTCACCCTTTTCCGTGACCACCTTCTGCCCCAAGTGTAGCAGAGCCTGCAGTAGCCACATCTGTCTGTAACAGCCACCTACAGACTCACGCTGAGAGTGGAAAAGAATCAGCCTTGCCTGTGAGCGAGTGCAGATGATGATCATGTCACTGGTTCATGCTTGGTGCCACTTACGTGATATCACAGCTGTTACCTTTTTCATTGAACTGGAAGATGAAGAGAATTCTAGCATTTTAGCTCCAATGGAACTGCTACAAGTGTTGCGGGGTCCCGGTTGGATTTCTGCAATCTAACATACCTCCTGTTGAGACACCAAGTTTTGATGAAGGACCGGAGGAATTTAGACTTGTCAGCCCAAATAAGAGGCTTTTCAGAACTGGTATTAAATAATATGATCGGGGGATTGGAAAAAGTAAAGCTGGAATATTACGTTAAATTAAACTGTGGAAGTAGGACAAGGCAACATGGGCTCAAAGTATGATGTGTTTATGCGGCACACTTCTTGACCTGAGGGTATCTTTGAGCTTTGCAGCCAACAAATTTCTCTCGGGGTTTTACAGATCCTGCCTGTGGGTGTGAAGGAGGAGGGAAGCTTGCAAATTTTAGTATGTAGCCTTATCTTTCTCCTGCTTTACAAGATTGTAAGCCTATTAAAGCCGTCAAGTGGCCAATTAATCACAGGGTGTTAGTTTTCTGTTAATTGCAAGAGTGGTATGACCTTGGCAATGAAGGGCTCTTGTGGTGCAGTGGTAGTGTCCTTACCACTAGACCAGGAGGTCTAGGTTCAGGCCCCACCTGTTATATGTCTCAACAGGTTGATTAAACATTTCTATCATCTTGGAGAGCCTTCAATGTGAGTGAGGGACCAAGAAAGAGGTTTTACTTCCTATTGCTCAAAAAGGATGCACACAGTAGAAGGTGTCAGGCTACCTTTCATGGATTGGCACCTAATAAATGACAGCAGGAATGCCAATGCCAGCCGTAGGCCTCCTGCAAACAAGAGACAGACAGTTTACTTTGGGAGATAAAGTTTGATGACGTTTAGATGAAGACAAAACCAGAGAAATGGTCTTGTGTGGGCACAATGCGAGGTCAGGTCCTATGATATACAAAGTTCAGGTAGGTGAGGTGGTCCTGAACTAGCATGTGGATCACGTGAAAGCTACTACTGTGCAAACAGGGCAGGAGAGGAACATACCTGGCCCCTCAGAGCAGCCAGAAAGGCCTATCAGAAACCATGGGTAAACCCCTTCCGTCTTGCCTCTAAGCAACCTCAGAGTTCAAGATAAATGTGGCCTCGGTACTGTTATCACCTGAACAGGGTGAACCTCTCCTGAGATGGTTTGGGCACAACAGAAGGGCTGCAGTGTACTATACGTCCACCCTCCCCCCAATCCATGTCTGAGTCAGCGTCGGAGGAACTGGACCAGATTTGGGGTGGAGGGGGTGGTGGGGTGTGGTGCGTCTTAGGGGAAGCTACAAGAAAAAGATTAAGCCTACATTGCAGGACTTTGGTGAGGAAAGGATGTAGTGACTGGAAATGAGGGATCTCAGTGACTATGAGATCCCTGATTGGGTTTGTGAACCTGGGACAATCAGGGAAGACCTGCCTGATAGATATAAACAGGAGATTCAGAGGGACTCTTCATTCAAGGGACTGGCTCTAAGCAAATTAGTGTGAGCCTATGCGCTGTGCACATGTAAGTAAAAGGTGACTTGGTGGCAGGATACCTGCTCTCTTCGAGTTATTACACCTACCATAGGGTAAATTGTGATGGGACATGGTACTTAAGTACTAGGGGCAAAATTGTTAGTGTAGTGATAATGTCACAGTAACGGGGATTGTGAAATGATCCTTCATTGTTATCTGGCTCACCACTGTCATTTCAGAAAGGAGGTCTGCTATCCTTACCTTGTGTGGTCTACATGTTCCTACAGACCCACAGTGTGGAAGATGACCTATAACCACCATCCTATGGCCTAGTAGCTCATTCAGTTAAGGACAGTTAGGGATGGCCTTGTGAATGGTGTCCACGTCATTTGGAAGAATAAATTTAAGGATGGAAAGCTGCTGTCCTTATCTGGCTAGTTCTACCTGTGACACCAGAGGCACAGCAATATAGCTGACATTTAACTGACCTTCTGAAACAGCTTGGCCAGCCGTTCAGGTCAAAGGATGGCCTATAAATGCGGCCTTGCCAGCAAAGCTGACATCCCATAAAAGCACAAAAAAAGTTCTTCTGTACATTATTAGGCTTAAGAAAAGTTGTTTAAAGAGTGTAGTCCGTGCTCACTGACACATGTCTGTCAATGCCACAATCCTCTTTCCACCCAAGTTCCTTGGGCCAGCACATTGGAGGTTTAGCCTGGTACAAATGTTTTGAAGGCCACAGGAGTCTACAATGCAGCCTTCAAATATGTGGTCTGCCTGAAGCTGGTTGTAGCTGGTTGGAGGTGGGCGGGCTGCGCTCAGGTTGTTGGGGTGGGATGGGGGGGCAGCATGTTGTGGTAGGGGAGTTGGTATATGTGGGGAGGGGAGTGCATGTGCGGTTGCAGCCCTGTGTGTGAGGGTGGGAAATGGGGGGCTGTATTTGTTTTGTTGTGGGGTCGTGTGGGGGTGGGGGGGTGGTTTGGGGATTGCTGCAGGCTGCGGAATCAGCTGATGAACGGGAGCAATCCATCACCGTGACCATACTTTTTACTGGGCCAGGCAGCCCAAATCAATTTTATTACCAAATCAAAAAAAATCGCTTGCCCTGATCATGGGCAGAAATTGGAACTGCAGCAGCGAGGAAAGTCTTGGCTACAATGTTCAAATTGGTGGCAAGGTTAAACCAAACCTATGGCATATACCTGCCTTGGCAAAAATTCCAAAAGCCTAAAATTTAACCTATGCCTGAGTCCAATCAGTTGTATTCCAGTGTTTAAATCATCAGCCCTGAATGCAGCCTCTTACAACATGTTCGTCCTTTAAGACCAGCTTCCAGCATCCACACACACCCCCTTTAAAACCTTGTCTTACTGACAGGGTCTCAGCTGCTGTAAAGTGCCTGTAATTATTTTCTTACAGATCGGGTTTGGAGTTGCCAATGTTTCAGGGAGTGCTCATGGCTGGTGTCTGGGGGAAGTGTCAGTGTTCTGATATACGGTAATGTACTTGGAGTCTACGGCACATAAGCAGCTCGTGGTGATGTGTGTTGCAACTCTTTAAACACCAAACACCCGCTGCTCTTTACTGTCCCCGAGATAGGTAATGTAGACTCGTATTGTAATTACAACCGTCTGGCTATCAGCAGATCACAACTGAGATGGCTGCATGCTGCGACACTATGGTGACCTCTCAAACTAATTTGGGTACATTACTGTCTCTGGTCACAGTAGTCACTTGTCAGTTCAATCCAACACAAACATTATTTTGAAAGGCGGTGTTAAAATCCCACAGTAAGAGGGAAGCTGGAGTTAACTACAAGTGAGCTGTCCTAACATTCGTTTAGAACTCTTACACATTGGCGGTACGGTTATGCAGGCAAAGTACTGTGGATGATGTTAATCCAGAATAGAAGCGGAATGTATCAAGGTTCCAAAGAATAGTCTTTGAACTTGAAGCACTATGTTTCTATCTCAACAGATGCTGCCAAATTCTGGGCAATGGTTTACCTGAAGAAGACAGGCAGTAGATCCACTCTCAACATCAGCAACGCCAACAATTGAGTAACCCGCTCCCAAGATATTTCTAAGCAAAATCTAGAGAAATAAACTGTAGGGAACCAAGCATGGAGCAAACAGGCCTTTTTTTTGCAAGATATTGAAGAGCCAACTGTCCCTGTAATTGCCCTCTGGTCCCTGATGTTAATGTTCCCATCAGCGCAGTGTTGTTAGAGCTGTACTTGCAGCACTCAAGAACCTTGACACCATCCAGGACAAAGCAGCTCACTTGATTGGCACTATAAATATTTGACTCCCTTCTGTAGCAACAGTGAATACCAGCTACAAGATGCACTGCAGAAATTCACCAAGGCTCCTCAAACCAGCGTTGTCAATGATCATTACCATCTGGAGGGAGAAGGCCAGAAAATACATGGGATCACCACCATTTGTAATTTTCCCTCCAAGCTACTCACCATCCTGAATTGGAAACATATCACTGTTCCTTCAGTGTCAATGGGTAAAATTCCTCGAACTTCCTTCACAAGAGTTATCATGGGTCTCCCTGCACCAAACAGACTATACTGGCTCAAGAAGGTGGTTCACCAGTAAGGTGCTTCAAGGGCTACTAGGAATGGGCAATAAATGTTGAATCTGCCAGTAAGGCTCACATGAAGAAATTTTGAGTCAGATGATCATAAGCTTGATTGAAGAGATAGGCTTTAAGAAGTATCTGAAAGGAGGACAAACAGAGAGTGGGAGAAAAGTTTTAGGGAAGAATGCTCACAGCTTAGGTCACAGGGAGCCAAAGGTACATCCATGAATGGGGGAAAGATTCACATCAGGGATGCCAAGGCGCAGTTATAGGGGCGGTCATCTCTTTAACATCTCTGGGAAAAGGCCAGCTTGCTCCATGCTTGGTTCAGGAGTTTATTTCTCAAGATTTTGCTTAGATATATCTCAAACTGCTGATGTTGAGACTGGATCTTCTGCCCACCCTTTACAGTTCAATCATTGACCAGACTTCAATGTCAACTTGAAACATCAGTATACTGTTGAACGGTGCAGTTTCAAGGTTGTTGAAATTTAATAGGAAAGGAAAGTACCATAAAAAATCCATAAAGGTGACTGAATAGCGGTAATGGACTTTCTGTGTACTTCTTGGTGGACAACTGATATGGTGGAAGATTGATGGAGATGACCTTTACATTTATCCTTTACTCAATCAGTCAATCCTTAATTCAATGAGACAGCTGCATCTCTGATATCCATATAACATTGAACATTCACAGAGTTCACAATATTTTTCTTGTTTTAAGAGTGAATTCAATCGTATCTTTTTTAGTTTCCATTCCTAGAGCTGTCAGAACTGGAAGCGACTGAAATACCTTGGAGAGATCCACTGCTACCAATCCCTCTTGTCAGTATTAATCTAAGCTATTGCCACCGTATGAGCACACAATCCCTTTGGCAGAAGAAAGGGTCAATCTTGATGAGCAAAACATAAGTTTATTCCTTTTATTGAGTACTTATTTACATCACATCTGTGATGCATGGTAGGCTCTTGAGAGATTACCAGGGTCAATTTAAGATTACTTTAGCTACATCCTGTTAATGTTAAGAACAATCACTGAAGCACAACACACCCTCTAGTAAACAAATAAAGAACTTGTTGGACACACAGAAATCTGGTTAGCTCCTCCAGGAACCTTCCGATATCCTAATGGACGGAACTTATTTTGCACAGTATTAATTCCTTCAGGTACTAACTGACTTACACAATAATATCTAACAACAAAAGACATAAATTTATATAGCACCTTTAATATATTTCACTTTTCTTCATTGGAGTATTAGCACACTGAATGGACACCATGTACAAATGTATTAGGTAAGGTAACCAAAAACCCTGGAGATAGAAATAGGATTAAGGAGTGTCCTAAAGGAACAGAGTGTGACGGAAAGATAACATGATTTAAGTAGTGAATTTCAGACTTTTAAAGAGTTAATGCCTCCATTTTAACGAAGCAGCAACAGGTCCTCACAAAAGCATTAACAATTCACCCATTCAAAGAAATGCTGGTCATACGGAAGCAAATCATTGCAGATGCTGGAGTCTGTACTGAAGTTTAAAAATGCTGGAGATCACAACAGGTCAGGCAGCATCCATGGAGAGACAGCAAGCTAACGTTTTGAGTCCAGATGACCCTTCATTTTAGCTGATGTGAAGTATGGAGGGGACAGCAATTATGCATTATTGCATACCCCACTCTGATAAAGAATCACCTGGACTCGAAACATTAGCTCTCTCTATCTCCAGAGATGCTGCTTGACCAGCTGTGATCTCCAGCAATTTTTGTTTTCAGGAGCTGATTATACGTTTGAAATGTAAGCATTCTGGGGGAAGAGGCAGGGAGAATTGGTTTAATTGGACAAAAAAGAACACTGCGAACAGTATCTTCGTGTGTATCATCCAGTGCTCTGACTTGGTCCATGTTGCTCTAAAGAGGAATGGGGACATGCAGACACTGTGCATTGGCATGGGGGCAGGAAGAATGGACTTGTTGGGAAAAATGGATTGAGTCAAAAGAGGAGAAATTTGAAGAAGGGATGAGGTAGGAGAGCAAAAGGGCTGAGTCTGAGAGTTCTGAGTATTGAGAATTAAATATCTCAAGTGAAATGTTCAAGGAAACAGCAGAAATCTGATACAGCAACAGAAAGTGCTGGAGAGTCAGCAGGACTGACAGCATCTGTGGAGAGAGAAACAGAATTAATGTTTCAAGACCGAAATTATTCTTCTTCAACTCTCTCATTACAAAGTTCTGGAGTAAAGTCATATCAGACTCAAAATGTTTCTCTTTCCACTGACACTGCCTGAGCTGCTGAGTTTCTCCAGCAGTTTCTGTTTTATTTCGGATCTCCATCATCTGCAGTACTTTGCTTTCATAGGAGGAGAAGCCTTAAATTGGAGGAGTGGGCGTTATTGTGCTGGGGCATATAAACACAGGATAAAAATCAGAGCAGGATTTCACTGCATAATCCAACCAGTGTGCCTTGTCATCGAGGTCACGACCAAACTTATAACTTAACACCAATGTCCTACCGTGTGTCCATGCCTCTCAGTGTGTCCAAAGTCTATTAATCTCAGTCTTGAATCTACTCATAGAATTATAGAATCCCTACAATGTGGAAGCAGGCCATTCAGCCTATCGAGTCCAGACTCTCTGAAGAGCATCCCACCAATTCCCATTCTGTAACCTAGCCTGCACATTATGGGCAATTTAGTATGGCCAATCCACCTAATCTCCACATCTTTGGATTCAATGCCTGAATATCCACAACTCTCATGGGTGGTGACTTCTAAAGATTCTCAATGTTACTTAGCAGCATAATTTCTTCTGATCTTATTTCTAAATGACTGACACCTTACCCTGAGGTTGACTTCCTAGTATTGACTGTAAGGGAGACAGCCTCTCAGCACCCAGCCCATTGAATCACAATAAGACTGCCTCATTCTTCTCAACTCATCTGAATATACAGACCCAGTGCAACTGATCTAACCTCAGGATAATCTCTCGGTCCAGATACTTTAGTCAAGTTCCTCACCCAAAGCCTAGAACTGCTGCAAGAAATCCTTACGATGCATCAATACAGGTGATTGTTACAAGTCCATTTCAAGGAAATAAATATTGATGTTTTAAAAACAGTTCACATTGTACAAGAGGAAATGGTGGCGGTCTTAGAAAACCTAGAGTTCAATAAATCTTCAGGCCTCGATGTAGTGTATCCCAGGACCTTGTGTGAAGTTAGGGAGGAAATTATGGGGTCGCGAGCAGAAATACTTGTATCATCTATCAACATGGGTGAAGTCCAGGGGACTGGAGGGAGGCTAATGTTGTGTACTTGTTTAAAAAAGGCTGTAAGAAGAAACCTGGAAATAATAGACCTATAAGTCCGATATCAGTGGTGGGTAATTTGTTGGAGGGGATTCTGAAAGATAGGATTTACATGCATTTGGAGAGGCAAGGACTGATTAGGGATAGTCAAAATGGCTTAGGGGGTGGAAAGCCATGTTTCACAAACTTGATACAGATTTTTAATGAAGTAACTGGAAGGACTGATGATTGCAGAGTGATGCGCTTTAATGAAGTCTTTGACATGTTCCACGTGGAAGACTATTCGTAAAGTTAGATCAAATGAGATTCAGAGTGAGCTTGCAAATTGGATTCAAAATTTACTTAGCAGTAGGGGACACAGTGTAGTGTTGGAGGGTTGTCTTTTCGATCTGAGGTCTGTGGCCAGTAGTGTTCCACAAGACAAGAATTGTATCCACATTCATTTGTCATTTATGTAAATAATTTGGGTGCAGAGGTGTGGTTAGTACATTTGCAGATGACATGAAGATTGGGGGTATAGAGGACAGTGAAGAAGGTTATCTAAATTTACAAAAAGATCTTGATAAATTGGATCAATAGGCTGAGGAGTGGCAGATGGAATTTAATTTAGATATATATGAGATATTGCATTTTGGTAATACAAACAAGGACAGGGCTTACCAAATTAATGGTAGGACCTTGGGTAGTGTTGTAGAACAGAGAGTCCTAGGGGTTCAGGTACATAATTCCATAGAATCCCTACAGTGTGGAAATTTTGGCCCAACAAGTTCTCATCAACCCTCAGAGCATCCCACCCAACCTACACATCCCTGAATACTATGGGCAATTTAGCATGGCCAATCCACCTAGCCTGCACGTCTTTGGACTGTGGGTGGAAACCCACACAGACACAGGGAGAATGTGCAAACCACACACCGACAGTCACCTGAGGGTGAAATCGAACCCGGGCCCCTGGCACTGTGATGCAGCAGTGCTAACCACTGAGTAACTGTGCCACTCTTTCTGTGTTTTCAAATTTGTGTCACAGGTAGACAGGATGGTTAAGAAGGCGTTTAGCACACTTGCCTTCATCGCTCAGACCTTTGAGTATAGAAGTTGGGACGTGATGTTGAGGTTGTACAGGACATTGATGAGGCCTCTTCTGTGACACTATTAAACTGGAGGGAATTCAGAAAAGATTTACCAGGATGTTGCTGGGTATGGAAAGTTTGAGACATAAAAGTAGGCTGGATAGGCTGGGAGCAAAGGAGGTTGAGAGGTGTATTTGTTGTGGTTTATAAAATCATGAGGGGCATAGATAGGGTGAATGACAAGGGGCTTTTCCCAAGGGTGGGGGTGTCAAAATTAAGGGCCTTATTTTTAAGGTGAGAGGAGAAAGATTTAGAAAGGACGTAGAGGCAACTTTTTTACACAGAGAGTGGTTCATGTGTGGAATGAACTGCCAGAAAAAGTGATGGATGCAGGTACAGTTACAATGTTCAAAAGACATTTGGATAAGTTCTTGAATAGAAAGAGTTCGGAAAGATATGGGCCAAGTGCAGGCAGGTGGGACTAGATTGCTTTGGAAACATGGTCAGCATGGACTGATTGGACCGAAGGTTCTGTTTCCATGCTATAAGACTCTATGACCCTCAATGGCTCATTATACAACAAAGGATATCTCCATGGGAAGCTGGAGCCAAATGCCAACAAACAGTGCAACAAACTGAGGCAATAGAAGTGATTTGAAAACCTAAGCATGTCAGAAATCTAAAGCAGCACAATTTGAAAGTGACAGTCTAGCCAATGCATTAAGCACGAGCGATTAAACCTGTAAATTTGAGGCTTTTACTTATAAATGTGATGCAATAGAAATTTTGTTTTTCTAAAGTTTGTTTTGCATAAAGTGCTGCAGAACCTCACTGACATGGCGACCGCCCTTTAATCAGATTCGAAAATAATTATAGGGAAAGGAATCTTTTGCTCAGGCACTGTTAGTTTCCACTGTGCTGGGCTCCAGGTCAGTTCCAATGACAGATATGATAGCAAGCCTGTTGTGTTTGTCCCTGAACTACTCGTTGCCAGGGAAACCAGGTTCTAATGTAGGTATGGCCACAACACAGAGCCACGGACTCGCCTTCACAATAAGCAGTGTCATTGTATCAGAAGACAACTACTTGGCTTTCGATATTTTTCGAGTGATATATGGAGAGATTCTTTTTTGTTTTAAATAAATAACATTAAGTGAAGTTTAGCTCACAGCTCAGGGAGGTCATTATGCCATTATAAATCTTGCCTGAGGCTTATCAACAATTGCAACATACATTAGAAATATTACAACAACAGCTGGAATGAAAAGATAAACAAACAGGAGGCTGGAAGAACACAGCAGGCTAAGCAGCATCTTGAGGAAAGCAGCAGCCAAAGTTTTGGTTATTACCCATATCATCCCAAAGAGGGTAATATCTGAAACATTGACCGTTCCTTTCCACCAGATGCTGCCTGGCTTGCTGTGTTCTTCCAGCCTCCTGTTTGTCTACCTGGCTACCAGCACGTTCTGTTTCCTTTTTTGGCTCTAACATGGAATAAAAGGACAGTTATACATCTTCAAGTAATTGTCTCTGCTCTTTGATTAATCCCATAATGGAAACAAAATGAGTAGTCATTGTTTACTTTGATAAAGAAAAATCATTAAGGCCAGAGGTAGAGAGCAGGGGAGCAGAACTAATTGGATAGTTTTCTCAAAATACCTGTACAGGCTGGATTGGAAAAATGGCCTCTTTCCATGCAGCATTCAAGTTGGAGGGTCTGGTACCTGATTTGCAAACCTTGTGACTCTCTGTTCCTTAATTATGCAAACCTCAAATCTTCTACCCTGGCTTCTGGACCAGAATTAGGAACCAGCCCTCCACTCTGGCAAAGCTCTGATGTACGAAAGCTGTAGCGCAATACTTATATCACAGAAAAATTTGATATATGTGGTGCTATGCACAATCTCCGGGCATCCCAAAGTGCTTTAGAGCCAAAGTGGTACTTTTGACATGTAATTAAGCAACCAACTTGCAAGTTCCCGAAACAGGAGTGCAATAATGACTAAATAATTGTTTTCGCAGTGATTAAATAGTTACAACTATCCGTCTTTATCACATTGCTGCTTCAGGAAACTTAGCTGTGCAGAAATTGGTCATATGGTACAACAATGACCAGAATTCAAAGCTAATTTCATGGGCTGTGAAATGCACCAGGGTTTTGTGAGGCTGCCCAAGTTCTGATATAAATGCAAGCTCTTTCATGAAGTTGAAGCTCAGTACCATTGCCTCAGCATATAATGTACATTTCAGTGTTGTAAGGTAATGACCACATCACATCTAAAAGAAAAACAGAAATCACTGGTGAAACTCAGCAAGTGTGCCAGCATCTGTGGAGAGAGAAAAATGGAAATAATGTTTAGAGTCCATTGACCCTTCTTCAGAAATGATCAGTTCTGCCTCCTATGGTGATGAAGTGTCAGACTGCATTGTATATTTGGAAAAGCTTCTGAAGAAGTCACTGAGCCTAAAATGTTCACTGTGATTTCTCTCCACAGACACTGTCAGGCTTTGTTATGTTTCTCCAGCAATTTCTGTTTTTGTTTCTGATTTCCAGCATCCACAGTTCGCTCAGTTTTTTTATTTGGTATTGTATATCTGTTCAGGATCTCATGGTTGTTTATGAAAAAGTGCAAGGGAGCTCCTGATTCACAATCACCATTCACTCATCACCTTGGCCATTTGTGGGATCCCTCTGCACACAAGTTACCTCCTCTGCATATCTACAAAACAACAATCATTATTCTTCACTGACTTTGGAACATCTTGTGGATGTGGAAACTGTTATAGAGCAAACCATCCAATTAGTCTAACCCCCCTGTCCTGTCCTTGCGGTTCAGCCAATGTTTCCTATCTAAATTGAGATCCAATTTCCGTTGGAAAGATACCACTGTATCTGCTTTCACAGTCTTCTCAAGCAGTGAAATCCAAACCATTGCTTGTTACAAAGAAAAGGAAGACAGGGTTGCATTTATATAGAGACAAAAAAGAACTGCAGATGCTGGAATCTAAGTTGGACAAATAGGAGGGTGCAAGATCACAGCAAACCAGGCAGTATTGGAGGAAAGGAGTATTTGGGTATTACCCTTCTTGCATTTATATGATCCTTCTCATGATGATCCAATGTACTTTGCAACCAAAGAAGTGTTTTGAACTGGAGGAACAGTTATAATTCAATTTCTTTTGTTCATTCGTTAGATTAGGTTTTATTGGCTGGGGCAATATTTATTTCCCATTCCTGACTGTCCTTGAGAATTTGGTGATGAGCTGCAATCTTGAGCTGCTGCAGTCTATTTTCTGCAGGTAAGCCCACAGTGCTATTAGGAAAATTAACTCCAGCATTTGGATCAAGTGACACTGAAGAAATTGTGATATATTTCCATGTCAAGCCAGAGGGGAGCTTGCAGCTGGTGGTGTATGCATGTATCTGCTGCTCTTGACCTTTTGGATGGAAGTGATTGTGGGTTTAGAAGGTGCTGTCTACAGGTCATTGGTGAATTTTTGCACTGCAGTTTGTAGGAAGCGCACAATGCTACTGCTGAGCGTCAGCAGTGAAAGGAATGGAAGTTTGTGGATATGAGGCAAATCAAATGGGCTTTGTCCTGGATGGTGTCAAGAGTCTTGAGTTTTGTTGGAGCTGCACCCATCAAGGGAAGTGACAGATATTCCATTCTACTCCTGACTTGTGCCTTGTAGGGCAGGCTTTGGAAAGTTAAGTGGTGAGTTACTCACTGCAAGATTCCTAGCCTCTGATCTGCTCTTGTGGCCACAGTATTTGTATGGCAAGCCCAGTTAAGTTTCTGATCCATAGTAATCCATAGGATATTGATAGGATATCTATCAGTATTCCCCTCACCCTTCTCAGCTCCAATGAAAACAACTTGGAGCTTATCCAGTCTTTGAAATATTCCACCCCAGGCAACATCCTGGTGAATCTCCTCTGCACCCTTTCTAATGCAATAACATTTTTCCTTTAGTGCAGTGACAGTGTTCCATCTGTGGCCTAAACAAAGTATAGTATAGCTCCAACATAACCTCCCTGCTCTTCTCAGCCCTGTCACAACTGAAAAAGACAAGTACCCTGATTACCTTTTTCACTACACATTAGCCACCTTCAGATCCCTCAGTTCCTCTGGGCTTTCTAGTGTCCTGTTATTGATTGAATACTCCCTTGTCTTGTTCCTTCATCCAAAGTTCAATCCACGGGGAGGCAATGCCCTCATGGCATTGTCACCAGGCTGTTAATCCAAAGACCCAGGTAATATACTGAGGGCCTGAGTTTGAATGGCAGATGATGGAGTTTGAATTCAACAAAAAAAGTCTGGGATTATGAGTCTAATGATGACCATGAATCCTATCACTGATTGTTGGGAAAAGCCCACCTGGTTCACTAGCGTCCTTCAGGGAAGGAATTTGCCACCCTTACCCAGTCTGACTTGCATGTGACTCCAGACCCACAGTAATATGGCTGATCTTTAAATGCCCTCTAGGCAATTAAGGATGGGCAATAAATACTGCCGAGCTAATGACACCGTCTTCCCATTAGAAAATAAAGAGAAACCACGTTACATTTAGCAGGGTTAAATTCCATCTGCCATTGATCTGTTCATCTGGCCAATCCATTTATATCTTCCTGTAACTTAACACCTTCTTCTGCACTGTCAACCACTCAGCTAATCTTTGTGTCATCCCTCTCACATTCTCATCCACATCATTTGTGAATATCGCAAACACTAACAGACCCAGCATTGATCCCCGTGGTGTGTCACAGCACACCGGGCTCCAGTCGCACAAACAGCCTCCTACCGCTAAGCCAATTTTGGATTCAACTTGCAAAGTTAACATGGATCCTATGAGTTTTACCTTCTTTGTCAGTTTCATATGGGGGGGCCTTGTCAAAGCCCTTACTGAAATTATTACAAACTGCATAAACTGCTCTACCCTTATCTAAACATCCCAAAAAAGTCTACTAGATTTGCAAGTCAAACTGATATAAGACATTTCATGGTCCAACCCATCTTCTATATTTCAAAAAGGGAGTTGATCTTTGCAAATGAGGTTAAATAAAAGGTCTTAACATAAAACTTCACTTTAAGTTGTGACTATTTTTGGTCACACTTTTAATGTTAATATTTTGCATTAGAATTCCCTACATGGCAATTTTTAATTGGAATTGTCAGTTCTATTGGTTCTCTAACTGCTGATTGAGGCAGATTTCAGGTTATGGAAAGGATTGTGACACAGCCTAATAGATTCTCTGCAGCTGTAACATTGTATTCCTTGATAATGGGAACTGCAGATGCTGGAGAATCCAAGATAACAAAGTGTGGGGCTGTATGTCACAGCAGGCCCAGCAGCATCTCAGGAGCACAAAAGCTGACGTTTCAGGCCTAGGCCCTTCATCAGAGAGCCTTGTATTGTTTGCTCTGTTCTATTATCCTAATGCACTTCGTCTAGTATGATTTGTCGACTGCACACAAAACAAAACTTTTCACTGTGCCTAGATACATGTGACAATAATAAACCCAATCAAACAGTCACAATAACTAGGCTAACAATTTAAAGACCCATGATGTTTCTCTCAGGACTTGAGTTCAAATCCCATTACGACAGCTGATCAAAGTTAAATTTAATTAATGCATTTTGAATGTAAAGCTGTTTTCAGCAATGGTGAGCTCGACAACTATGAAAGATTATAGTTAAAAACCCATCTGGTTCACTCATATCCTTTAGGGAAGGAAATCTGTCATCTGGCCTGCCCTGCATGTAACTCTAGACCTACAGAAATGTTTGTTGATTCTGAACTGTCCTCTGAAATGGACTGATGAATACCTAAGTCCAAGGGCGACTGGGGATGGTTAGCAAAAACCAATTTTGCCAGTGACACCCATATCCCATTAAAGTTTTTTCTTTTAAAAGCCACCAGGTGGCATTGTAGCTCCACTGAATGCTCTGAACACGATGAGCAATGTCATGGGTGATTTTTGCAGTGAGTGGCTGAAGTGATACAAGCTTGTATAACTTTTGTTCCTGCCAAAGAGGGAATAATGTCAATAAAAAGCTGCAGCAAGACTGTTCAGTAAAGATTTGCCCTTTTAAAACAGAATAAGGTGAGTTTCTTTTCTCGTACAGGGTTGTGAGTCTTTGTAGCCCTCTTCCTGAAAAGGTGGTGGAAGATGAGTCATAGAGTCATAGGGATGTACAGCACAGAAACAAACCATTCAGCCCAACTCGCACATGGGGACCAGATATTCTAAATTAATCCAGTCCCATTTGCCAACTTTTGGCCCATATCCCTCTAAACACTTCCTATTCATGTACCCATCCAGATGGCTTTCCAATGTTGTAATTGTACCAGCCTCCTCCACCTCGTCTGGCAGCTCATTCGATACATGCACCACCCACAGCATGAAAATATTGCCCATCCAGTTCCTTTTAATTCTTTACCCTCTCTCCTTAAACCTATGCCCTCTAGTTTTGGACTCCCCTACCTTGAGCTTGACTACTTATCCTTTTCCATGCCCCTCATGATTTTATAAACCTCTATCCTACCTGCTCCAGAGGGGCATAATTACAAAATTGATTTAATGTGATTTGATTTATTATTGCCAAATGTGGCTAGGTACAGTGAAAAGTTTTGTTTGGTGTGCAGCTGGGCAAATCATACATACAAACTGCATTAGGGTAATAGAACACAGCAACGAATACAATGTTATGGAGGCAGAGAAGGTGCACAAAGAGTGTGGTTAATATTAAATTTAAAATTAGAGAGGTCCATTCAGAAGTGTAATAACAGCAGGGAAGAAGCTGTTCTTGAATCTGTTGGTATGTGTGTCTAAGATTTGGTATCCTCTGCCCAACAGAAAAAGGTTGGAAGAAATTATAATCAACGTGAGAGGGGTCTTTTGATGATGTTGGCTGCCTTCCTGAGGCAGTGAGAAGTGTAGATTAAGTCAATGCATGGAAGGTTGGCTTGGGATCAGGTTGATGCTGGATTACATGAAATTTGATCCAGTGCAAAGGTAAATTATTTTATTCCAAATTCTTGCAATGGGTCTTAGATCTGTTGCCTAAGTTATGCTGAAACTTTCAATTTGACAAACAACCACACATCAGTGGGAAAGCAGTGGTGAAGGGCCTAGACCCGAAACATCTGCTTTTGTGCTCCTAACATGCTGCTTGGCCTGCTGTGTTCATCCAGCTCCACACTTTGTTGACACAAACATATTGCAGTTTGATGGAATCACAGAATGGTTATGGACAGAAAAAGACCACAGATTCCACCTCCCACCCCCTCCCCACCAAATGTCAAGCCTTCTCCCCATACCTCTGAACATTCTCCCTTACAGCACAGTCATCTGATTCGTCTTTTGAAATAACTCTATTGCATCTGTCTCTGCCACATTCTCAGGAATTAGATTTCAACCACTTGCAGAGAGATAAGGTTTTTCCTGAACGAACAGCCGAAGTGTTGAATTGCCACCATCTTCTCAAAGGCAACAAGGGATGAACAATAAATGCTTGCCTTGGTAACGACTTGAGTTTCCACGGCCGAGGCAATAATGCTCTATAAGCGCCCAAACTGGATTTTCACAGATGGGCAGATTGAAGACACAAAAGTACTTTCATTAATATTTCAGCCAGTCGATAAGTGTCTCATCTGCCTTCAAGATTTAATTCTTTAGTGTGACTTTAGTATGATCCTTTGACAGTGGAGTTGCTAATGCACAGAATGCAGCATAAAGGTTACAAACACAAATAATTATGGCATGGTAGGTGACCATTCAGCCCATCATGGCCATGTCTGGTGTGGAAGAGTTATCCAGTCTAACCTACCTTCCAGCTCTTGATCTGTAGTTCTGTAGGTTACACCATCCTTATATTCAACTGTGTACCTTTGTACACAAATATTTTTAGGGTACTTTGTGCTTGCTTAATATGACTCTATTAATGTAAGTTTGTCTTAAGGTGTGCAAAGGGCATTGACCTGCCTTACAGCTGTAAAATCCAGGCTCAAATCCCAATCCAGGATTTAATAGCCAAGGACATTGTGGTTATTGTGGCTAATCAGTACCATCTTGATGGTCTTGAGTACCATCTTGTAAATCCTCCCAACACAGGCCAATGGCCTCTCAGCCACATTAGGGGCATTTAAACAGTCCTTGGATAAGCATATGGATAATGATGGGATAGTGTGGAGGGAGGGGCTTAGATTAGTTCACAGGTCGGCGCAACATCGAGGGCTGAGGGCCTGTTCTGCGCTGTATTGTTCTATGTTTTATGTTCTAAGGGGGTTGGGGGAGATTCTTGATCAGCTGTGTGCTGGAAGGAAATTGGAGTTCATACCATTAGTATCCACAGCTCCAAACGACATGGTGCAGTATATATTGTTGTGGTGGCTGGCAGGTTTTCTTTTAACATGTGCAATGTGGATGACCCACTTTTCATTTGGTACACTTGTTGGCCATTCCTAACTGTCTTTGAACTGACCACCTCACTAGGTCATTTCAGAGAACAGTGAAGAATCAACCCTACATGTGGGTCTGGAGTCACATACAGAGCAGACCAGATAAGGACAGCAGAACCCCTTCCCTAACGGACACATAAACGTGGAAAATAGGTGCAGAAGCAGGCTATTCGGTCCTTTGAACCTCACCACCATTCAATATGATCATGGCTGATTAATTTCAGTATCTGACTCCCACTTTCTCCTTGATCCTTTGGCCACAAGGGTCACATCCAACTCCCTCTTGAATGCACCTCACGAACTGGCTCCAAAAGCTTCCTGTGGGAGAGAATTCCACAGGTTCACAACTCTCCTCTGTGAAGAAGTTCTTCCTCATCTCTGTCCTGAATGGTTTATCCCTAATTCTTGGACTGCAGCCCCATTCTGCGCTTGTCCAACATCAGGAATATTCTTCCAACAACTAGCTTGTCATGTTATACGTCTCGAGGAGATCACTCCTCTTTCTTCTAAATTTCAGTAAGTACAAGCCTAGTTGATCTAGTCTTTCTTCATATGTTACTCCTGATATTCCAGGAATCAGTCTGGTGAATCTTCGCTGGACTCCCTCGATAAAATTAATACTCTTCCTCACACCAGGAGACCAAAGGTACATAACCAAATGGGTTTTTACAACAATTACGAGGTCACTGTTAGGTAATGCTAATTCCAGATCTTACTGAATTCAAATTGCACCATCTGCCAGACTAGGGTTTGAATCTGGGTCCTCAAAGCTTTAACCTCATGTTCTGGACAACCAATGCATTGAATGTATCATTATGCCACCACCCCTCAGATAGAGTAGGTTGATGCCTATGGCATGGGGTTCAACTCGTATTCTAGCTGAACTGAACGCAGGATCTGCCTCTTTACTTTATCCATTATGGAGGATATCATGCTGTGAGCCAGATCAAGCTTTGGATAGAGAGTTCAAGAAGAAGAATGTGCCGAAGAGCTGTATTAATGCAGATGTAGAGGGGTTAAATTAAATGATGCTCCAATAAAGCTAAATTAAGAAAGGTGGCACAGGCATGTCAAAATCTTCTGCATTTAGAGCATTTTTGCTAATCTAAGGATGTCAAATGTTCATTCTGATTCCACTAATTTTAGTATCGCCCATTACACCTATCATCGAGCATAAAGGTGTTACACAAAGTGGAAAGGGAAAATTGATCACTGTCAAACAAAAATTCCGATGGATATAACAATAATGTCAGGGCACTGACTGAGTCACTCGTTCAGTTGAGAAAATAACAGAAGGTTAGGCTTAATTATTGTGTGCTTTTAAATGTAGCTTTCCTTTGAAAGAACACAGCTCTAGCAAAGATATTAATCGTTCTCAGAAAGAAGCAATGCCACAAATCAACTAGCACAATGACACTCCTCAGGTGGCTATATGTACCGAGCAGTGAGCCATATGAACTTATATTGTTCCTGGTTGGAGTCTTCAGTCTGATATCCACCCACCCAGTGGTCAGACTGGTCCAAGCGACCTCTGCTACGCTTAAGGAAGGGGGAGGGGGGAAATTGTCATGAATTTCTACACCTGATTTTGGTGCAGACACAAGCATGAGCTGTGAGCAACATGTGGACCTGGTACCAAAGGCTAAAAGCAAAAGGTAGTCTTTAATTGCACAGTAAAAGAAAACTACGATTTGGTGCTGATAAGTAGGGGAGTGGGGGGTTGCACACTAGCAGGAAATATCATAGAATCCCTACAGTGTGGAAGCAGGCCATTCAGTCCATCAGGTCCCCACCAAGCCTCCCAGGAGCAGCCCACCCAGATCTCTTCACTGTATCTCTGTAACCTTGCATTTCCCATAGCTAATCCATGGATTAGGGTAAGAGCATCCCACCCATCCCTGGACAAAGCAATGCAATTTAGCATGGACTGTGGAGGAAACACCAGAGGATGCCCATGCTGACACAGGGAGAATGTACACACTCTACACGGACAGTCACCTGAGGCTGGAATCGAACCCAGGTCCCTGACACAGTGAGGCAGCAGTGCTAACAACTGAACCACCCTGCTGACCATGTGATGCAAGTAATTAGGGGCTGTCATTCTTTTGTCCATTTAGATGAACAGAGTCTGGATAAATTGTAACAAGCTCAAAGCCACTTCTCTCCTATAAAGTGGCTCCTTTTACAGTTTTAGTTTGAACTTTAGCCCCCATACTCCTGATCTCTGGGCACCCAGTGCAGGAAGGAATGAGGAAATAAGGAAACATCTTTGTGGGCCCGGTCCTGGGTCTGCCCAAAGGTATCATTGAAAGGTCTAGGCAGTGAGCACCCAATAGCGTGCCTACCTTTCATGGTATGTCTGTAAGCAGGTGTCCTGCGAAAGGGAGCAGCAAAGTGTCTGCGGGTATACTTAGGCCTTCCATGACTGGTGGGCAGTCAGGAAATGGGTTTCATTAACCCTCAGCACAACATTCTAGATCAAAATTTGAAAGTTTCTGTCATGTTTGGGATAAGGGCCAGGTGTATCTCATTGCCTAAGAGATCCTTAATTGCAGCTATTAACCTGGGCCAACAGTAGAGCCCTGCCTGACAGATATAAAAAGGAATGATGGAAATTCTCCTCATTCGAGGAACTGTCTTTCAGCTGGCTGGTGAGAGTCCATTCACTGTGAATGTGTAAATAAAGGATAACTTGGTTACAGGATACTGGCCTCTTTAGCGTTATTTCAGCTTCCTTCGCAATTTTGACTTTTCTTGCAGGTGCCCTTCAGGGGCTTTTGGCCCTTATTCATTTTGTTTAGATTTTAGTAAATTGGTTTAATTTATAACAGTAGCTGAATGGATGGGAAAATAGCTGATTAATGTATCTCCTGCGCTGTACTTTTTCAGAATGCTGCCTGCCACAAGGAACATAATGTCTAGCCATAAAGACCTGCTTTAGAAATAGATGCTAAATAGGACCATGTTAAAAATGTACTTGACTAGACAGACAGTTTAAAAGTCCTCATTGACTTAAAGCTTTGGTTTGCTGTTTGGAAACTGTTATGGCGTAGTCATTCTTCCTTGACGCCAAACGAGGTCAATAATGTGTAACTAAAGGACTTCTGATTTCACACCAGGTCAACAACAACTTACATTTACATGGCACCATTAATATAATGAAAGGCATTTCACAGGAGTATTATAAAACAAAATATTATGTTGAGCCTCATGGGGAGATATTCCAGGTCAGATGGTCAAAAGTTTTGTCAAAATGGTTGGTCCTAAAGGAAAATGAAGCAGAGAAGTGAAAATGTGAGATGAATTCCAGAGTTAAGTTCCGAGGCAACTGAAGGTTCAAATAATTCATTATTATCAATACAACACTGGTTGGTACGACTAAAATAGGACCACTCTCAGAGATGGTGAAGCTGTTAGGCGAGACCCAGCTTAAGGCTAAATGTTACAGTAACTTCTCTGAGGCTATCCCCTTTCTCCTCAGGCTGCATTGTCAACAGTGGCATACTGCCTCTTTAAATCATTTGATGTAATGATTGATTACGGTAGATGGATAAGAAATCTACACTTCACTGTCTTACGTTTTCTTATTGAAATGTGACCCTTAAATAAGCATAGATAAATCTGAAGGTGATACCATGAAGTAGGGTGATTTGAAATATACAAACATTTTTAAAAAGAAGCAGAAATAGGCTTTGAATGCTGGACCATTCAGTATGATTATGGTGATGTTCTAGCTCAGCTCCACCACTTTGCTCCATCCTCATGATCCTGGATCTCCTTTGAGGCTGAATATGCAAAGATCCAAGCCTTGAAAACACTCAACAACTGAAAACGTAGAGCCCTTTGGATTAATAAATTCCAAAGATTCTCAAACTGAATCAACCCTACCACAAAATGACTGCTTCATATCCTGGGATAATGTCTGTCTGTTGGTTCTTGACTCACCAGCCAAGGTAACAGCCTCTGGTATCCCCTGTGTCAATCCTCTCAGATTCCTAGACGTTTCAATAACATAACCCTTCATTCTTCTAACACCTAGATATTTGATGTAATACACTCAAGCTCTCCACCAGGTGCAGCCTGCACATCCCAGAAAACTATCCAGTGACCCCTCACTGCAATCTACCTTCCTGTGGGTATGAATAGATTGCACCCTGCTAAGGGTAAAACACAATTCCGAAGAATAAACATGGAACAGAATGAAATGAACTTTGTGTGCCCCTCTCACCGATTTATATGGAAATGCAATCGTTCGTGCAATAAACTGAGGGGCTTACTCATCATCTTTGCACCCATTCGCAACCTGTCTCCCTTGTTATGATGAGCAGGCAGGGTGTCAAGCCTATACACACCTATTGAAGTTCTTAAATGGCTACTAGTGGGCAAGAAGGATGGTGCCTGCTATCTATTTGAATGGGTCCCCCATACAATTTAGGGGCACCACCCCTTCAGGAATGAATCCTACTCCCCACATCTTTTACCCATCCCAACCAAGACACAACTTCCCCACCCCAACTCTCACAAACCCAATCTCTTTTTGAGGTGTGCCAGGCAGGCTCGAGAAAAGATTCCTAACTTAGCTGTGAAGATTTTCTCCTGCAGAGGTCCCAGTAGTAGCAACTGTTCACGTCTGCTCTTGCTGGAGCTATCAAACTAACATCTAATTAGATTGGCTGGCAGATCTCCAAGGCAAGACCTCCCTCAAGATGAAGGCAGAAGGCCAAGTCTAAAATCTTTAAGGTCAGTGCCAGTGTACTATGGCTGTTGAGCAGTCAGATTTTGGGCCAATAGAATTTTTGATGCTGGGTAGTATTTCCTCTGGTAAACCCAGCTCAGGTCCCTCAAGCGCATCTAGAATCACATGCAATTATACGGAAGATACAACACAACAACAGACTTCTCAAAGCAAACAGCAAAATACCTGGATAATAAAATGTGAGGCTGGATGAACACAGCAGGCCAAGCAGCATCTCAGGAGCACAAAAGCTGACGTTTCGGGCCTAGACCCTTCAGAGTCAGCTTTTGTGCTCCTGAGATGCTGCTTGGCCTGCTGTGTTCATCCAGCCTCGCATTTTACTATCTTGGATTCTCCAGCATCTGCAGTTCCCATTATCTCTCAGCAAAATACCTGCTTCATTTGGGCCTCCATCCATCATCCTTCATTTAACATTAATTCTTTTGAAAGAGTAGAACCCAAATAGTTTAGCTATTCTTAAAGCCTAATGATAATGAATAGCCTCATAGATTTTGCATTGAATGATGCCTAATATCTGGATCATGTGGCTTGAATCAGAATAGGCTAACCTATAACCAAATGAATGCATTCTTCACTTCACAGGAAGATAGGAACAGGGGGTAGGTCATTCAGCCCCTCCAACTAGTTCTGCCATTCAATGAGATCATGACTGATTCATTGAATCAGAATCCCTACAGTGTGGAAGCAGGCCATTCAGCCAATCAAGTCTACACCAACCTTCCAATGGACAACCCGCCCAGACCCACCTGCTACCTTATCCCTGTAGCCCTGCATTCACCATGACTAAACCATCTAATTTACACATCACTGGACACAATTTAGCATGACCAATCCACCTAGCCTGCACATCTTTGGACTGAGAGAGGAAATTGGAGCACCTGGAGGAAACCCACACAGATACAGGGAGAATATGTAAACTCCACACAAGCAGTCGCCTGAGGCTGGACTTGAACGCAGGTCCCTGGCACCGTGAGGCAGCAGTGCTAACCTCCGTGCCAGCCTAACATATGCCCCAGCTCCATATACCTGCCCTTGGCCCATACCCCGTAATACATTTGCTTAACAAAAAGTTATCTAGCTCAGATTTGATATTAACAACTGTTCCAGCATTACCTGTCATTTCTGGAAAAGAGCTCCAATAATTTACCATCCATTTGTGTGCCAAAGTGCTTCCTAGCATCTCTCCTGAATGGTCTGGTCCTAATTCTCAGACTATACCCCTAGTTCTAGAATCAACAACCACTGGAAATAGCTTATCTTTATCTACCTGCCTTTTCTTGTTAATATCTTGAAGACTTCGATCAGATCACCCCTTAACCTTCTACGTTCTTTTGTTCTGGAGAGATCATTTTACTTCATTTTAAACAGCTGTTAAAATGAATCACAAAACTAAAAGACAGCAAGAACTGCAGATGCTGGATCAGAGTCAACACAGTGTGGAGCTGGAGGAACACAGCAGGCCAGGCAGCATCAGGGAAACAGGAAAGTCGATGTTTCAGTTGCTTGACGTGGCTTAATTTTTATTCATCAAAGGGACATCTCTCTTTTTTTTCTTGCTGTGAGCATCGATGAGGATTCTGTCAACAGCATCGCTGTAAGTTATCCCTGGCCGAGTTGAATACAGTGGGACAGCTTGCACAGTGACCACCTGGCGTTTGGCATGTAGCAGGGGCCATGGGTCCTGTCACTTTGTCAAATGTTCAAACGTTAATGACTGCGGTCCACAGCCCCAGAAAGGAAGTGTTCGCTTCAGCTTTCAAACCACCAGGCACAGTGTATTGTCTGCACTGCTTGCTTAGTACTGCCTTTCAATCACTACCATTATAAGTAATCAAAGTAGAGAACCTATGCATGATGCCTAGAGTGTGTTTGCTGCAAGTTAAAGGTGACAAATTGCCTTCTTTTGAGACCTCAGCTTTCTCTGTGAGTTGTGGGGACAAGACGGATGAGGAAAAAGCCAGCCTTAAGTAAAATACCTGGTGGCCCAATGTCGTATGCAAATGTTGAGCTTTCAAACAAAGTTCTGCAAGGCAACATGATCTGGGGTACCAGGAACAATCATCATTCAACCACCACGAATAAGGATAAACGTCAATTGTGCCCTCTCATCCTTTCCCCTTCATTGACTTAAACTCCATTAACCGTACCTTTGGCTATATTAAGTGACCCCTCCATCGCATTACGCCAGCCCCGACTCTACCTCCTTGCTCCTTAAAGCACTGAATCAAGATCTTAACCCACAGCTTCAAATCTTTCCATGGCATCCACCCCACACCACCTCAAGAGCCAAATCGTTCTTCTCCGTCCTTTAACCAGCCCAACCTTCAGCTGCCTCAGTCCCTCCCTGGACTTCCCATTCTCGTGCCACCGCAATTTTTGCTATTTTTCTAAGAACGTATTTCTTCAACGACATCGTTGGTCCAGTCTGCTAACCCTCCTTCTACATGTTACACCCATTCAATTTTTGCCTCACTTTACCTCTCCTTATTCATTTATGGTACTGAACAAATACAAGTTGCTACATTTGGTGCTCCCTGATAGAAGTAGTAACATTAATAGTGCTGATTTCAACACTATAAATACATCTCTTCATCCGGGTTTTAAGTTTATTGAAAATGATGTCTTTATGCAGCATGAATATTATTTTGAAATAAACCTGCGCTGTAATCATTAACCCTTCAGATAACTGCCATGATTGATCAACAATGTAGAACACAAACAAATTCATCCAGTCAGATGACTGCAGGCTTCTATTGAATTAATAGTGTTGTGCTCGACACAAATAACTTGGAGCAATTTAAAAAGAGCAATACAATCTCTGAGTTCAGGTGACACCTGAATATTCTCACAGTTTACGACAAGAATGGAACCCTCGATTAGATTACAGCCTTGTATTCATTCTCAGGTATCTATTATTCACTACAATATTGCAGGTTCCTGAATAAAGAATTTGTGTCAAATAAAACTGACAGCGTTAGTTTCAGGTACACAGGCTCACCAGCGGCACTCAGCCGTCCAGCGTTAGGGCTAGCGAGATTTCTGTAAACAGGAGGCCATCACTTTGCATGTGAATGAAGTTAGTGGGCCCTTACCTTCTCTTGGTACTGCCTCCGAGATGAGTCCAATGACTGAATGAGTGCGGTGGCATGGCCGATGAACATGGCATAGCAGGTGGCACCCACTATCATGCTGAGCATGGTCAACCAAACGTCAGACATACCAACAGGTGCCTGCTTTCCATACCCGATGCACAGCATGTGGCTCATTGCTTTGAACAGGGCGTAGGTGTACTGCTTCGACCAGGTCTCATCCTGTGAAGGAGAACAAACTGTCAGAGGGCAGCAAAAAGAAAAACTGAAAGAACTGAGGACACTGTCAAACAGGAACAAAAGCAGAAGTTGCTGGAAACGCTAGAAATGTTTGCTGGAAACATTAACTCTGATTTTTTTTTGACTTCTTCACAGATGCTGCTAGACCTGCTGAGCTTTTCCAGCAACTCCTGCTTTCACTGTGCGTCGGTGCCAATTTGTAGAGTGAGTTCAGCAGAAGACCTAACTAGATACGACAAATCTGCATCTTGTCATATCATTATAAGAGAAGTTGAAAAGGAACACACAATGTTCTAGTCTGCAAATCCCATCCTCCCTGCAATGCTAGAGCTACTGTAAGAAAATAAGCAGAATATTTTACTAATTAATTTGTCACAGTTTCTTTTCCTCCTCTTTCCCTTACGTTTGTCAATTCCCTCTCCCACTGTGCAAGCCTGATACAAAAGACAGTGCACCTGCAGCAATTTACATGAAGCCACATGTAAAGCAGTACAAAACATTTCAGAAGTATCAGCAAACCAGAGGGACGCTGGAGACCCTAAGGAGATACCAGGGCTGATGTCAAAAGCTTGGCCCAGGAGGTACATTTGAAGGAACAACTTAAAAATTGATAGAGAGTTAGGGAGGTGATGACGTTTAGACAGGAATTTAGAAAGTCAGCCACTGAAGAGATGAAGTCAATGGTGGACGAAAGAAATGTTCACACAGAAGACCAAGAAAACAGCCACAGCCAGGCCAGTGGTTCTGTGTGTGGTATTCTTTGCCTCTGAACCTGTTTGCCCATGTCCTACTCCAAGACCTAAGTGCAAAAGCTAAGTTGACATTCCAAGTGCAGTATCAGGAGACTGGTGCACTGTAAAGGTGTTATCTTTCACATGAGATGCCTTCTCAAGCAGGATCTGAAAAAATCCCATGGCACTGTCCTGAAAAAGCACAGGGCATTGTCCTGAAAGCTACTCATTCCACAATCAATAGATTATCTGGTCATCACCATGTGGCCCTCTGTGGGAGATTGCTGTGTACTAATCATTGTAATCTTCCTGCATTGCAACTGTGATTATATTCAAAACTATTAATTAGCTATAAAACATTTTGGGACATAGAAACATACAGAAAATAGAAACATTAGTATGCCATTCAAGCCTTCTCTACCATTCAATGCAATCAGATTTGATCATCCAATTCAGTACCTTGTACCTGTTTTCTCCCCATATCCTTTGATCTCACTAGCTCTAACTCCTTCCTGAAAATTCAATGTTTCCACCTCAACTGCTTCCTGTGGCAGAGAATTCTGTAGGCTCCCCACCCTCTTGGTGAAGAAATTTCTTGTGGGACATTTAGTCTTCCTGAAAGACACAATCTAAACTCACGTCTTTAATTCTGTACTGTTAGGTATGTCAACCTCATGTTGGACAATTTCAATTTTATCTGTGTATTCAAGGCTGGGACAGAAAGGTTTTGAATCATTCAGAGAATCGGGGTATAGGGAAAAGGCAGCAGAGTGGAGTTGAGGCTTATCAGATCTCTTTGAATGTCAGATCAGACTTGATGGGCTGAATGGTCTACTTCTGCTCCTATGATTTATAGTCTTGAACTCAAGACCTTTTATGGTGGATCACCATGAATTTTAACCTCATCTTTTATTTCAGAGACTATTCTCTTTAAGACCACAATGTATGTTTCCGAGAAAATTTTTTTCCATAATATTTTGGTGAATAGGATCCCATCATTAAAAATGACACTTGATATTTCTTGGCAGCATTGGTGATTCGTTCATGAGTTACACTTTATACTTTAAGGCTCAAGACATATTGCAACTCTTGTCAAGATTAGACATTGCCCTGCCTCTCTGTTTATCAACCGTCTCCTAAGTCAACACCAGCCTCTCTGAGGGTCAAGTAGCAACATTGGCTTTAGCTGTGGTCAGTATATTGCCCTTTGCTGGCCCAGAAGCTGCTGAAAGCTCACTGAGTGGGAAAATGTTATAGCAGCATTGCCGCTCTCTCTCTTGTCTGGGGCAGTACATTCAGCCGGTATCCTGCGCGGTGAAAATCGATATCCTATTTTGCCATTGTACTTAACTTATGTGTCGAGGACATTGTGACATGTTGCATACAAATTGTCGCCATCATTATTATCAAAAATAGTCTATGCTTAAAAAGAGAACACTTCACTCTTCACTATACCGTACTTGACTGTACCTCTAACAGTGAAATGAGAAATGCATGCATCTACTTCATATGTCACTGGCTGCTGTGAAGTGAAGAACATAATCTGCAGACATAGAGCTTAAAAAACGTCAATGGGTACACTCTACGATTCATTAGTTATCTTACCAGCTGTCACAGATTCTTGGAAAATGGCTTGTTGCTCAAAGAATGTTCTACACTTCCTGTGATAGTTCTATTAATTTTCTTTCCTTCAGTTATGCTCTAGCTTGGGCAAGATCACTTAGATTACTGCCCCTAGCATTCCATCGGCTTCTGGAATCTGTAAATATTGTTGACCAATATGATCTGTTTGGCATTGAGCAACTTGCTAAAAAGGGTAAAAACATGTTATTCTATTTACACAGAAGAATCACAAGGACTCTTAGTCCTGAGAAAATGGAATTTTGACACAGAGTTGAATTTTTTCTCCCCTGTGGGCTTGCAGGAAGGAAGACCTATAAAATTCCATGGGTGCCTTTCTTGTTGCCTATCCATTCACCTCCAATTTGACCTCGAGATCCCTCCTGCACTTGTACCAAACATAGGCCAGAACAAATGCTCTCAGGGCATGCTCTGAAATGCTCTCAAAATCTCACCATGGCATGTACTGGCATTGAAATTCAATTCTGTGTTCTGGAATTTTTTTCTCCTTTATTCACAGATAGTGTTACTGGCTAGCATTTATCGCCCATCCCTGATTGCCCAGAGGACAGTTTGAGAGTCAACCACATTGCTGTAGGTGTGGAGCCACAAGTCGGCCAGACCAGGTAAGGATGGCAGTTTCCTTCCCTAAAGAACATTAGTGAATCAGATGGGTTTTTCCAACGATCGACAATGGATTCGTGGTCATCATCCAGATATTTATTGAATTCAAATTTCACCATCTACAATGGCGGGATTCGAACCCAGGTCTCTGCATATTAACAGTCCAGCAATAATACCAGGAGGAAAACACCTCCCCTTGAAATTTAGTCTCAATAATGGTGAGCACCATCCATTGTTGTAAAAAAACTAACTGATTTTTTATAGTCTTTCAGGTGAGGGTGAGGAGGTAGAAACCTACTGCCCTTAACTGGTCTGGTCTACATGTGGCCGCAGACCCACAACAACATGCTTTATTCTTAACTTCTCTCTGGAGTGGCCTAAACAGTCATTCATTTCAAGAGCAATTAGGGATGGACAACATAGTTGGAAATGCTAGGAAGACCCACATCCAGTAAGGTTTTTGTCCCCCCCCATTTTTGGTTAAAAAAAGCCTTTAAATAGACAATTAGTTCCACACAGTTGCAATTTTATGACAGATGAGCGCTTGAAAGTTGGCAATGGGTGAGACGCCTGGAAGATTAGCATGCTTCATTCTTGGTGGGAAGGGCCTTCTTCAGTGGTGCTATTTTCCATAAGGGACACCCTCTCCTCTTGCTTTGCAATCCTCCACCTTTGCTTCTCTGGTCTGTGCAGTCCAGCTTTCCTCAAAGCCTCAACTCCTGGCCCTACCAAGAACTTCTCTCAGATTGAATGGATGGTTTATGTTGTCACATGTATTTTCACATCGATAAATATAAATAAATCAGTGAAAAACTTGTGTCCCTTGCCAAAACAAAGCGTCATTTTGATAGTTTAAGAATTAGAGAAAAATGAAAAGGTTTAACTGAAAGAGAAGTCCATCTACATTCGAGGCCTGAGCCAGCTCTGTACCACCACCGTCCTGCTGCCACCTGAGCATACTTAACTAATGCCAAAGACGCCAATCCTCAGATGCCATCTTTCGCTGCTGGGCCAATTCCGGCATCCCCAGTGCCAAACCCACCAATGTCGGAGACTACGCCCCCCAAGCCTGGCCCACCTCGTCGATGGAGCCATGATGCTTTTCCTGCTGCTGCTGCATTGCTGGACTCCACCAACAGCAAGGTCACTGATCCTCAGGTGCCATCTTTCACCTCTCAAGCAGTTCTCAGCTCTTCATTGTGGAGGAAAATGCAGAGTTAATCTTTTGGGTCCAGTGACCCTTCCTCAGAAGGAACTGAGTTCCCCAGTTTTGAGGAAGGGTCACCGGACCCGAAACATTAACTTTGCTTTTTCCTTCACAGATGCTGCCGGACCTGCTGAGCTTTTCCAGGAACTTTGTTTTTGTTCCTGATTTGCAGCATCCACAGTTCTTTTGTATTTTTTTTTAATCCAGCTCTTCATTGTTGGAGACTTGTTGCAGTTCCAGAGATGCCACTTCTCCCAGCAGTGCAGTTTGGACTGGAGACCTGCTGGTCAAGCTAATTGGCCAGAAGCTTGCAAAGCCAGGATTCCTTCCCTGGATAGGGACAGAAGCCTTGCCTTGAGTCAATTATTGCTTTTCTTGAATCTTTGATTGTTCCAGAGCAGATTTATAAAGAAGGGTTGGGGTATCCTTCTGACTTTATGGGAACTCGTTAAAATCCTACCCAGTATTTCTTGGACACTCTTTGCGTTGACTTAGTTTGAAAGTGTTTTATCCCCTTAAGTTCCCTTGAAGCGCACACTGCTTGCAGCCAAGAGCCAAACAAGGTCTAAATTCTCGATCTCCGCTAAGTCCTGGATAGGTGCTTAATCTGTATTCTGCACTCCTACTACAGTACAACCAGGCAACTCATAGTAGCCAAAAACATAAGTACAAAGCTGCATTTTATCACATAGTGGTAACGTGTGCAGCCTAACAAATATAATTGTCATTCCTCTGATTTATACATTCTTTTTCAGGTTCCATGGTGTCTCAGTGGTTAGCATTGCCACCTCACAGCTCCCAGGGACCCGGATTCGATTCCAGTCTTGAAATACTGTCTGTGTGGAATTTGCAAATTCTTCTCATGTCTGCATGGGTTTCCTCTGTGTACTCTGTTTTCGTCCAACAGTCCAAACCTAGCCTACATGTGACGCCAGACTCACAGCAATGGGGTAGAGTCTGAACTGCCCTCTGGGCAATTAGGGATGGGTAATAAATGCTGCCCAGCCAGTAACACCCTCATCCAGTGATGAATAAAGGAAGGAGAAAGGTCAGGTGGATTGGCCATGCCAAATTACCCATAGTGTCGAGGGATGTGCAGGCTAGGTGGATTAGTCACAGGACATGCAGGATTACACTGAGAGGGTGGGTGGTCTGCGTGGGATGCTGTGCAGAGATTCATTGTCGACTCGATGGGCTGAATGGCCTGCTTCCACTCTGCATGGACCCTGTAATCTTATGGTTTAAAAAAAAAGTTAACCTTTCTCTGACAACAAAAGCTGGAGTGGTGCAAAGCCATAATTAGACCTTTTCAACATATTACCAGCTGATACGTTGTAGGTGGAAACGATGTCATGAATTTTAAAGTAAAATATACTTCCCGAGCCTGCATTTGGCCTGTGGTTAGATTTCAAAAGTGTCTGCTGTTGTTCAAAATTAGGAAGGCAAATTGTTGGCATCTTATTACATTCAAAACAAAGATCAAAGATTCAGATAACTTAGATTTGCATCTGATTTATGGATCACTGGCAAAAGCTGCTTGTGGCCCGATTTATTTCTTTTACCAGTTAATGTCCTACGGTGTTTCTCAAGTTCACAGAGGATGCTCTGCTTTATAAGGACCACATGACATGCAATGTGCTTTAAGAGTGTGATTCTGTCTGGATTTGGAGCGGCTGGAAATAAACCACTTCCAGTAGTCAGGGAGTGTGGAGCAACAAAAAATTTCAAATCTGAGACATTTAGATTTTTATCAGACAAGGCTAAGAGATTTTTCTCAGACAATGTCATGGCTCAGTGGTTATAATAGCTGCCTCATAGTGCCAGGGAACTGGGTTTGAATCCAACCTCGCGCGACTGTCTATGTGGAGTTTGCACATTCTCCCTGTGTAAATGTGGGCTTCTACCAGGTGCTCTGATTTCCTGGCACATGTCCAAAGAGGTGTAGGTTAGGTAGATAGTAGGAACCGCCGATGCTGGAGAATCTGAGATAACAAGGTGTGGAGCTGGATGAACACAGCAGGCCAAGCAGCATCAGAGGGGCAGGAAAGCCGGTGTTTCGAGGGTCTAGACCCGAAACGTCAACTTTCTTGCTCCTCAGGTTTGGTCGATGTTTCTTATTCATTCATGGCATGAGGGTCTCACTGGCCCAGCATTTATTGCCCATCCTGAATTGCTCAGAGGGCAGTTAAGAGTTAACCACTTTGCTGTGGGTCTGGAGTCACATGTAGGTCAGACCAGGTAAGGATGGCAGTTTCCTTCCCTAAAGGACATTAGTGAACCAGGTGGGTTTTCCCCAGCAATTGACAATGGCCATCATTGGGCTCTTAATTCCAAATTTTCTATTGAAATATGGCCATGATAGAATTTGTGCCGAGGTCCCCAGGATATTACTTGGGTCTCTGGATTAACAGTCCATCAATAATACCACCAGGCCATTGCCTTCCCATAAGACTGACCATGCTAAATTGTCCATCGTGCCCTCAAGATGTGCCAGCTAGGTGGATTAACCATGGGAAATGCAGAGCTACAGGGATAGGGTTGGGGGGGAGATAGGTCGAGTCGAATGTTCTTCTGAGGGTCGGTGTGCTGAATGGCTTCTTTCCACACAGTTGTTATCCTATGAAGAGTATTGAGGGTGTGGGACTGTAAGGCAGTTGGATAAATGGCTAGCTTGTGGTCCAGCATAGCACTGACAACATAAATTCAGTTCCTGTTATGGCTCAGGCACACTTGTGGCCTGCCTCCTCAACTCGCAATACCCCCCCACACCAAGTATCGAAGGCAATAAAAAATACATCAATGACCAAAACTGCTAAGAAATTAGCTCAGGATGACAAATAAGTTGACAATGCGTTAAGTAACAGTCTCCAAACAGAGCACTCATGACATTGTTATGGATTATAGAACATAAACAGTCAAATAGAATTGGTTCTCATGGATTACACATGGCCTGGCTGAGTGGTGAAACAGGCTTGAGGGGCTGAATGGCCTATCTGTGTACCCATTGCTTTTTGAATACAGCCAAAAAGTTACTATCTAAGATGGAGTGGAAGACATGCTGAATCGTAAATAAATTGACAAGAAACTGATCTGCACTAGCTATATAAATACTATTGCTATAACAGAAGGATGGAGGCAAGAAAGCTTTGTTTTCAAAATATAGTTAGATATGGTTCTAAGCTCCAAAGAGACTAAAGGGTATGGGGAGAAAGTGTGAACAAGATTTGGAGTTGGATGATCAGCTGTGATCATTACGAATGGTGGCGGATGCGTGAAGGGCCTTTTCTTGCCCCTATTTTCTAGATTTCTATGCAACTCTGCAGAGAGTAACACCTATCTCCCCAATGGCTATCCCCATCTACAAGGCATAGGTCAGGGTCTTGATGGAACACTCTCCACTTGCCTAGTTGGGTGCAGATAAAGAAGCTCAACACCATCAGAACAAGAATGTCCTTTTGATATCCCACTTCCACCAAAACGTCAACACTTCCTCCACACCAACACACAGTAGCAGTAGTTTGTACCACCTACAAGGCATAATGCAGTAACTCTCTAAGGCTCCTTTTTGATAGCACCTTCCAAATCCACATCCTGTACTGGAAGGATAAGAACAATAGATGCATGGGAGCATCACCACCTGTAATTTCCTTATCAAACCACACACCATCCTAATCTGGAACAACATTGCCGTTCCCTTACTGTCGCTGGGTCAAAACCTTGGAATGCCTTGACAAACAATATTGTGAGTTTCCTTACATTCAAAGACAGCAGCAGCTCAAGGTGGGTCACCACCTAAAATAAGTAACAGATGTTGACCCACATCCCAGGACCTTTTTTTAAAAAAAAGCATCGTGTTACAGTTCCATCTGTTCATTGCTCGTTTACTGAGAAGGAATTGTCTTAAAGCCAGTCAGCCCACATTGTGTCATGAAATTTAACTGGAGAAATGTTAAAAAATGCTTGTTCATACTCCTTGTGTTCACGACATCTGAGTAAACAAATGCTGACGTTAGTTGGAAACTATTTGTTTTTCCAGATACTTGAGTGGAATGTAATGCTGGTGTGCATTGTTTGAGATAGATGGCTTGTTTCTGTGCCCTATATCCTGTGCAATACTGATGTCTAGGAAGAGCTAGCCAATTGGGTAGAAAATTGGTTTGATGGTACGAGACAGAGGGTGGTGGTAGAGGATTGTTTTTCAGACCAAGTCTTGTGACCAGCAGTGTTTGGTGTTGAGTCACTCTTGTTCAAAACTTATATAAATGATGTGAACGAGAATATGGGAGGCATGGCTAGTAAGTTTGCAGATGACATCAAAATTGTTGGTATAGTGGACTGCTACCTACACTTAGAAGTTATCTAAGTGTAAAACAGGACCTTAATCAGCTTGGCATATTTTTTAAGTTGAGAGGGAAAAGATTTCAAAAAGTCATGGGGGCCACTTTTTTGCACAGAGAGTGGTTCGTGTGTGGAATGAACTTCCAGAGAAAGTAGTGGATGCAGGTAGAGTTACAACTTTCAAAAGACATTTAGTTAGGTACATGAATAAGATATGTTTGGAGGGATATGGGCAATGTGCAGGCAGGTGGGACTAGTTTAGTTTGGGATAATGGTCAGCATGGAGTGGTTGGACCAAAGATTCTGTTTCCAAGCTGTATGACTCAATGACTCCCTGTAACTCCATAATTAGGCTCGTGAGACAAGGAACGGCAGGGAGAGTTTAATGTCGGCAAATGTGAGGTGTTGCATTTTGGTGAGACAAACCAGAGCAGGATTTAAACAGTTAATAGTAGGGAGTGTTGTCGAACAGAAAGACCTCAGGGTGCAGGTGCATAGTTCTTTGAAAATGGTGTCACAGCTCGACAGGGTGGAGAAGAAGGCATTTGGCATGTTTGCCTTCACTGGTCAGAGTATTGGGTGCAACATTTGAGAAATCTTGTTATGGTTGAACAGGACATTGATAAGGCCCTATTTGGAGTACTTCATTAAATTCTGGTAACCCTTCTGTGGGAAGGGTGTTATTAAACTGGAAAGGGTGCAAAAAATATTTACTAGAATGTTGCTGAGACTGGAGGGTTTGAGATATAGGCTTTTCTTCCTGGACTATAGGAGGCTGAGGGATGGCCTGACAGAGGTTTTCAAAATCATAAGGAGCATAGCTAAGGTGAATAGCCCAGGTGTTTTCCTCAGGGAGGCGAAACCAAAACTGGAGGGCATGGGTTTAAGGTGAGAGTGGAAAGATTCAAAAGGAACCTCAAGTGCAACTTTTTCACACAGAGGGTCATGTATATATGGAATAAACTGACAGAGGAAGTGATACAGGTGGGTGCAATTACAATATTGAAAAGACATTTGGACAGGTACATTAATATGAAAGGTACGAAGGGATACGGGCCAAATACAGGCCAATGGGACTAGTCCAAACTAGGTCAGAATGGGTGAATTTGGCCATGGGGTCTGCTTCTGTGTTGTCTGACTCTGTAATTTATCAAGTAGGGACAATTGTGCAAAGTGGTGATGCCACAGTACAGGTCGTTCTCCTAAAACACAAAGTCGCGTTGTTGTGCGACCTTGAAGTGTAGAAAATCGTCATAGGAAATAACATTATTGAGCAATTGCTATTTTAAGAAAATCATTCTACTGTACAATCGAAATTTCACATTATCCAAACAGCATCCACTATTCATCAATTGCATCACAGCCAATTTGCGTTAACAAAATCTTATTGCAGAACTACCTGTACTGCCAATCGAAAGGCTCGAGGGAATGAACTGAAGAAGGGCCAAATCCCATCGATAACTAAATCTGGATCTAAATCTAAACTGATTGACAGTGACCATGATACTATCATTGATAATCATGAAGCTCCATCTGGTTAGCTAATCTCCTGTAGTGAACATATCCACAATCTGCCATCCTTACCTGGTCTGGCCTACATTTGACTCCAGAGTCACAGCAATGTGACCAACTCTTCAAGGCTTTAAACTGACAAATTCACCAATCCAAGGGCAATTAGGGATGGATAACAAATGTTGACCTTGTAAGTGATGCTTACATCCCATCAAAAAAATAATGAATGTGTGGCATGTTGTGACTGATGTGTACAAATTCATTATCTTATCTGGGGATCTCTTAATTGCTTCAAAGTAAACTGCCACTGCTTTTAGATAGTTGACCAAGGAGCCAGATGAAAATAAATGATTACTTGTAGTGCATTGCTATGATCTGAAACCAGATCCTTGAAAGGGTAATGGAAGCAGATTAAATTGAAACTTTCAAAATTGAAATGAACATACACAACCAAGTAGAGAAATGGTTGTTGGACATTGGAAAACTAGTATGGGAGTGGATAGCTCTTCATATGATCACTATCGGTCTCTTGGGATGAATGGCCTCCTCTGATTCTATATGATGCAAGTTGGTTCATCACAGGTAAGACCATATTAAGTTGGAATGGACCATGCACCCACCCAAATCAAAATGAAAATGTACACAAAAGTCATTATTTACATCTCTCAAAAAGTAAATGCTAACACAACCCAAATTGAAAAAGCTCTAAAAGTAGTCAAAAGTGGAGTCAAATATCTGGAGGGGATAAAAGAGGAAATTCAAGCCAATATTAGTTTTGAGTAATTACTGATCATGCTATTTTAACTTAGACACCATTTTATTGATTTGAAAAGTGAAAATCATTAAGCATTTGTACTTATCTATTAAGCATCTTTTATACAGTAAGCAGTTAAACGATTAATTATGCATTAAACAGTCAATAATGTGAATACATTTAATTTAATGTAATTTAATGCTCTGGAGGAACCATGATCTCTAAGTTGTTAAAACTATCAGACCAAGAAACTCAACTAGTTTAGGATGTATAATGGAGCACATGATATTGTATTAATATGCAGAATTTCTGCTTTATTTGTCTTTCTGGGCAGATAGAAACTTCTGGAATCTTTTCTCAAGCTATTAAGAAGGTTGGGTGACGCCCAACTTGAAACGATGGGTGACCAAACTTTTAGATTTTTATTATTTCTTAAAGGAGTATGAGAAAGGAGCCAATCAGTAATGGTACCTGGTTCAAAAAAAGACAGATTAAGAGTTAAGAAATCATTATAAGAAAGTTTTCCATTTGTATTGCACCTTTCATGAACTCAGGGCATCCCAAAGTGCATTAAGAGCCTTTAAAGTGCTATCATGATTGACATGAGGGACATATGGGAGCTACAGTGAGCACAGCAAGCTCTCATAGATAGCAATGTGATAATAACCAGGTAAGTTGTTGGACAGATGTTGACAGTGAGCAAAATATGGATTAAAACTGTATCATTCATTCCTGTAACTTGCTGTCCTTCCCTCCGCATGCTGCACCATGTTGAGCATTATCAGTGCCTTCTATGTGCTCACTTAAGATTGCTGTGACATGACTTTTTTTTTCCACAGCAGTGACTGAATGAGTCACAACACAATTATAGCTTCATCACTCATGCTTCAGTCAAATCACTGATTGCTGCACATTAATGATGAGGAAGTTGACTTGGTTCTTTTCCATAGATCAAGGCAAGGTTAATTTCATGCCATGATGAAGAACCAGTTTGCCACTGAAACTGACAATGAACCTATTCCACAGAAAAGCCATTGTTTAGGAATCCATAGTCCTTTCTGTTTTATGTGCTGTCAATTGTTAAGTCACAGCAACATTTAGCACACTCTGTATTAGGATCAACCTTGTTTAGAGCTTAAATAGCAGGTTTTGCAAGTAATTTTCAAAGTTAGGATGAATAAACTCAGTAAATGTAATTTACAGCCTTGCCCCACCAACAATTTGAGTGACTTTCCATATATTTGAGTGATTGCCCAAATGATTAGAAACAAAGGCATTCATAGAATGCTTCTCATACTCTCAGGACATGCACTTTGCGGCCAACTTGTGAAAGGAGACGCTGCTGCAAAATTCAACAAGGTTGCGCAATTGACGCGATGTGGAGATAATCTGTTTCAGTGACTGAGGGTGACTTTCATCATCCAAGACAGCACGGTGACACACTCGTTAGCACTGCATGGTCAGTACGTTTGGAAGTGACACCAAGATTGGTAGCATAGTGGACAGTGAGGAAGGTTATCTAAGATTACAAGACACCTTGATCAATTGGGTCAATAGGCTGAAAGGCGGCAGATCAGAGTTTAATTGCAATAAATGCAAGGCATTGCTTTTTGGTAAAACAAACGAGGGGCAGGACTTATACAATTAAAAGTAGAGCCTTGGGCTGTGTTATAGAACAGAGTGACCTAAGAGTTCTGGTACATAATGCTTTGAAGTTTGCATCACATATAGATAGGGTGGTTAAGAAGGCGTTTAGAATGTTGCCTTCATTGTTCAGATCATTGAGTACAGGAGTTGGGATGACATGTTGAGGTTGTACAGGATGTACAAGGCCTCTGAGAGCAACAAATGCTGGAGGTCACAGTAGGTCAGGCAGCATCCATAGAGAGAGAGCAGGTAATGTTTTGAGTCTAGATGATTCTTCATCTAGAGCTGAAGTGAAGTGCGGAGAGGGCACCATTTATGCTATAGTTGCAGGCAGATTGTGACGATGGTGGGGTATAGAATGCTGTTGTAGAAAATTGTTGACAGTTCAGATTAAGTGATCAGAACATGAGAATGGCAGAACAATGGTGTTCCCAACTGCTAGTCTTGAAAGAACAGACAGTCCCACTCAGTTTGGGGGACGGGAGAGCGGATAAGGTGACAGAGAATGTAACAAGTAAAGTTGAAAGAAAGAGACGGGCGTGAATTGGTTCTCAATTTAAAGGTGTTGAACTCAATGTTATTCCCAGCATGCTGTAAAGAGATTAGCCTGAAGATGAGATGTTGTTCCTCCACCCTGCGCTGTGATTCCTGGCGCACTGCAGCATGCTGAGGACAGAGAGGTGGGCATCTGGAGTAATTGTTCCTCCCTGATGGTGAGGTCTCTTCTGGGGTACTATGCTCAGTTCCAGTCTCTCTGTTATAGGCAGGGTATTATTAAGCTGGAGAGGGCTCAGAAAAGATTTACCAGGTTGTTGCCATGATTGGAGGGCTTGTGTTATGGGGAGAGATTGGATAGGCTGGGATGTTCCTCACTGGATCATAGGAGGTTGAGAGGTGACCTTATAGAAGTTTATAAAATCGTGAGGGTATAGATAAAGTGAATGGCAGGTGTCTTCTCCTAAGGTTGGGGGTTTCAACACTGAGGGTCATATTTTTAAGGTGAGAGGAGAAAGATTTAAAAAAGGCATGTGGAGTAATTTGCTTACATGGAGAGTGGTTTGTTGAATGAACTTCGAGAGGAAATGTTGGATATGAGTACAGTTACAATGTTTAAAGTACATTTAGAAAAGTGCATGAATAAGAAATGTTTGAAGGGATGAGGGCCAAGCACATGTAGGTTGGCTGGTTAGTTTGGGATTATGGTCAACCTGAACTGGTTAGACCAAAGACTGGTTAGACCACATTAAGCAGAGGTTCATCTGCACATCTGCCAATGTGGTATACTGCATCCACTGTACCCGGTGTGGCTTCCTCTACATTGGGGAAACCAAGCCGAGGCTTGGGGACCGCTTTGCAGAACACCTCCGCTCAGTTTGCAACAAACAGCTGCACCTCCCAGTCGCGAACCATTTTAACTCCCCCTCCCATTCTTTAGATGACATGTCCATCATGGGCCTCCTGCAGTGCCACAACGATGCCACCCGAAGGTTGCAGGAACAGCAACTCATATTCCGCTTGGGAACCCTGCAGCCTAATGGTATCAATGTGGACTTCACCAGTTTCAAAATCTCCCCTTCCCCTACTGCATCCCTAAACCAGCCTAGTTCGTCCCCTCCCCCCACTGCACCACACAACCAGCCCAGCTCTTCCCCTCCACCCACTGCATCCCAAAACCAGTCCAACCTGTCTCTGCCTCCCTAATCTGTTCTTCCTCTCACCCATCCCTTCCTCCCACCCCAAGCTGCACCCCCATCTACCTACTAACCTCATCCCACCCCCTTGACCTGTCCGTCTTCCCTGGACTGACCTATCCCCTCCCTACCTCCCCAACTATACTCTCTCCACCTATCTTCTTTTCTCTCCATCTTCGGTCCGCCTCCCCCTCTCTCCCTATTTATTCCAGAACCCTCACCCCATCCCCCTCTCTGATGAAGGGTCTAGGCCCGAAATGTCAGCTTTTATGCTCCTGAGATGCTGCTTGGCTTGCTGTGTTCATCCAGCCTCACATTTTATTATCTTGGTTAGACCGAAGGTTCTGTTTCTGTGCGGTATGAATCTCTGACTCTATGCTGCCTCACAGCGCCAGGGACCCAGGTTCCATTCCAGCCTTGGATGACTGTCTGTGTGGAGTTTACAAGTTCTCTCCTTGGCTACATATGTTTCTGCCCTGTGCTCTGGTTTTGTTCCGCAGTCCCAAGATGGTTATGTAGATTTACACTTCCAAATTTCACCATAGTGCCCAAAGGTCAAAGGCTACGTGGATTAACCATGGTAAATGGGTGTTACAGGGATAGGGTGGGGAAGTGGCTCAGGGTGGGGGAGTCGGTCTAAGTAGAGTGTTTTTCGGAGAGTCAGGGTGACTTGTTCGGTTGAATGGCCTCATCTGCACATTAGGGAATCTATGATGCCAATAATCTGGTACATTCACGGACCAAAACTGCATTGACAAGGGAAAACACAACATGGACGCAACTTTCAGCTGATTATGAGTTGAGCCACAAAACCATCAGTCAACGCGAACCAGTCTGAGCCAAAGCTAATTTGGGGTGAAACCCTATAAAGGCCCAAATGACATGGGCTATGCTGAGATTTATGGCAGAATCACATGAGCAGTCTAGTGAGGACTATCCCAACATTTTGAGCAATCCACCATATCTTTTGTGCATCTGCCAGGCACTGAGGCAGACATAACACCTCCAACATATGTGCAGTTAACTCAGCTACTTCTGCCTGCCCTGCTATTCAATAAAATCTTGGCTGATCTGATTGTAACCACGTTAAGATCTCTACTCTCTGCTAAACTGCATAGTCCTTTGTCTTCCTTCATGTACCACACACTCTTTCCTTTAGAAACTTTTTAGCTGTGTTTGTACAGGCATTTGTCATTGTGTTTTATTATTTTTCTGAGGATTCACCTGAGAATACCTTGTAATTGGCTCCTTAATTTTGCAATAGTGAACTATAGTTAAATTGAAATGTGATTGTAGGTCTTTGCTATGAAGAAATCAAATATCTTTTGCATCCAAATAAGGGAATTAAAATGAAGGGTACTTTTTTAATTGGAACCATGGTGTGGAGGTGCCACTGCTGGGGTGGGGTGGACAAAGTCAGAAGTCACATGACATAAGGGTTATAGTCCAACAGGTTTATTTGAAATCATAGGCAGCATTCCGAAAGCTTGCAATTTCAAATAAACCTGTTAGGCTATAACCTGGTGTCATGTGACTTCTGACTTTATTCAACTGAATGCAGAGAGCAATAAATATTGGCCAAGTTGACGCTGGGGGGGGATCCTCTGCTCTTGAGGTTATAGACTTGCTCGCCGAGCCGGTGTGTTTGGTTGCAAACATTTCGTCACTCTGCAAGGTAACATCGTCACTGTGCCTCCGGTGAAGCATTGATGTTCTGTCCCTCTTGTTTGTATGCTTCGGTTTGCAACCCGGAATTGTGCAAAGCAGAACAGGTGCTCTTATACGGAGATTTTAAATGGAGTGGTTACCCAAAAAAGCACAATCCGCAGTTACCTCTATGACAAACCACAATGAGAAGACACAAAACAGCCAGACACACTAGTCACTCTACAGTACATCAGAGACATATCAGAGATGACCACAAAGCTACTCAGGTCCCTAGGTAATAAAATGTGAGGCTGGATGAACACAGCAGGCCAAGCAGCATCTCAGGAGCACAAAAGCTGACGTTTCGGACCTAGACCCTTCATCAGAGATGGGTCTAGGCTCGAAACGTCAGCTTTTGTGCTCCTGAGATGCTGGTTGGCCTGCTGTGTTCATCCAGCTTCACATTTTATTATGTTGGAATTCTCCAGCATCTGCAGTTCCCATTATCTCAGGTCCCTAGGTGTCAGTGTAGACCACAAACCAACAAACACCCTGTGACAGCTACTGATGAATGTGAAGCATCCCACAAACAATAAAACCAACATAATGTGCAAAATACTATGTAAAGACTGTGAGAAACACTACAGAGGCCAAACTGGAAGAAAACTGACAATAAAGATACATGAACACCAACTAGCCACCAAGAGACTTGACCAATTCTCACTGGGTTCAATACGCATGGACAAAGAAAGACACGAATTCAACTGAGACAATACATCCATAACATCACAAGCCAAACAGAGACCTGCCAGGGAATTCCTGGTGGCCTGGTATTCCAACCGGGACTCCATCAACAAACACATTGAACTGGACCCGTGAGACAAACCACTGAAAAACAGAGCTGGAAGTGATACCACCCCAGCAAACCAAAGTGGGACAGAACACCAATGCTTCACGGGAAGCACACTGACAATGATATCTAGCAGGGTGATGAACATTTGTAATCAAAAACATACTGGCTCAGCGAGCAAGTCTGCAACCTCATCCACAACCCAAGCTACAAATCTTCTCAAAAACTTTAAATCCTCTGCTCTTATTTAAAATAATTGCATGGAAACTAATGCGTCAAGATGAGAGGGCAGATTAGGACTGAGTTTGACATCTCATAAAAGAGACTGCACATCCAATATTCCCTGATGACGGCACTGAAGTGTCAGCCTAGATTTCTGTAATGAGATATGTTCTGGAGTAGCGCTTGAAACCGGAACTTTCAGATTCCAATACAAAAATGAGAAATACTGAACACACATTGTTGACCTGTCATGCCTGCAAATTTGATTCTTGCCAGGAGTTTGTTGCCACAAATGAGTTCACCTTAGTCACAGGTCAAGTTGCATTCATCCCTTTTCATTTCGTCCAGGCTTATTTTCCTTCAAGCAGCTTGATGTTACTCATCCCAAACTCTACAGTATGCCATCGTCGAACCTCCTTTGTCGCTTTACTACCACAAACTGTGCATCAGATGAAATGCCAATTTTTAGCCAAGATTGGCAATGTTGCTGTCTCTTGAACTGACCACAAAGGGGACTTCTTTGATGGTCATTTCCCAGGAATTCACAGCCTCTGAACAGCCAAATTTAGCTATCATTTCCTCCATGCCTGGTGAATTTGTTTGCAAACAGATTTCACATTGCAATTCCATGTCATTTTCAATGAGAGCCACACACTTCTCCAGGCAAGGTGCAAAGTCAATTTAATAACAAATAAGATAGACTTCTGGAGTAGCTGGGAAATTACCGCAGAATGGAGAAGCTGGAATGAGTCAAGAAGGCCTAAGTAGCTCTGAGAGACCTGGGCACCAGAACACTGAGCAGAAACATTGCCTTCCATCCAATTCTGTAAGTGGTTCAGGTAATGAGCAAAGTTAACATTGTTTTCTACGAAATGCTTGTCAATTTCTGCTGCACCGTACAATCTAGGAGTCTACATAAGAACTATTTGAGGCTTCAAAACATGACAGTAAACCAAATTGCTTGTGTGAAATGTTTGAATGAACACACACCAAAACAGTCAGTGTTTTTTTATCTCTCTGGTTCAGTACTGTGGAGCACATGATCATGTCACCTTCTAATCCTATCTGAATTGGTTCCAGCCTCAGGAGTACTGATAGTTCTCAAAGGGAGTCAACTGAAAGTGCACAGGCACATCCCTGTATCCCGCGGCAATGAAACTTTGATACAAAACCTTTCAGAACTGACTGGTCTAAATTTAAGGGAGAAGTGCTCATCTTAAGGAAGCTTATTACAAACATGAATTGAGGAAATCTGTTCAGCCACACTCACCTGATGTCCAACACAAAAGTGCACCAAGTCCCCGTATGAAAGTTGCTCTACACTAACAACACTGATTCTGTGCCTTCATAGAATCATACAGCACAGGAACAGACCCTTCAGGCCTACTTGTCCACACTGGCCAGGTTTCCCAAACTAAATTTGTGCCATTTGCCTGAATTTGACCCATATCCCTTTCAGCCCTTCCTATCCATGTACTTGTCCAAATGTATTTTAAATGCAGTAATTGTACCAGCCTGTACCACTTTCTCTGGCAACTTGTTCCATATATTTGCAACCTTCTGTGTGAAAACGTTGCCCCTTGGGCCCCTTTTAAATCTTTCCCTTCTCAGCTTAAACCTATGCCCCCTATTTTTGGATTCCCCGATCCTGGGGAAAAGACCTTGACTATTCATCTTATCTATGCTCCTCATGACTTGATAAACCTCTGTAAGTTCACCCCTCAGCCTCCTATGCTCCAAGGATAAAAGTCCCAGCCTACCCAACCTCTTCTTATAACTAAAAGCCCTCCATTCTTGAGAACATCCCGGTAAATTTTTTTTTACACCCTTTCCAGTTTAATGAAATTCTTCCTTATAGCACAGCGAACAGAATTGTATGCAGTACTCCAAATGCGGTCTTACCAATGTCTTGCACAGCCATAACTTGATGTCCGAACTCTTGTACTTAATACGCTGACCGATGAAGGCAAGTATGCCAAACACCTTCACCATCCTGCCTACCCGCAATTCCACTTTCATGAACAATGCACCTGTTCTCCCACATCTCTCTCTTCAACAATGCTCCCCAGGGCCCTACCGTTAACTGTGTAAGTCCTGTTCTGTTTTATCTTACCAAAATGCAACACCTCACTCTTATCTAAATTAAACTCCATCTGCCACTCCTTGGCCTATTGGCAAATAGTCAGGCTCTCTCATTCAAGCAAAGAAATTGACAATCAGTATCTGAAAGATAAATGTAATGGTTCAGGATTGTTGAGACTGATGGATGGCAGTGTGGCAATGTGATTTTTATTTCAAATTATTCATTCATGAGATGTGGGCATTGTTGGTTGGGCCAGCTGTTACTCCCAGGCTCTTGGAGGAGGTGGTGCCTTCAGCAGGAACATAGCACCATGGAAAATAGGAGCAGAAGTGGGCCATTCAACCCTTTCAGGCTGCTCTGTTATTCAAAATGATCATAGCTGATCATCCAACTCAGTTATCTATTCCCACTTCCTCCACAAACCCTTTGACTTCTTTAATCCTAAGAACTATATCCCACTATATATAGGGAGGCGGGCTGAAGGTGGAGAGAAAAGAAGATAGGTGGAGAGGTGGGGAGGGGATAGGTCAGTCCAGGGAAGACGGACACGTCAAGGAGGTGGGATGAGGTTAGTAGGTAGGAGATGCCTCCCCCTCTCTCCCTATTTATTCCAGAGCCCTCACCCCATCCCCGTCTCTGATGAAGGGTCTAGGCCTGAAACATCGGCTTTTGTGCTCCTGAGATGCTGCTTGGCCTACTGTGTTCATCCAGCTTCACACTTTATTATCATGCGAACTGCAGACGCTGGAGAATCTCCAGCGTCTGCAGTTCCCATTATCTCAAAAGAGTCTGCCAGTTTACTTTTAACAAAAGAAAATTAAAGTTAACCACACAAAAGAAATACATAAAACATTATGTAAGAACTATTTGAAATGGTCTCCTTATAAATAACAGTAAAATAGAGTCATCCCTTTTTACCCCGAGGAATAACCTTACACACACTCAAATCTCAGGAAGAGTCACCCTCTCTCCACTTGTATATCTAGCATGGCTTTCATCAACTTCATGTCAGAAAATTACTGCATTCACTCTAGTTTTCCTTAGTTAATATCTCTCCCCTTAAACAATCTGTTAATTCAACTCGCTTCTATTTTGAAATGAGATGGAGCTGGAGAAACTCAGCAGGCTTGTGGGATCCATGGAGAGAGAAACAAAGCTGACATTGACAGTAGTTTTGAAGAACAGTTATATTGGACGCAAAATAGGGTCATAGAGCATGTAAACAGACCCTTCGGTCCAAGTAGTCCGCGCTGAACATGTTCCCAAACTAAACTACTCCCACCTGCCTGTGTTTGGCCCATATCCTTCCAAACCTTTCCTATTCATGTACTTATATGGAGAAAATGTTAATTCTATCTCTCCTTCCACAGATGCTGCCAGACCTGCTGGGTTTCTGTAGCACTTTCTGTTTCTATTTCAGATTTCTAGCATTTATAGTATTTTTCTTTTATTCATGTACTACTTAACATGGGTTCCTTAATCTCATGTTGGTAACAGCCTTGTTGGATGTCTTCCTCTTTGTCAGTTCCGCAGCCTTCTGCTTCTGTTTTGTTACACAAAACCTGTGGGACATTTCTCCCAGCCCTGACTGCCTGAATTGCGAATAACAGCACCTCTGCTTTTTCATAGACCTCTTCTGTCTGAATCAACATATTTCTGCCTGAATAAACCTGTCTACTTCAGTGATTGTTAAATTAGTGACTGATTAAGACAAATTCTGCCACCTCTAGAATTTGTAGATTAATGTTTGTAAATGTCAGGGCGGAAAGCACACTTGGATATTCTAAAAAAAACAGGAGCATTATAATCCACACTGGGGTGCATGCAAGAGGAAAGAGAATGTTTACATATCCACCATAAGGTAAAGCAAGCATCAAAATTACTGAAGAAGCAAAAATAAATTGCAGAACTGTATGTTTCCATGCTGTATGACCCTATGACTCTATGTATAAATCTATTGAGTGAATTTTTTTTTCCTCTGATTGTTCTATCTAAACAATTTTCTTTGTGAAAGTTGGCTTACACAACCTACAATTTAGTGCATGATCTGATAAATAAATCCATGTCTTGGCTTCACATCCAAGCTTTGCCATTTTTCTGATCCTTGCTCATTTGTAAAACTGAGTCAATAATCATCCTCAGCACCCACTCAGGAGACATACCAAAAATATTAAATGCACTTTTCAGCCCCTTTATGAATAGATTTTTCTCCAGCCCAGAACAGCACAAAAGAAGTCAGCATGTTGGGAATGCATCTTCCAATCCTTCTTAATGAGCCCAAAACAAAAAGTCTTTTTGTTGAGTCTTAAATCTTTTTTTGCCTGCGATTCCAGAGTAATACTTGCATAAAAAGTAGCTTTATTTACATTTATGTTTGAAACAGCTGGGAATAATCAGAGCAGTGACAAGCACAGAAAACAACTTATTTCTGCATATTGCCTATATCTCAATGCTTTCTTCCTTAGAAATTAACAAAGAGAAACGTTTTACCCCTTATTACAAATACAATGGTAAAAGCAAATTGCACTCAGTGTTACACAAGTTTGATTGGTATAAAGTGAATATCTTATGAGGAAAGGTTAAGCAGATTGGACCTATACTCATTAGAGATAGCACCATGGGAAGATAGGAACAGAAGGGTGAGCCTTTTCCAGCATGTAATGAAACCATGGCTGATTTGTGGACTTAACTCTATATACTTACTTTTGGCCTCTATCCCTTAATAACTATGTTTGCAAAAAAAGTCTATCTCAGATTTAGAATTAACAGTTAATCCTGCATTTACTGCCAATTGAAGAAGAACGTTCCAAAGATCTACCACCATTTGCATGTAGAAGTGCTTCCTAACATCTCTCCTGAATAGTCTGATCCTAATTTTTAGACTAACCCCCCCATTTCTAGATCCCCAAAGTTTTAGAATATCCAACCTTTGGAAGATTCCCTGATGATCTTGTAGAAACATGCAAAGTTTTGAGGAGGATTGACAGAAAAGGTACTGAAAGGATGTTTCCCCTCTTCAGGGAATTGAAGTCTAGGGGCCACAGTTTCAAACTGAGGGCTCCCCATTTTGTAGCTCCTTGAAAGTAGAGTGGCAGGTAGGAAGGGTACTGAAGAAGGCATTTGGTATGCTTGCTTTTTATTTTCAGTGTATTGAATATAGGAGTTGGGAGGTCATGTTGCGTCTGTCCAGGACAATGGTTAGGCTACTTTTGGCATACAGTGTTCAATTCTGGTCTCCCTGCTATAACAAAGATGTTGTGAAACTTGAAAGGGTTCGGCAAAGATTTACTCGATGTTGCCAGGGTTGGAGGGTTTAAGCTATAGTTTGAACTGAATAGGCTGGGGATAGTTTCCCTGGAGGCTGAGGGGTGATCTTATAGAAATTTATAAAATGGTGAGGGACATAGGTAGGGTGAATAGCCAAGGTCTTTTCCCAACAGTAGGGGAGCCCAAAACTAGAGAGAACATAACTTTAAGGTGAGAGGGGAAACACTGAAAAGGGGCCTGAGGGGGCAACATTTTCACATAGAAGGTGGTGTGTGTATGGAATGAGCTGCAAGAGGACGTGGTAGTGACTGATACAATTACAACGTTAAAGCATCTGGATGGGCATATAAATAGGAAGAATTTAGAGGGATATGGGCCTAATACTGTTAAATGGGACTAGATTAATTTAGGATATTTGGTTGGCATGGACAAGTTGGACCTAAAGGCCTATTTCCATGCTTTACACCTCTATGACTATGACTCTGGGATGATAAATCTCTTCATAAGGGGGTCATAAATTGCAGAATTCTCTTTTCCAGTGAGAAGTGAGGGCTGGATGATTAAATGCAAGGTTGATGCCAACAAACTGATGAACAAGTAGAGAGTGCAGGGAATGGGCAAGATAGTGGAGTTAAGGCTACCATCAGATCAGACACAATCTTATTAACCAGTTTGATGGACGAAAGCTGCTCTGATTTCTTATAATGTATTCATTTCATTTGAATATATTTCACAATGTGGCTTCACACCATTTTAAACAATTTGAAGAATTAGTTCTGCAAAAATTACATTGCCTTTCCCATACTTCAAGCCCCTAGGAGAAATCAATCTCCTAAACTGAATAGTCTTTTTCTTATTGCTTGCTTTTGGATATGAGAGTTTTGGTAAAGACAAATTAATAGCCAAAATGCCCCATAGCATCTGTCTACCCTAAGAATTGAAACATCATAGAGGTTAATTTTGAAAGTAGGATTTTAAAAGGAATCAGCAATGTTCTCAATGTTAAATCAGAGGGTCAACAGTGTGGGTGACAGGAACTACTGCCCCATTATACAAGACCGTGAGAAACTATCCTGCATGATCATTATCGTGATTATCTGTCTTTGCTAGTCAGTTTATTGGATCTATATCTAGGCAAGGAGACCCCAGGTTCAAGTCCCACCTGCTCCAGAGGTGCGTAATAACACCTCTGAACAGGTTAGTTAGAAAATACCTACATATCTCAGTTACTGCTGTTCCTGGTAAACGGAAGAGTTGACCAATTATCTGCAATGAATTTTAAATGAGAGGTTGAAGGAACTGCACAACCTGCATCAAGCTGGTAGAACAAGAAAATCATAATGATCTGAATGATAATTAAAAGATTTATAAAGTTAGCGTCTTTAAAATGAGCTGTAAGGGTTTGCAGGCACTTGTTAATTTTGTGCACTTGCAGAGTTTTTTTTTATTCACTTTTCATGGTAGCAATTTGACCGACTATTTTACACCGACTATACCAAACCTGCTATCATTAATGATGCTGCAATTTTATATCTTCCGCTTAGACTGGACAAGTTACAGTTTTCCTTGGCTACACAACCAGAGGGTATAATCACAGGATAATGGGATGTCCATTATAGACTACAATGAGGATATTCTTCACTCAAATGGCAGTGAATCTTTTGAAAGACTATCTCGGACTGCCCAGGGTACTCAGATAATGACTATATTGAAGGCTAAGACCAATTGTTTATCGGGGATAAGGAAGGCAGAGTGAATTTAAAGGATCAGACATGATTATATTAACATGAGAAGAAGGTTGAGGGGGCTGTATGATCTGCTGGCTATGGTTAGGCCTTGAAACATGTGGGACGGACATTATAACATTTATCTGCCACAAAAAAGCCGCTCACCAGAGCCACTGACATAATCTTAAGGCTTGGCCGTTTCGATAGGTTCCATCTATCCATTGACATTTTAAAGGAGAAGCAAGTTAAAAAGATCACATCATCCTGACTTGCAGCCATACTGCTGTTTCTTTATTGTCACTGGGTTAAAAACCTGGAACTCCCTTCTTAATAGGATTTAGGTGCATCCACAATATTTCAGGGGGAAAAATTATGAGAAAATCATTAAAAGCAAACACTAGATTTCCTTACACGTAATCCTACCATCAAGCACTAGCTAACAGAAGCATAGTTTTGTAAAATATACGCTTTAATGAAAGAATTTCAGTGTTTGCACATACACGTACATTAGAGATTTGCAGCAGTCAAATTAATCTGAGATGATTGCATGCACAGGTTAAGCAAGGTAAGTGGGATTAAATATAAAAATAAATTTAATATGATTAATATTGAAAAATGGTACGTACCATATGTGTAAACTCTCTGCAAAGCTGATAAAGGTATGATTTTTGTTCTTGGTCCTTTATTGAAGGCACCCAGTCAATTGAATTTGCATCAGATTTCTATTTCCGTAAATGGAAAATGCCATGGTGTCCATGTTTGTCTTTTAGATTTTGCAAAAAAAAATGGTCTGTTGCAATGAACCTTTAACTGCCCTCAGATCACAGAGTCCCTACAGTGGAAGTAGACTATACAGCTGATGAAGTCTGCAGAGACCCTCGGAGGAGCATCCCACCCAGACCCACCTCTTAATCTGTTCCTGTATCCCTGCATTTCCCATGGCCAACCCAACTAGTCTACATATCCCTGGACACTATGGGTAATTTGTCATGGCCAGTACACCTAACCCGACACATCTTTGGACTGTGGGAGGAAACCAGAGCACCTGGAAGGAACTCACACAGACACAAGGAGAATGTGCAAACTCCACACAGAGAGGCACCCAAGGATGGAATGGAACTCAGGTCCCTGGGGTTCTGAGGCAGCAGTCCAACCACTGAGCCACCATTCTATCCATTGAAGTGTGCTTGCAAATCACTCAGACAGGTATAGATGGGCAATAAAGACCCACATGGCCAGTGATGCCCAGATCTCAAGAATGAATAATACAAATAGAGAAAAATAGAAAAAAAGGGGAAGAGTAAGCCATTCAGCCCATCTAGTGTTGCCCAATGTTCAACACAACCATGGCTGATCCTCCATCTCAATACCAAACTCCCTTTCTCTAATAAAAATGGAAAGAACTGCAGATGCCGCAAATCAGGAACAAAAAAACAAAGTTGCTGGAAAAACTCGGCAGGTCCGGAAACATCTGTGAGGGAAAAAATCAGAGTTAATGTTTTGGGTCCAGTGACCCTTCCTCAGATTTTAGAAAAAGAATTTGCAGCAAAATTTAAGACCAAAGCAAATGTTGGGCAAGGTTGCTTCAAGTAAGCCATTTCAAATCCATTCACCTACTTTTCAACTGATTGCTACTACTGTCTGCATTGGTGAGATGATAGTATTAGATTAGATAGCATCACAATCTGCCTTCGACCAACATCTAATGAATATGCATGTTCACTCTGTATGCATTGAAAACGAGCAAAGAAATATTTGTAAATGAAATGCAGCTGGAGTTTGCAGAAGGCTGCTTCGTGTAAGTGCCCCATCAATGTCCCAGTGTCCAGCAAACATGGATCCTACACTTTCACCCAAAAAACTGACACTGGCTCCACTCACCCCTGGCATTGTCTCGGCCACTTTCTCCGTTTGCATTTCGCTTCAAGACAATGACACCTGACGGCAGGACACACAGCTTGTGGTGGATACCGTCAGCACTGGACTACTGATACACACCCTCCGCCAAGTCTCAATGCCCCCTTTTATCCTTGAGGTATCCCAACGGTCCGCATTCACCGCCCCCACCCCTCAGTGTGGAGACCGACCATATTGAACTTTGCCTCTAACTGTCCTCTCTAGTCCCAACATTACACTTGCCATGGTAGTGGTCACTGCCAATAAGCCCCTCTGCGGCCTACCATACCCTCCAATGCTGTATTGCATACCACTCCCATACAGCATGAGCTTCTCTTTCAAACTGCCTTCTCATTTCCGGGAATATCTCTAACCCTCCCTCACTCCACCCACAGCCCTGACTCCCCTGCATGGCACAGATAGCTGGCACATACCCAAGGTGTGAAACTGATGAGTTCTTAGTATTCTGAATAGCAAAACTCCCCCTTCCCGTACACAAGTCAGGTCTCAACAGCCTGTCTCCGGCTCTGCATAAAACTGTGTACCAAAACAGTTGTGCTGATGGCCTTTGGCAGAAGCACTAACACATTAACTGGAATGGCAGGCAAGGCAGGGATGCTGTGAGCATGTGCATAGGCACTCAATGAGTGAGTGCCCAGAGAACAAATGAGTAGCCCTAAGCTGGAGCCTGGTCTGATTCCTGTTATGATTGCTTTTGGCTCAGGGTAGTATGCTGCCTCACAGCACCAGGAAATTCAATTCTAGCCGTGGGTGACTGTCTGTACAGAGTTTGTACAATCTCCCTGTGACTGCATGGGATTCTTCTGAGTTCCCCGGTTTCTTTCCACAGTCCACAGGTGTGTAGGTTGGGTGGTTCGGCCATGGGAAATGAGGGGGGTTATACTGATAGGGCACTGGGACTGGGCCTGGGTTGGATGCTGTCCCGAGAAACAGTGCAGACTCGAATGGGTGAATGACCTCTTTCTGCACTGCAGGGACTCAATGATACTATATGTGAGCTGGGTGCGCAAAACTGTCCTCACAGAAGCAACCTTTCACTGCTAGCTACCAGCACACCCTACATTGCAACTCTGTGATTTCTGAGCAGCTTGTATGTGGGTCAGAAAGGTACCACGAAGGCTGTGAAGAGTTGGAAAATGTCAGATGCCAATGTCCCTGGATGAGGGGTTAATTGATAGCAGTGCCTGTGGATGATGCCCTGAGGCATCTGCCATCTCATCTGATGCAACATGGGCATTTTTTACAGCCAGCAGTGAGCTGAAGTCAATAGCGACCTACTCCAGTTCCCAAGTCAATATGTCTCAAGATCTAGCATGCTTGGCGCAGTTAGTAAGACTGAATATTAAAGGGAAGAGGTGGCTTATTAAAAAGATGTTAAAGCAAGCAATAATCATGCTTAAACAGCAATTTGCCTCCAGCTAGAAAGAAATCCACCTTGCCACTTCGTAAAAAGCATCAACAATTAGGGGAGGCAACGGCCTAATGGTAATATTGCTGGACTGTTAATCCAGAGACCCAGGAAATGTCCTGGGGACTCAGATTCAAATCCTGCCATGGCAGGTGGTGAAAGTTGAATTCAATAAACATCTAGAATTAAGAGTCAAATGATGGCCATGAATCCATTGCTACTTTTACTTTATTCATTCACAGGATGAAGGCGTCAATGGCTGGGCAGCATTTATTGCTCATCCTTAATTGCCCAGAGAGCGGTTTAGAGTCAACCACATTGCTGTGGGTCTGGAGTCACATGTAGGCCAGACCAGGTAAAGATGGCAGTTTCTTTCCCTAAAGTGTACCAGGTGGGTTTATTCCCAACAGTTGACAATGGCCATCATTAGATTCTTAATTCCAAACATTTATTGAATTCAAATTCCACCATCTGCCATGGTGGGATTCAAACCCAGGCGCCCAGGGCTTTACCTGGGTTTCTGGATTGACAGTCCAGCGATAATACCACTAGGCCATTGCCTCCGATTGTTGGGAAAAATCTATCTGACTGGCTAATGCCCTTTAGGGAAGGAAACTGCCATCCTTCCCCAGCCTGGCCTCCATGAGAATCCAGACCCACAACGATGTGGTTGACTCTTATCTGCAACTTGGGTCATTAGGGATGGACAATAAATCTTGCCTAGCTAGAGAGACCCTCATCCTATGAATGAATAAAGGAAAAATAACACTGCCACTAGTTCCAATGTGGAGATTCTGCCATGAATCTTACCGTAGCCCAATTTCCTCAGACCTCTGTAAGGTTTCACTTTTCATGGTTCAGAACATTGAGAACAGGAGTTGGGACATGATGTTATGCTCTACAAGACTTTGGTACGACCACTTTTGGAGTACTGCATACAATCCTGGTCACCCTGATGTAGAAATGATGTTATTAAACTTGAAAGGGTGCCAGAAAGATTTACAAAGATGTTACCAGGACTGGACGGTTTGAGTTATAAAGAGAGGCTGGATGGACTGGGACTCTTTTCCCTCAAGTAGGAAGCTGAGGGGTGACCCTATAGAGATTTATAAAATAAGGTGAGTATCCAAGGTCTTTGCCCCAGGTCAAGGGAGTCCAAAACTAGAGGGCGTAGGTTTAAGGTGAGAGGAGAAAGATTTAAAGTGATGTGAGGGGCAACTTTTTCACACAAAGTGGCTTGTATATGGAATAAGCTGCTAAAGGAAGTGGTGCAGGTGAGTACAATTACAACATTTAAAAAACATTTCGACAGGTACATGGATAGGAAGGGTTTAAAGGGATTTAGGCCAAATGCAGCCAAAGGACTAGATAATTTTATACCTGATTGGCATAGACAAGTTGGGCTGAAGGGTCTGTTTCCCTGCAGTAAAAATCTATGACTCTATTTATCTCCTTATCTAATAAGCTCCTTGAAATTGACCTCTCTTAACCAGTTTTTGATTACTTATCCCAATACCTCATGCAGCTCAGTATCAGATTTTTCTTGACAATACCAGTGTGGAGCACCTTGAAATGATTTAAAATAATGGACTTTGGGAACAATATAATAGGCTGGAAGGAGCACATCTTTAAGTTGAGGATGTCTGGATTATAGGAGTTAAGCGATGAGAGGTTACACAAACCAGGGGCTGAATGAAATGAAATGATCAAAACTAACTTGAAGAACAGTTCGAATTAAAAAAAACTTAAATTTAAAGTCACACATACAGTCCCAGCCCATGTGTAGGCAAATTTGTTCTTTGGTGCAACTGTTACTAACAATTTCATACTAAAGTCTTAAAAATGGTCTGTCTTTTTGTCATTAAGGTATTTGTATGCTACAGTACTTATTTCGAAGTTAAAATGCAATACCCTCAGTGAGAGTTTTAGTGCTGGTGTGTTTGCATCTGATGGTATCTGTATGTGTGTAATAAGATTTCTGTTGTAATAAGTCTCAGGCAGTGACACTGCAATTCCATTGCAGAGGGCACAAGGTGGATCTGCAAGTGAATTCCTTGCTTCTTAAACAGTTCCTGCCAGCCATGTTGGTAAAAGGTGATTATTAGTTCATAGTTGTTAACGGTCACTTGCTTGGCTAGAACTAGAATATTGCTGAAAAGCAGGTCTTGTGACAAGTCTTTTCATATTATACTCCTCAAGTCAAACCCAACAATACCATTCATTCATACACAGGGACCTATTCTCGGCAAAAGAAAGGCAATATGTTCAAAGAGCTAGCAAGAACTGCAGATGCTGGAGTGAGAGACAGCGCAATACAGAGCTGGAAGAACACAGCTCTGTGGAATTCTCCATGGTAATTCTGGCAGCATCTGTGAAGGAAAAAAACAGGGTTAACATTTCGGGTCCAGTGATCCTTCCTCAGTCCTTCACAGATGCTGCCAGACCTGCTGAGCTTTTCCAGCAACTTTGTTTTGTTAAAATATCATATGCCTTCTTAATGATTTTAACTTGTCCCGCTATCTTAAAGAAGTGTTGGACATGCACACCAAGGCCTCTCTGATCTTTAGTGTTTCCCAGGGTCATGTTTTCTCTTGTCTTGTTTGTTCTAATCAAGTATATCAGCTCATATTCATCCAGATCAACTTCCATTTGCCATTGATCAGCCCATCTAACCAGCCAGCCTACACCCTCCAGTAATCAAAGGCTGCCCTCCTCGCTATTTACCAACCTATCAATTTTTGTATCATCTGTGAACTGATCAACATTCATACACTCAGGTCTAAATAACTTATATAAACCACAAACAGCATGGGTCCCAACACTGACCGCTGTGGAGCCTCACTAGACTCAGACTTCCAGTCGAAAAAGTCTCCACAACCATCATCCTCTGCTTCCTGCCACTCAGTCATCCATGGATCCAATTTACCAATGTCCACGGATATCAATGGTATTTACCTTTTCTATCCATCTCCCAAGGGGGAGCTTTATCAAGCACCTTGCAGAAGTCCAAGTACATCATAAACATAGCCATCATGTACACACCTGGCTACGTCTTCAAAAAGTTTAATTAAGTTGGTCAGACGTGACAACCCAATAACAAAGCCATGATGACTGTTCTTGATTAATTCCTGCCTCTTCAAGTGTGGGTTAATTCTATCTCTCAGAATTGTTTCTAATTATTTCCAGAGGTTAGGCTGACCAGCCTGTCATTTCCTGGTTTATCCCCTTTTCCCTTCTCAAGATACATCCAAATCACTCACTCAGTTTTCTACCAACACTCAGTGACAATTGTGGGCACAATCTACAAGATGCACTGCAGAAATTCACCAAGACACCTTAGACAGCACCTTCCAAACCCTAGACCTTTACTGACGTGAAGGAAAAGGGCTGCAGACAATTGGGCGCACCAACACCTGCATGTTTCCCTTCACACCATTCACCAAACCAACTTGGAAATATACCATTGTTCCATCAGTGTCACTGGCTCAAAACTCTTAAGCTCCCTCTCGAGTGACACTGTGGGTCTACCTACAACAAACGGATTGTAGAAGTTCAAGAAGATAGCTCACCATTACCTTCTCAACAGCAAATAGATTTGGGCAATAAATGCAAGTTCAACCAGCAATACTCATAATCCATGAATAATTTTTTTTTAAAAAGTGCTTTTTCACTATAAACCTGCCTACTTTAAAATTTAAACAAAGTTTGCCTGTTAACTGTCAATCCTCATTAATGAGTGCAACATCCATGGCAACTTCTCTGCTAATCAGAGCCCTTTTATCAGCTGACCAGCACTTTTCTATCGGGTTGCACAATTGTTGATTTTCCTCTTGAATTCTTGTATTCTTAAGAAATGTCCCAATGAATGCAAAATGAATAGCTTCAACAAATTGTATCATTTTTCAATGATAATAGAAGCTTGTTATTTCCTGTTTTTTTTTATTCTTTCCCCTTTTTTTTCAAAAATTCCGTCATGGGATTTGAGTATTGTCGACAAAGTCAACCCACTTTCAATTTTCATTAAGAAACTGGTGGTGAGCTAACATCTTGAACCTCTGCAAACAACCAGGTGTAGATATACCCACAGTGATGTTAGGGAAGGAGTACTGGGTTTTTGATCACATAAAATGAATGTAATGCACCAACCAATGGTCTGGAGATACTCAAGCCCGTCTCTCGTGGGCATTGCTCCATTCCCACCAACCGCCACCCTGCCATGCTACCAACATCCTCTGCACTTCTGCTAATAGTGGAGGTGATGAAAGACACTGCAGAAAACCTTCGGAGTATTTATAGAATCACACAGCAGGAAACATACCCTTCGGCCAAACTAGTCTATCTCAATAATGTTCCCAAACTAAACGAGACCACTTAGATGCGCTTGGCTCATTTCCCTCAAAACATCTCTTATTTATGTACTTATGTAAATGTTGGAACTGTATCCACATCCCACACTTCCTCTGGAAGTTCATTCCACACATGAACCACTCTCTTTATAAGGAAATTGCACATCAGACTTTTTGAATCTCTCTCTTCTTACCTTAGTTGCTGTTCCTGCAACCTACGGGTGGCATCATTATGGCACTGCAGGAGGCCCTGGATGGACATGCAATAAACAACTGCACCTCCCAGTCACAATGGTTCGCAACTGGGAGGTGCAGTTCTTTATTACAAACCATTTTAACTCCCCCTCCCATTCCTTAGACGATATGTCCATCATGGGCCTCCTGCAGTGCCATAATGATGCCACCCGTAGATTGCAGGAACAGCAACTCATATTCCGCTTGGGAACCCTGCAGCCCAATGGTATCAATGTGGATTTCACCAGCTTCAAATTCTCCCCTGTCCCCACTGCATCACTAAACCAGCCCAGCTCGTCCCTGCCTGCTTAACCGGCTCTTCATCTCACCTATCCCCTCCTCCCACCTCAAGCTGCACCTCCATTTCCTACCTACTAACCTCATTCCACCCCCTTGACCTGTCTGTCCTCCCCAGACTGACCTATCCCCTCGCCACCTCGCCACCCATACTCTCCTCTCCACCTATCTTCTACTCTATCTATCTTCGGTCCGCCTCCCCCTCTCTCCCTATTTATTTCAGAATCCACTCTCCATACTGCTTTTCTGATGAAGAGTCTAGGCCTGAAACGTCATCTTTTGTGCTCCTAAGATGCTGCTTGGCCTTCTGTGTTCATCCAGCTCCACATTTTGTTATTTCATACATCACCAAAGAGGTTTTCACAGGTCACAACCACTCTGGCCTCAACATGAGGTAATCAAGGATCTGGCACTTCTCAAAGCCAATATAATTGGGGTAAATTGGAGATATGAAACTTTGAAAGGGACTGTTTGGGAAAAGTCGGGTAAGACTGAAATGTCATCAGACTCTCAGGGTCAGCAATACAGAAGGGAACCTGAAAAGCTTTTGTGTGTCTGTGTTTTCAAAGTATATAAGCACATATGTAAATGTGCGTGTGTGTGTGAATGTAGATTTATGTGTTGGTGTGTGAGAGTGTATATGAGTTTGGGTATGTGTGTGAATGAGTCTTTGTGTATGTGTGTGTGTGTATGCGTGAGTGTGTGTGAGAGTTTGTGTGTGTGTGTGTGTATGAGTGAGTGTGTGTGTGTGTGTGTGTGTGTGTGTGTGTGTGTGTATGTGTATGTATATGTGTATGTGTATGTATGTGTGCATGTGTATGTATGTGTATGACAGAGTTTGTGCGTGTGTGTGTGTGTTTGAGAGTTTGTGTCTGTGTGTGTGTGTTTTGAGAGTTTGTGTGTGTGTGAGAGAGATAGAATGTGTGTGTGACTTTGAGAGTTTGTGTGTGTGAATGTGTGTGTGTGTGTGTGTGTGTGTGTGTGTGTATATATGTGTGTGTGTGTGTATGTGTGTGTGTGTGTATATGTGTGTGTATGTATGAAAGGGAGAGCGTGTGTGTGTGTGTGTGTGTGTGTGTGTGTGTGTCTGTGTGTGTGTGTGTGTGTGTGTGTGTGTGTGTATGTGTGTGTGTGTGTATATGTGTGTATGTATGAAAGGGAGAGTGTGTGTGTGCGTGTGTGTGTGTGTGTCTGTGTGTCTGTGTGTGTCTGTGTGTGTGTGTGTGTGTGTGTGTGTCTGTGTGTGTCTGTGTGTGTGTGTGTGTGTGTGTGTCTGTGTGTGTGTCTGTGTGTGTGTGTGTGTGTGTGTGTGTGTGTGTGTTTATGATTCATCTGCCTGCAAGTCATTTTTGAGGATGTGAAGCTGAAACCACTTCATCTCTACATCAACTCAGCTGTGCAATAACAATACAAAATGCCTGCTGTTCAAGGGTAGACTACAACGCTTTGCACATGAGGCATTGCTAAGGGAATTTATCCTAATCATGCATCCACTGACTCAATAATGCCACACATTTGGTGTCACCGCCTCCCCCTTTCCATTTCATTGAAAAATCATTCTCTTTGTAACAATTAACATTAGAAATAATGGCCTCAAGTCATCATGGCTCCGAAATATTTAGCATCAATTGGCTCCCTGTAATGTTAGCATGCAAAGCAATGCAGGTCTAAACTGGGTTTGGCAGGTGTGCCCCACTTTCATGCCCGAAACCGAAAAAAACCAAGCCAAAGCTGCCATTTTGATGCACTGAAATTTAAGTATGCAAAGACATGGTCTACAAAATCATAGTATCCCTATAGCGCACATTGAAACTGTTCAACCCATCAAGTCTACATCGACCCTCCGAAGAGCATCTCACCATCCACCCTAACCCTGTATTTACCATAGCTAACTCAGCTAGCTTGCACAACTTTGGACACTACAGGACAATTCAGCATGGCCAATCCACTCAACCTGCACATCTTCAGGCTATGGGAGGAAACTGGGGCACCTGGACGAAACCCACACAGAGACAGAGAGAATATGCAAACTCCGCACAGACAGTCACCTGAGGGTGGAATTGCACCCAGGTCTCTGAGACCACTCGGCCTTGGTGATGCATCTTCTGAAGGCTCATTAGCTTCCTCCTCAAAGGTGGAAGTGGAATTCAGACTCTCCAATGTGGCACCCTTTCTCATGGTAGTTTGCTGAGTGTCAATAGCGCCTGTATCAGAGAAGAGAAGCAACTAGCTGTGTAATGTGGGTAAAAGCTTCTGCACGTTTTGAATGTGGTAGATCTGGTGGTAATGTGGAGTAGTTCCACCTTGTGCAAGGGCGCTGACCCAATTGTTGCTCACAGAGGTCTCTGTGTCCCTACATGACCGATCTCTTCTCCAGCCAACTCCAATGTTATTTTCTGCTGCCTAGCTCTCTCAGCCTGGTTATGAGACACTTTGTTCCTGCAATGACATAAGAGGAGGGTTCAAGATAATGGACTTGCAGGGGAGAGAGACATTGCTTTAGATGTTTGAGCAGAAGAGCAGCTCCTGGTGAGTGAGTAGAAAGGGCTCACGGTTTTGGAAGGATGAGGTGAGGGAAAGCCACTAAGTTGCACAGTGCGAGTTTAGATCATGAGCCTCAGTGAGGGTGGCAGAGTTTAAGTGAATGGTGACTCTAGGAGTATGAGGTTGTCCAGAGAAGATGGTGGCACTTGTCCTTGTAAAGGGTAGAAGATCACTAACCTTTTGGCACTGCATTGGACCACATGGACCTGAGCTGCTATCTGTGACCAGACCGGTCTCCCCTGGTGGCCTGGAGGAATAGGCTACCCTAGTGTCGATCCACTGGCATCTCCAGGTGTCCAACTGCGAAAGTGTGTCCCTGATTCTCCGCTCTGCAGTGTTTGCTCCATTTTGAGAAGAGTGGAAGCAATGCAGTGCTGGGAATTCTGAACACGTCCATAACACCATCGAAATGGCAAGGTCCAACAGCACCAAGCATTTCTGTGACCCTCAATTCCAAGAGCTGGGCGCCATGGAGACAAAATGCACAACAGGTGAGTTGAAGAAAGGAGGACTGCATAAGAAAAATCGACCAGAGTCGTAGCAGGCCACCCTCCATGGATCAACAGCCAACCCCACCATCAAAAAGGAAACATTTCACCAAACAAAATTTAGAAAATCAACCTAAAGAAGATTCTGAAGGAAGATGGAGGTGTAGACTTGTAGAGGGGCAGAGTGGCAGAGAGGTTTCAAGGGGAAATTCAAAGTCAAAGGCATAACTTCCAATGGAGGGTGAAGGAATGCATGGCATAAATGTGTTTGTTCGAATGGATGCTGCTTGTGTTTTTCTTCGCTGGTAACATGTGTAAACATTAGCGAGAACGAGCGACTGATTTAGCACAACATTCGCTAATCTTTCAAACTTGACAGATCTGGGCACACACATTCTCTCACATCGTGAAAACAACTCACTAAAAGCTGCCCTCTGAGCACCAACAGCTCCATTAGAAACAGACTCTGTTTCCCCCAAGGGTTTAGTCGCTACCTCCGTGTGACTCTGGTTAATTAATTATACCTCTCAGTGAAGGGCTGACAAAATCTGGGCAATTCTCTCCTCACTGACAGAATCCTGAGAAGCTGACACACGCTGTGATCTGCTGTGGGACAAGGCAGGTGAGTGAGTTGAGCTGAAGCCCTCTGCTGAAATAACATCATTAGTCAACATCCTTTTGCTTTAACATGTAGAATGAGAAGCCAGCCTGGCATTTTCAATTGCAGGGCTAGGTTTTCCTTTTAAAAGGGGCACAGGCAGTGAGATGCTCAATGAATCCTTACAGTGTAGGTGGAGGCCACTCAGCCCATTGAGTCTGCACTGACCTTCTGAAGAGCATCCCACCCTATCTCTGTATCCACCATTGCTTACCCACCCAGCTCAAACATCACAGGGCAATTTAGCACAGACAATCCACCTAGCCTACAGATCTTTGCACTGTGGAAGGGAATCAAAGCACACAGGCACAGGGAGAGAATGCAAATTCCACACAGACAGTCACCCGAGGGTGGAATTGAACACAGGTCCCTGCTGCTATAAGGCAGCAGTGCTAACCACTGAGCCACCGTGCTGGCCACTCCAGTTTTAATCAAGAATGGAGGATTACAGGTATGAGCAATCATGTTATATGTGTCTGTAGTGACTAACTGTAATTAACTAAAATTAACTAATGCAGGCAGGCCACAAAATACATACAAGTATGGGATGTTAAAGTCATATTTAATTATTTGGATTGCTTTGAAGTAAAATGTAGCATCTTTCAACCTAATCCGCCGAGGAACCTTTTTTGCAATTCTCAATATCCGGACACAACACTGGCCTAGATTTTTGCCTAGTCAATAGGAGCCAGGAACCCTTCAGAAGTGGTAAGGGGTCCTTTTCCAGTTTCTACGAGGGGGCCTGTGAAGGGTCCATGCTCCCTTGAGGCCGTGCATCCATTCCCTGCACCTCCAAATTAGCCAGGTTCTCTGGGCATGTCCCAGCCCTCCAGAATCTCATCAGCGTTGTGTCGACTGTACAAAGAGCCATTGTTCACAGTGCCTCAGACCGTAATCAGTATTTCTACATTCATTCATGGGACATGGGCATCACTAGATGGCCTTGAGCCAAATGGCTTGTTGAGCTATTTCATATGTAGGCCCAACCAGGTGACAATCATAGATTTCGTTCCCCAAAGGACATTAATAACTCTCGGTGGGTTTTTCCTGATATTTGGCAATGATTTCAAGGTCATCAACTGGTCCTTCATTCATTTTAAAATTGAATTCAAATTCCACCATGGCAGGATTCAAACCCGGGTTCCCAGAACATTAGCTGAGTTTCTGGATTAATAGCCTAGCAATAACCAGGCCATCGCCTCCATAAGTTTTTTTAGAGCCTTAAAGGGTTCATAAATATCACAAGATAAGCTCTGCTCTCAGATTGTTTCTGGATGGAGCTAACTGTTACGTTCCAGTTCCTAAACTGTATTTTCAGTACCAGTTATAAGTGCCAACATCAATACAGTGAACAGTACTTTTGTAATTACCCTGAAGCTGAGCTTGATATCCCCTTGTGAGACGTTGATTTCTCTGATGGAATCCAAATAGCCAGTAGGTAGTATGGAATAAGCTTTTAATGTTATCAAGGTTGAGCTCATCTTTTGCCCAGGACTTTGTATGGGTGTCCTTCGCTATATGTAATTTAGACTCATGACAGTGAGAAGAATTGGTGGCAGTGAATCTACCCAAGGCATCTCAAATAGCTCCAGTGAGCATGACCATAAACATGCTTACGGAGGCCTCGGCTTCATCAGATACTCGGGATCTTTTGACTTCAGAGGATCCCTCTCAAAGCCAGGCTTTGACCGCATCACCCCCAGATCCATATGACCCCAAAGCTAAACTAGGGCTTTATCCATGCTCATTGACTCTGTATTGTGTACAGTGAGTCGCTGAACCCTTTACTGAGAACAAGATATGTCAACAAAACTTTAAAGTCATAATTCATTGCTTCCTACTTTGATAAAACTGGCACTTTCACTATAAAACAATAAAAAAAGTCAATTATGCATGCCTTTCAAAGTAATAATCGTAGAAACTGCATGCATTTAAGACTCATAGCCTTGAGTAAACAAACTTTGTACACATGAGGGAAAGAGTGAAATTCTTCATTTTCGCAAGAAGAATGTGAAAAAGCATATTATTTAAATATGAGATATTGCTGGGCTTTGAAATGCAGACGAATCTGGGTGTCATAGTGTGTGAATCACGAAAGATTAACTTGCAGGTACAATGGGTGTTTGGGAAAGTTAATAGAAAATTTGGAGGTTTGAGCTACAGGGAGAGGCTGAATAGGCTGGGGCTGTGATTCCTGGAGTGTTGGAGGCTGATGGGTGACCTTATAGATGTTTATAAAATCATGAAGGGCATGCATAGGGTGAATAACCAAGGTCTTCTCCTGTGGTAAAGGAGGCCAAAACTAGATGGAATAGATGAGAGGGGAAAGATTTTAAAGGGATCCTAAGGAACCTAGAGGGTGGCTTCTGTATGGAATTAGATGTAAGAGAAAGTGGTGGAGATGGGTACGATTACAACACTGAAAAGGCACCTGTGTAGGGAAATGAAAAGGAAGGGTGTGTAGAAATATGGGACAAATGCTGGCAAATGGGACTAGATTAATTTAGGATATCTGGTTGGCATGGGCGAGTTGGGCTGAAAGGTCTGTTTCCATGACTCTATTGCAAGGGGAATTTTATATAAAAGTAGGGAAGTTATTTTTCAGCAATACGGGGAATCAGAAAGGTTACATCTGGAGTACTATGTTCAGTGTTAGTCACCTTATTTAAGCCTGGATGTAAATGCTGGAAGTAGCTCAGGGAATGTTTCCCAAACCAATACCTGAAGTGGGTTGACTGTCTTTCGAGGAAAGGTTCAACTGATTAGATTTTAAATCCACTGGGGCTTATAAAAGTAAGAGAGAGTAAAAGTAAAGAGTAAAAGTTGAAATCCGCAAAATCTTCAGTATTCTTGACCGGGTAGAAATGGGAAGGAAGTTTCCTGTTGTTTGAGAATCTAGTATACGGGACCATGACTAAAAATAAGGGGTTGTCCAATTCAGGCAGAGATCAGGAAATTTTTCTCACAGATGTTTGTGAGTCTCTGTAACCCTGTTTCTCAAAAGGCAGTGAAAGCAGGGTCTTTGAATATCTTTAAGGCAGTGACAAATAAATTCTTGATAAGCAAAATGGGAGGGCTTGGGAATGTTATAATGGATAGGCAGGAATATGTAGCAACCAGATCAGCCATGAGAATGTTCAAAGGGCCTTGTTCATTTGGAACGTATGAAAGCAGAGACAAGAGAGCCAATATGATAAATCAAGCAATGTTTTCCTCGAGGCTTAGGCTTCTCAAAAGACTCATAGATTGGTGATCCCATGGTTCCTGACCGAAGACTCACGAGTGTTGTGTGCCCAATTGGTATCTGTTTCATTGGGGCCTCTCCAGAGGAGGCAATGCAGCCCTTGGCTAGTTCTCCAACCAGTGGGTGGGTCTCCTGATACCACCATAAAAGCCCAGAGCTGTAGGCCATGGAAATAGAACTATCAACTCTTCCATGCTGACCAGACATCCTAAACTAATCTTGTCCCGTTTGCTAGCATTTGGTCCAGATCTCTCTAAACCCTTCCTCTTGTACCCATCCAGATGCCTTTTAAATGTTGTAATTTCACCAGCCTCCACCACTTCCACTCCCTCTGCGTGAAAACGTTGTGCCTCCAGGTCTCTTTCTCCTCTCATCTTAAACCTATGCCCTGGCGTTTTTGATTCTCCAAGGCTGTGGAAAAAGACCCTGACTATTCACCCTAGCCATGCCACTCATGACTTTATACACCTCTATACAGTCACCTTTCAGCTTCCATCACTGCAGAGAAAATAGCCCCAGGCTATTCAGCCTCTTCCTAAGCCACAGATGTGACTTGAGAACAGGACTTGGTGTAAGCTCAGATACAGTCAACATATATCGGCAGCGCAACAACAGGCAGCACGGTGGCTCAGTGGTTAGCACTGCAGCCTCACAGCGCCAGGGACCTGGGTTCAATTCCAGCCTCAGGCCACTGTCTGCGTGGGTGTCCTCCCACAGTCCAAAGATGTGCAGGCTAGGGGGATCGGCCATGCTAAATTGCCCATAGTGTTCAGGGGTTAATGGGGATGGGTCTGAGTGGGATGTTCCAACAGGCAGTGTGGACCTGTTGGGCCAAAGGGCCTGCTTCCACACTGTAAGTATTCTAATATATTGGATAAGTTCAAAATGGAAAACCAGCCAAGAAAACACTGACATAGTCAAATCTCAAGATTAGGTGGAAGGAGATAGCAGGAACTGCAGATGCTGGAGAATCTGAGATAACAAGATGTAGGGCTGGATGAACACAGCAGGCTGAGCAGGAAAGCTGACGTTTTGGGCCCGAAACGTCAGCTTTCCAGCTCCTATGATGCTGCTTGCCCTGCTGTGTTTATCCAGCCCTACACATTGTTATCTGTATTAAGTGGAAGGACTTCTGTTTAAATAGATGAAAACAATGAAATTCTCTTCAGAATAAAACAAGAAGTGACAATAATCTGTTTAATAGGAGATAAAAAGTCACCTAGTATTGTTAATCCATTTCAAGCCCACCGACTCACACAACTACCTCGAATATACCTCCTACGTAGGTTTCCTCCGGGTGCTCCAGTTTCCTCCCACAATCCAAAGATGTGCGGGCTACGTGGATTGGCCATGCTAAATTGCCCATAGTGTTCAGGGGTGTGTGGGTTATAGGGAGATGGGTCTGGGTGGGATGCTTCACAGGGTGGTGTGGACTTGTTGGGCCGAAGGGCCTGTTTCCACACTGTAAGGAATCTAAACCAATCTAATCCTCTCACCCATCTTCCTGCAAAAAATTCCATCCCCTATTCCCAATTCCTTCGCCTCCGCCGCATCTGCTCCCACAATGAGGCATTCCACTCCTGTACATCCCAGATGCCCTCGTTCTTCAAGAACCACAACTAGCCCCCCATGGTGGTCGAGAATGCCTTCAACCGAGTCTCCTCCATTTCCCGCAACTCATCCGTCACACCCCGTCCTCGCAATAACCGCCAAAAGAGAATCCCCCTAGTCCTCACACACCACCAACCTCCAGATACAACGCATCATCCTCTGACACTTCCGCCATCTACAATCCGACGCCACCACAAAAGGCATTTTTCCATCCCCACTCTTGTCTGCCTTTCGGAGAGACCACTCTCTCCGGGACTCCCTTGTCCGCTCCACACTCCCCTCCAACCCCACCACACCCGGCACCTTCCCCTGCAACCGCAGGAAATGCTACACTTGCCCCCACACCTCCTCCCTCACCCCCATCCCAGGCCCCAAGATGACATTCCACATTAAGCAGAGGTTCACCTGCACATCTGCCAATGTGGTATACTGCATCCGCTGTACCCGTTGTGACTTCCTCTACATTGGGGAAGCCAAGCGGAGGCTTGGGGACCGCTTTGCAGAACACCCATGCTCGGATCGCAATAAACAACTGCTCCTCCCAGTCGTGAACCATTTCAACTCCCCCTTGCATTCCTTAGACCACGTGTCCATCCCGGGCCTCCTGCAGCGCCATAATGATGCCACCCGAAGGTTGCAGGAACAGCAACTCATATTCCGCTTAGGAACGCTGCAGCCCAATGGTATCAATGTGGATTTCACAAGCTTCAAAATCTCCCCTCTCCCCACCGCATCCCAAAACCGGTCCAGCTCATCCCTGCCTCCCTAACCTGTCCTTCCTCTCACCTATCTCCTCCTCCCACCTCAAGCCGAACCTCCATTTCCTACCTACTAACCACGTCCCGCCCACTTGATCTGTCCGTCCTCTCCGGACTGATCTATCCCCTCCCTACCTCCCCAGCTATACTCTCCTCTCCAACTATCCTCTCGTCTATTCATCTTCGATCCACGTCCCCCTCTCTCCCTATTTATTTCAGATCCCTCACCCCATCCCCCTCTCTGATGAAGGGTTTATGCCCGAAATGTCAGCTTTTGTGCTCCTAAGATGGCCTGCTGTGTTCATCCAGCTCCACACTTTGTTACCTGGTATTGTTAACTCTGCTCTCTTTCTCTACAAATGCTACCAGACCTGTTGAGTTTCTCCAGCATTTCCTGCTTTTGTTTTAATTCCTCTTTAAAGGACGTACATGTAACAAGAACCTCTGTCTAAGAGCAGCAGGGTAAGATTCTTTAAAGAAAACAGTCAAAAAAAGGGTCTTTAAAATGGGCAATGCTGATAAAACCCTTTCTTTAATATAGTTGGCAATGGTTAGACTTCTGATAAAGAAGTCATGGTGATTGAAACTCCTTTTAAAAGGGATAGAATTGATGAGTTTCTCTCTCGCTGATTTGAGTTGCGGGATTCTCTTCATAACAGAGCCAGGTGACAATATGTCCTGTTGCCAGCCAATTTAATTCAGCTGGAATTGGTTTGGGAAGAAATGGGACAAAAGGGATTAATGAAAGGTAGACTATAATGTCAGCAATGCTGACGCATTGAAACAATTTTGGAACACCTTTGAAAAGCCTGAATAATAATTCAAGGATTAGTCTGTCAACCTACCTCATGGCACCCCCCGAGATTCATTGTATTGGCTGTCAATCATTTTTATCACATTCAAAGAGCTACTGTGACTTGGAGTGTATCCTTTGTCAAAAAGATTCATTCTTTTTGAAAGTCACAATTATCAATAATTTGCATCCTTTTGTCTTTGTTCAGATTAGTTTTAGCTTTTCATTTGGACGAAACTCCTGTGGACATCTCCTGGAGTTATTGGCAGCTGATAGAACAGAACTAATATGCACAGTTGATGCTGAATCAATCACAATGTTAACAACTATATACATTTCTCTCTCCCCCTCTGCTGAGCTTACTTTAGCAGTCGGGTTCAGCAACTCATCACAACCTTCTTTCTAAAACAAAACATTGCCACTCACTGTTTGAGAAAAGTCTTCCAAAAAGAAAGTGAAGAGAGATTGAAATCCATGTTGTCTTTACGCAATATATTTGCTGATAGCCTCCTGAAGGTTAACGTTTATGTGCTACAGCAGATTTTCGTAATAAGTATTTTGTAATAATTTTGTCCCAAAGTGACCTCATAGTATTATTCCCAAAGCTGCAAAGAATAGTTTTTGTTTGTTTTCTAGATGAGAATAAATATAATTAAGTTTGGATAGCCCAGTAACTTATGGCAGTACATTGGAGGGTTGGAATTTTCTGAAATGCAACAAACTATACCAGCTCAAGAAGTTGGTTTAGCACCATGTTCTTGGGACTATAGTCACAGACAATTGCTTTCCGTCTTGTTTTACAGCAGCTCTTAAACAGTCGATTTGAAACAAATTAACATCTGAACCAGAAGATCTCAGGGTTCAAGCGCAGAGAATTGAGCACAAATTCTAGCCTGATGCTCAAAAGCAGCACTGTCGCAGTTGGAGGCACTGTCTTTTGAGTGAGACATTAGCCTGAGCCTTGTCCTGCCCTGTCCGGTGGATACGAAAGATTATCTGGCACTATTTCAATGGACAGCAGTCAGAGGTCCCCCTGGTTTCCTGGTATCCCTCGACAACTTCGGTAAAAAAAATGTACAAATTAATTGATTATTATTTCAGCCGGGGTTCTTTGAGTTTTTGCACGAGCTCAGGCCAGTACTTTGGGTCACTTTTAAGCAATGTTTATTTACAGTTTATACATGATGGAAAAGATACAGACTAGTGTGCGCTGTGCTGCGCAGGTTCCACTTTTTAGCAGAGTACTAACACCGGACTGCTAAACTCAGTCTCATCATTGCTATGTCTGAGCTTTATCTCCAAATTCATTAAATTCTATCTCACCAATGGTAACGTTACTGTTTGTGGAAGCTTGCTGTGCACAAATTAACAGGTGACACATAAAGCTTCTCTCTGAAATGGTGTTCATGGAACTATCATCAATTAGGGCAACACGGTGGTTAGCACTGCTGCCTGGCAACTCCAGGGACCTGGGTTTGATCCACTCTAGGACGACTGTCGGTGTGGAGTTTCTACATCCTCCCTATTTCTATGTGGGTTTCATCTGGGTGCCACAGTTTCCTCCCACAGTCCAAAGATGTGCAGGTTGGGTGGAATGGCCAAGCTAAATTGCCCATAGTAGCCAGAGATGTGTAGCTTGTTAGATTGGTCAAGGGAAATGCGGGGTTATGGGGATAGGGTGGGGTGGTCATCAGAGGGATGGTGTGGGCTTGATGGGCTGAATGGTCTGCTTCCACACTGTTGGGATTCTATGACATCTGTAGATTACAACAGTGGCTATACTTTAAAAGTACTTTGAAGCATTAATTCCATAAGGTGAATAGTAGGTGCCTTTCCCTAGTATGGGGGATTCGAGGACTAGGGGCCATATTTTTAAGGTGAGAGGAGAAAAATTTAAAAAGGACCTGAGGGGCAAATGTTTTTACACACCAAGTGGTTTGTGTATGGAATGAACTTCCAAAGAAAGTAGTGGATGCAGATGCAGTTACAACATTTAAAAGATAAGTTCATGAATAGGAAAGATTTGGAGGAGTATGGGCCAAGCACAGGTAGATAGGACTTGTTTTAGTTTGGGATTATGGCTGGCATTGACTGGTTGGACCGAAGGGTCTGTTTCCATGCTCTGTGACTCTAAGTAATTTGAGATTTCTGGAGGTTCTGAATATTGATGTATAAATCTCTCGATGAGTGGCATTTGCAACATTTTGAACATTACAGTTGCTCACCGATTGCTGATGATTTTTTCCAAAAATTGGCATTGATGATATGTTCAGTAAACCATTTCAGAATGTCCATGTTTTTGCTTCTTGTGATGACCAAACCTTCCACAGAAAGGTGTTCTGTTGCAATACTTAGAACTGTGGCCATGCACTTTCTAACCACCAGTGTTAATTGCTCTAAAGAAACAGGCACAAAGAGCTGCTGATAAAGCTGAATCTGTACCATACCATGGAATCCCTACAGTGTGGAAGCAGGCCATTTGGCCCAACAAGTTCACACTGATCCTCCAAAGAACATCCCCCCCAGACCCATGCCCCTACAACCCTCTATTTCCCATGGCTAATGCACCTAATCTACACATCCCTGGGTACAATGGGCAATTTAACATGGCCAATCCTCCTAACCTGCACAGGTTCGGACTATGGGAGGAAACCCAGTCAGACACAGGGAGAATAAGCAAACTCCCCACAGACAGTCACCTGAGAATGGAATCGAACCAGAGCCCCTCACGCTGAGAGGCAGCACTGCTAACCACTGAGCCACCATGCTCAGTCCCCAAAGGAGCAGAATTAGTTAGGAGGAATGCCCATGTTAGACTTTGCACAATTCTGCTGTAACCTGCAATGATGTCAATATCAAATGGAGTGACATTTATATTTCAGGCTCTGTGATTATCACCGCATGTACCAGGTCTGAGCTCCTGAGCAGAATAAAAAAAATGGCATGTATTGACTTCACAAACCGACTACATTAGTTACTGGCTCATTTGGTCTCGAGGCACTGCACGTCAAGTCTCTGTCTCTGTTTACAGTTCTCGCCGTCATCTTCACATTATTGGTGCTTCAGGGGCGAAATCATTCCATCTGTAACATTATATTACCCTTGCACAAAGTTACATTTCATCTTCTTTAGGGGGAATATGACAAAGGAGTTTTAGATCCATGTGTTACTGATGTCTCATAAAAACAGAAAAAAAAAACCACGTGTAGGCCATTCGGCCCTTCAAGCCCGCAAATGTCATTCAACACGAAAATGGCTGATGATCCAACTCAGTACACAAACAGAGTTGCTGGGAAACTCAGCAGGTCTGACAGCATCTGTGAAGGTAAAAACAGAGCTAAAGTTTTGGGTACAGTGACCCTTCCTCAGGACAGAGAATGTTCTGAGGAAGGGTTACCAGACACAAAATGTTAACTGCGTTGCTTCCTGCACAGATGCTGTCAAATCTGCTGAGCTTTTCCAGCAACTTTGTTTTTGTTCCTGATTTATAGCATCGGCAGTTCTTTTGGTTTTTATCCAACTGAGTACCTTGTTCTTGCTCTTTTTTCACTTACCCTTTGATCTCTTTAGACTTAGAATTATATCTACCTCCTTCTTGGAAACATTCAATAATTTGGCCACTTTCTGTGACAGAAATTCCACTGGCTCACCACTCTCTGGGTGAAGATATTTGAGGTCTAAGTGGCCTAGCTCATACCTTTAGACTAAGATCTTTGCTTCTGCGCTTTCCAATCATTGGGAATATCCTTCCAGCATTTACCCTATCTAATCGGTTAGAATTTGATAGGCTTTCATGCAATCCCCTCATCGTTCTTCTGGACGCCTGTGAATATAGCCCTAAACAAATCCGGACTCTTTTCATATGTCGGGTCCTGCTGACTCAATGATCAGGGGATTCTGGGGATCCTGATGCCAGTGCCACTGATCGAAGTTCATGCCCCAGTCAAGTATGGTCAATCTGGAGCTACCTTACACACTTGTCCCTGTCACAGTAGAAGGCGAGAAATTGTTATCCTGATTTTTGGACAGGGGACTGGAGATTGTGAAGCAGTGCAGAGCAGGGGGCATCATCTCACTGCAGGACCAGATCTTGCCAGCCTGGTCTGAGGATGAAACCTGCTCTCTAACATCTGGAGGAATGCCCAGCAATGCAAGAAATAACCATCTGCTTCACTCTGCCAGGCAAAGGGGCACCATCTTCTCGGCGTTGCCTCATACTCACTCAGTTCCTGCACCACCTCCTCTGCAAGACTCATACTCAACCGCTCTCACTATCACCTGCAACATCTCTCCTCACCCTACTCTTGCCCATCCCAACTCCACCACCCTACTAACCCTGCCTGCCATCTGTGCTGCCTGCTCCCTCACCGGGGACACCTCACCACTATTTTCCCAACTGTCCCGGCACGACCAACTTGTTCCACACACTTTATTCAACCTCAATCCCTCTTATTCACTTATTACTGCGGAAAATGGCCCATAATGAAACCAAATGATGGGTGATGTACATACAGAGAGAGGAACAGGTTAGTCAGGGCAAAAAGCAGGAGAGACTCAGCAGGTCTGGCAGCACCTGATCAGAGAAAGAGCGAGAGTTAATGCTCTGACTCCAGTAACTTTTCTACATCAACTTTATCTCCGCTGACACTATCAGGTCTGCTGTGTTTCTCTAGCAATTTCAGCTTTAGTTTCAAATTTCCAACATTTGTAGCATTTGGTTCTATTCTAGGCTTGCCAGGGCTGCAGCAAAGGCTGCAATATCATGGGGATTCTGTCTCGGACTTGCGAGTGCTTGGCTGTCACTAACCATGGAGAGCCGGGTCTGGCAGAACATAGAGCATCTCATTGTATTTACGCACACATCCCTGCATCATTGCTCCAGTCAATGGTGCTCAGCACCAATAGCAAGGTGGAGTGAGGGACCCTGAGCACACTCCCAGATACACCTTTCCTCTTCAGGAAAATGAGGTGCCGAGAGGTACTGAGCCAGAAGAGGAGTGCACACCAAGGTTACCTTCACCCTCGCCTCAAGAAGTTGTCTCTCAGTAGATCTCAGAGGTGGCCAGACCTTGAACCTCCACCCTGCCGGTATGCACCCCACCCCGCAAGCTTAGGCCTGAGGGAGTTCAAGCTGAGGAGGGTGCGACTGCTTGGGGGGGGCGGCCACAAAAGGCCAAGTGTCTTCAGTGCAGAGCAGGATCTCACCAGCCCAGATACAGAACGTGGGACTGAGCTGAAACTCAGCAGAAGGGGAAGTAAAGAGAAAAGCTTCTGACAGCACATTGGTGGCATGGGTCATTGTGTACACATTCACACATTTGTAAACATATGTTCATTTTCCTCCATCAGGCATCCGCCGAGATGAAACTACAACATTGAAGATACTGAGCCCAGTCATACTGAGTGTGATGCAATGTTTGATGGTCCATTGAGTTGAAACCCTCTTGCACCACGGGCAAGCGATCAGAAAATGATAGGTGATTAGTTGACTTTGGCAGCCAGAGTCAATCGTTCCAGATACCAGAACATTTCAAGTGCATCTAGAGCATCTGTAGCAACTAAGTGGGTAAGCAAGAAGATGCAGCTTAGCCCAATCGTTGACACACAAAGTGTTCTTGCAGCAAAGTGTAATGAGAGGTGCCAGTGCACACCAAAGTCCAGATGTGGATTTAAGATGCACCATGATGATTCAGCCAGGATGGTACATGTCAGATGTCAGGTTCAGTCAATGTAGTATATATGCAGTCACTGCCCTGAGATTTTGGTGTTCAAGAGGAAAGACTGGAAAAGCAAGTGACAAGCTGGAGTCATCGGGCTCACAAGACTCACCCGCTCTTCCCGCCACCTATACTTGAATATGACAAAATATTGGCAAATAGTATTAGAATAGGCATTTATTTTTGACTGACACATACACAATGGGCAGAAGGGCACTTTCCAATGCTGAAAACTAGTATGTTTTTTCCTCTAATCAACACTTTAGCACACACCTCTGGAGCAGGTGGGAGTTGACCCCAGGTGTCAACTGGCTCAGGAGCTGGGACACTACATTTTGCCACAAGAACCTTATACCAGTGTTTATAAATGGTTGGTAACATGGGCCTAGGATCTCATAGCTATTATAGAAATGTGGCTCAGGGAGGGGTAGGACTACCCTTAATATTCCAGGGTATAAATGCTACAGGAAAGGTAGAAAGGGGCAAGAGAGGTGAGGGAGTGGAGTTTTTATTTAAGGATAACATTATGGTGGTACTTAGGCAGGTTATTCCAGGGAGAAGGTCCAGTGAAGTTATATGGGTGGAACTGAGAAATAAGAAAGATATGATCATCTTTTGGGATTGTATTAAATGCTTTTCAAGAGTCAGCAGGAAATTGAGAAGCAAACATTTAAGGAGATATCAGACATCCAAAAGAGTAATAGGGTTAAAGTAAGGGACTTTAACTTTCCAAACATAGACTGGGACCGTCATAGTGTTATAGGGTTGTTTGTTTTTATTCGATGTGAAGTGGGGTGACACAGTGGCTCAGTGGTTAGCATAGCTGCTCCAGGGACCTGGTTCAATTCTGGCCTTGGGTGACAGTCTATGTGGAATTTGCCTATTTTCCCTGTGTCTGGGCAGATTTCCTCCTTAGTCCAAAGATATGTAGGTTAGTGTGTATTGGCCCTTGGAAGTGCAGGCTAATGGGAATGAGGTTGAGGGCAAGATGCACTTGATGGATTGAATGGCTTGCTTCCACCCTGTGTTTCTATGTAGATGTACCTACTAGAGAAGGAACAAAACTTGACCTTGGGAAATAAGGAAGAGCACTTTGGGGCAAGTGATCGTAGAGTCAAAGAAATGTACAGCATGGAAACAGACCCTTCAGTCCAACTCATCCATGCTACCCAGATATCCTAAATTAATCTAGTCTCAGTTGGCATGATATTATATATCTCTATAAGGTCACCCATCAGCCTCTTATGCTCCAAGATAAAAGCCCAGTCTATTCATCCTCTCACTATAGCTCAAACCTGGGTGTGAGTTTGCTCGCTGATCTGGAAGGTTCGTTTTCAAACGTTTTGTCACCATTCTAGGTAACATCATCAGTGAGCCTCCGACGAAGCGCTGGTGTTATGTCCCGCTTTCTATTTATCTGGTTAGGTTTCCTTGGGTTGGTGATGTCATTTCCTGCGTTGGTGATGTCATTTCCTGTTCTTTTTCTCAGGGGGTGGTAGATTGGCTCCAAATCAATGTGTTTGTTGATGGAGTTCCGGTTGGAATGCCATGCTTCTAGGAATTCTCGTGCGTGTCTCTGTTTGGCCTGTCCTAGGATGGATGTGTTGTCCCAATCAAAGTGGTTTTTCACAGTAGGGCATCTGATCAACGACATATTGTAGTTTAAGATAACCTTCTTCACTGTCCACCACACACCACCATTCCATGTGATCTAACATTGCTAGTCAGTCTACCATAGAGAAACTTGTTGAAAACCTTGCTGAAGTCCATATAGACAACGAAAACAAAGTTGCTGGAAAAGCTCAGCAGGTCTGGCAGCATCTGTGAAGGAGAAAACAGAGTTAATGTTTTGGGTCCGGTGACTTTCCCTCAGAACCAGCTCTGAGAATTGGACTTGAGGACGGGTAACCTGACCCGAAACATTAACTGTTTTTTCCTTTCACGGATGCTGTCAGAACTGCTGAGCTTTTCCAGCAACTTTGTTTTTGTTCACGATTTATAGCATCCGCAGTCATTTCTGTTTTTATTCCATATGGTCAATATTTACTACTCTGCCTTCATCACCCTTCTTTGTTAGCTCTTAAAAAATCTTAATCAAGTTAATGAGACATGATTTCCTACACACAAAGCCATGCCGACTATTTCTGATCAGTCCTCGCCTTTCCAAATGCATGTAAATCCTGCCCCTCAGAATCCCCTACATTACTCACCACTGGTGTAAGGCTCACAAGTCTGTGATTACTGGCTTTTCCTTGCAGCCTTTCTGAAATAATGGCATCACGTTAGCCACCCTCCAGTCATCCAACTCCTCACTTGTGCTGTCAATGACGCAAATATCTCAGCAAGGCATCCAGAACGCTCCACCGACCTTCCCACAGCGTTCTGGAATATACCCAATCAGGGCCCAGGGATTTATCTACCTTCTTGCATTTTAAGACCTCCAGCACCTCCTCTTCTGTAAAATGGACATTTTTCGAGACATCACTATTTATTTCCCCAAGTTCCCCTAGCTTCGATGTCCTTCTCCACAGTAAGTACTGATGCAAAATATTCATTTAGTATCTCACCCATCACCTGTAGTTCCACACATAGGCAGTTTCATTAATCTTTAACGTGCGTTATTCTCTCACTAGTTACCCTTTTGTCCTTAATGTATTTGTAGAATCTCTTTGGATTCTCCTGAACCCTATTTGCCAAAACTATCTCATGCCCCTTTTGCCCTCCTGGCTTCCTTCTTAAGTACACGTTTATTGGTCTTATATTCCTCTAGGGATTCACTTGTTCCCTGCTGTCTATATCTGACATACGCCTCCTTCTTTTTCTTGACCAGTGCTCTAATTTTTCTAGTCATCTAGCACTCCCTACACCGACCGGCCTTGCCCTTCACAGTAACAGGCACATACTGTCTCTGAACTCTCATTATCTCATTCTTAAACACCCCCCACTTTACCTATGAATAGCCTCCTCCAATCAACTTTTGAAAGTTCCTGCATAATAGTATCAAAATTGGACTTAGTCCAATTTAGAGCTTTAGCTCTTTGATCAGATCTATCCTTTTCCTTAACTATTTTAAAACTAATTAAATTATTATTGAACCTTACAAAATCATGAGGTGCATGGATAAGGTGAATAACCGAGGTCTTTTTACCAGGTAGGGGATTGCAAAACTAGAGGGCACAGGTTTAAGATGACAGGAGAAAGATTTATGAGAGACGCGAGGGATAACTTTTTCACGGAGAGGGCAGTGTGTGTATGGAATGAGCTGCCAGAGGAAGTAGTGGAGGCTGGTACAATTAAAACATGTAAAAGGCATCTGGATGGGTATATGAATAGAGTTTTAGAGAGATATGGGCCATATGCTGGAAAATAGGACTAGATCAGTTTAGGATATCTGATGGCATGGACGAGGTGGACTTTTTCTGTGCTGTATAACTATATTTTCTAATCAACCAGTTCAGAGCTGTCATTAAACATTCCTGCTATACATGGGACTTGAACCTAGGCCTCCTGTCCCAGAAGTAGTAATAAAACTATGTAACCACAAGGGCCCTATTACACTTGGGCTGTGAGGAATTCCATGAAATCAAAGCACCCAAAATCCATTCGATCAGTAACATAACCATTCCATAGGCAATCGCAGAAATGGAAATATTTCAATAATAGTTCTTCCCCACTGCCCCAGATTTTGGCACCAGTCCATAATGTTTGTTTGCGCCTTGGCTAAAAACTTCTTTTGATCCCACTTCCAACTACTCTCTGACGAAAATAAATGTGCAATGGAATTACAGACAAAACACAATACTCCATGCATGAAATACAGAATGAATAGACTATCAGACAACAAAAATCCCCTACTTTATAAAACTCCTTCAGTATGTAATTGTGAACATAATGAGCTCAGTCTGAAGACATATAATCCTTAGACATTAATATAAAACCAGGTTATAGTCACCCAGTGAAGAAGGAGCAGCACCCTGAAAGCTTGTAATTTCAAATAAAGCTGTTGGACTGTAACCTAGTGTCGAGTAACTTCAGACTTTGTAACTCCCAGCCCAACACTGGCACCTCCACATCACTAATACAAAAAGAAGAGGCTAGTAGAGCTTTCACTATTATTCTGAAAACACAGGCACGCATTTTGAAATGTATTGTAATTATTTGTTTGCATGTTCATATTGTGCAACACAAATTTTTTCATTTATTTTCATGTCACATTATTGTATTTTAATAATTGTCTATGACTATATAATGAATTACACTTACTTGCTTTATTTGTATTGCAATCACGTTTGGGGCCTGTCATCATGATGATCTTACAACAAAGCAAGTATTTATCTATCTCTCTGTTACAATGTTGGGAAACGTGACTGCTTCACACCTCAGGAGTCCAGTGTGAAAGTAAGAGCCCAAATAAAGCCCTTTTACCCCACGCCTGGCATAGTTTATCAGATCAAACTCAGAAGTTCACTGTCCATTTTCCACAACTGTAGACTCCAGTTGAAAACGTGTATCCATGCTTAATAATTAATGGTTTTGTATTGTGGAATCAGTCTCTTTTGTTTATTTTGGGGAATCCTATCATTGCTGGGCATTTGAAAAGTATTACATGAGGAGACCGTTAGCTCTCTACATGAGGTAGCTACTGCATGGGTCAGATTGATACCAACAGCAGAACGTTCAATTCCCCCATTCAAGGTGGGGGCCAGCATTGTCAGAGGCCAGTATCCAGTCATCAACTCACCTTTTACATATGTGCAGAGAGTCCGTGACACTGGTCTGGGTCCCTCAGAGCCTGCTCTCAGAGTGAGCAGAACCTCTGACATGCCTCTTTAGATCTGTCAGCAAGGGCTCCCTGATCAGACCAGGTTAACAGCCCAAGTCAGCAAATTCATAATCTATGAAGTCCCATTCTGACGAAGGGTCACCAGGTCCGAAATGTTGACTCTGATTTCTCTTCGCAGATGCTGCCAGACCTGCTGAGCTTTTCCAGCAATTTCTGTTTTTGGTTCTATGAGGCCCACCGAGCTGACCTTGCTACACTCACCAAACTCATCCTATTCATAGTAAAAGCCTTGTAGTGGCTTGCTGATGTTCAGTGAGTAATTACTCTCAGGCAGAGAATGGAAAATGATGGTATATCGAGGAAAGCAATGCTTTGGAATCTTACCCAATCTAATGATTGTATTCTGGTGGGGAAAATAATCTGGCTCCAGATCTTCCCCGATCTATGTACCCAGAGGCAAATTCATTCCATCAACATGGCATGTTTGAAGTGATCCCTCACATTAATAGCGGAAATTTCCTGGCCTCCTGACAAAAGTGGCAGAGAGTGACCTGAAAGGTACAGAGTTTCAAAAAGCTGGGAATCAAGGTTTCTCACCTCAAAGTAACATGTGATACTGCGGATTTCATCAGGTGCCAGGTCTGACATGAAAGGGATGTCACTGGAAGATGGCAGACTTGGGGCAAATTAGGAGAGACAGTCACTGATAGGCTGCCAATCCCCAAACCACTGGTTGTATTTGGTGGGCGTGAGGTAGCAGCCAACCATACACCCCGTCTTTAAGAGGTGAGAATGTCATCCCCGAACAAGCCTGAAGTTTCCTTCATTTTTTACAACAATCGTAGCCAATTTTGGATCACAGTGACAAATTCCTTAGATTTTCTAGATCACTGCAACACTGGCATCTCTGCTTTCAGTTGGATAGGCTCCATTCCTAAACTTCTCAACTGCTCTGACTCACCTTTTAAAATAGTCCTCCAATACCCACTCCTCTGAGCCAGTGTTTGGTCAGCTGTTATCTCCTTGTGTGATACTGGGTCAATTTTGTTTGTTAACATTCCATTGACACAAGTAGGATGTTTGAAGTGCAAGTCGCCTTTGAAATTTCTTGTTTTCACTCACTGGAAGGAACGATGCAGCCAGGATTTATTGGCAGGACATGGCCCTTTGGCATCTGGGAAGTTAGGAATTTTTCCCGCACAGGAAATAGGATCTGAATGGTCCATGATTCAATCAATAAGAGTACAACTTGCCATTTTTGTCTCATAAAAGAAGTATGTATTGCTGAGAAGGGATCACACGCGCACGCGCGCACACACACACACACACACACACACACACACGCGCGCGCGCGCACACACACACACACACACACACACACACACACACACACACACACACACACACACACACACACACACACACACACACACACACACACACACACGTAGGTTGCAGATTGGTTGGCAAGTTGATTTTGATTGACCAGGATATAACTGCAGAGCAAGCAATGGGAAACTATAGGAGCCCCAACCTGTCAAATAATTCAAAAAGGCACAAGACTTGAGTACTTTCCTTTTGTTTGCAGAGAACAGATTCCTTGTAAAAGTAATTGCAAACTATAGGACAATCACATCATTTTTTGGGATCACCATCTGAACTCCCTGAACACTGCAACACATGGCTCATTTTATATATTTGGCACATACATATCCTTATCCATTCCCAAAAACAATAAGGTCCATTGTGGGATGGTAAACACAATGTCACCAGAATTCCATTCATCCTTCATTCTAACTCAATTTTCTTTTACATGCATCAGAGCACTCAGACTGTCTGCCAATTCCAACTGTGTCCAAATGTTAAGGGCCATTGCCAGTCTCATTTAACACACTACCATCATCCAACACAAGCTATTGCAATTCACACAAAGTGACAGTGGAAGAGTATTTCTCAATTCAGCCATCCAATGCAGAGTACGTTGTTACCATTGGGCCTTTAGTTCAGTCTCCTGCTGTGACCATCACAGAGTGACAGATGCATGATTGAACAGTCAGCAGGAGGAAAATCAAACTGCCATCTTATCAGTGTAACATAGCGCAGGCTATTTTCACAGCTGGTCAATGGAATGGGGTCATTACATTATTAAAAAAATTGCAAAGCTCAGTTCTTCATTTGCACTTCCATGCGCTTCAGAACATAATGCCAATGGGTTGTGTAATGTTCTTCTTGCTCTGCAGAATTAAGGCTGGTAGAGGTTTTACAGTGACATCCCTTCCATGTCAGACCTGGCGCTTTCTTATACAAATAGCATCTTGTTGCTAATGTATACAAGTACATAAAGCAATGTGAGATAACAAAGTGTGGAGCTGGATGAACACAGCAGGCCAAACAGCATCTTAGGAGTACAAATGCTGACGTTTCGGGCTGAGACCCTTTATACTAGGCCCGAAACATCAGCTTTTATGCTCCTGAGATGCTGCTTGGCCTGCTGTGATCATCCAGCTCCACACTTTGTTATCTTGGATTCTCCAGCATCTGCAGTTCCCAATATCTTTGATCACATAAAGCAATGTGGACTGTTTGAAAAGGAATCATGACAACATTCACACTCAATAGTCAGTGCTTTCCATTTGAGCATTAACACGCCTTGACTTTTCTTCAGGGTCACTGGGCAGGCCAGCATCCATTGCCAATCCCAAACAGCCCTTCAGAAGGCAATAGTGAGCACTCTTCTTGAAACACAGCTGTCATCGGGATGTAGGTGCACCCCAGTGTGCTGTGAGGGAGGGAGCTCCAGGATTTTATGGTGAAAGTACGGTGATATATTTCCAAGTCAGGATGGTGTGTGCGGCTTGGAAGAGAACTTGCCAGTGGTGGTGTCCCCATGGATCTGCTGTCCTTGCCCTCCTAGGTGGCTGATGTTGTGAGTGTGGAAGATGGTTTGGAACGAGCCTTGGCAAGGCGCACTTCTCCAAACAAAATAAGCATCAAACTGACAGAAAACGTAAGGGAGACCAACAATTTTGTCAGTCTCAGTGATGAGAATACTAGCCCATTAGGTAGAATGTTGTGCCTTCAAGTCCACTCTGGGCCATTTCAAAACAAAACCTAAGTTCTGAGGAAGGGTCACTGGACCCGAGACGTTAAATCCGATTTCTCTTCACAGATGCTGCTAGACCTACTGAGCTTTGCCAGCGACTTCTATTTTCATTCCTGATTTACAGCATCCACAGTTCTTTCAGTTTTTATTAACACCTAAGTTAATACTCAAATGTGATACTGAGTGAGGGCAATCGTCAGGCCTGCTGATTCTCAAAGAATGAAACGATTCCCTGGCAATATTTTTGAAAAAGAAATGGTTGAAGGAGTGTTACTCTCCCCAGTCTTGGCCAAAATTTATCAATTAACACCACCAAGACAAATTATCCCATCATTATCAATTTGTTTGTGGGAGATTAGATCATTTTAACCAACCTGTTCAAAGACATCATTATACCTCCAGAGCACAAATCGTAATAAGGTTAGGGTGTACTATGTTACAACTGACACTGTGTTTCTAAACTACCTAGAGTCATGGAGTCATACACAGCATGGAAACAGGCACTTCAGTCCGACTTGTCCATGCCGACCAGATATCTTAAATTAATCTAGCCCCATTTACCAGCATTTGGCCCATATTCCTCCCAACCCTTGCAGGAGCAAATTATTGCAAATGCTAGAACCTGTACTGAAAACTAAAATGCTGGAAATCATAGTCGGTTAGGCAACACCCGTGGAGAGAGAGCAAGCTGATGTTTCCGGTCTAGATGACTCTACATCAGAGCTGGACCCTTCCTATTCATGTACGCGCCCAGATGCTTTTAAATGTTGTAATTGTACCAGCCTCCACCACTTCCTCTGGTGGCTCATTCCATACACGCACTACCCCTGCATGAAAACGTTGCCCATTTTAAATCCTTCCCCTCTCACTTAAACCTATGCTCTCTAGTTGTGGACTCCCCCACCCGAGGAAAAGATCTCGGCTATTCACTCTATCTGTGCTCCTCTTGATTTTATAAAACTATTGACAGATTATCCTGAGGTTGAGAAAGGTGCTATATAAATCCAAGCTTTCCTTTCTGTCTCCATCCACAAATAACAAGAAGCTTCACCATGTTTCTGAAGACACTGCCCTTGTATACTATAATGCAGAGTGGGCAGGGATGGAGCATCCTGTGTGAGATCACACTTTGGGGGCTATGTATTTAATAATGAGTATACATTCTGGAAACAAATGCATTTTTATCTGAAAAGGTACAATGCAGACACAAAGCCTTTATATTTCACAATAAATCAGAATGCCGAAGGCATTTATAGTACCATAAATATTTTGGAAAATAGACTCTTCCACCTTGTCAAGTAGTTATAAAGTGTATAGCAGGATCTAGTGAGAGAGCCTTCAGTAGTTTGGTTAGCATGCGGTTGAACCATATAATTAAGCACAAAAGATACTTACATTCACTATCATGTCATCAGAGCTCTCACCAAAGTGCCTGACAATCAATAAAGTAATCTCAAAGTGCATTTGCTATTGTTTTGTGGGCAAACATTGTTGGCAATCTGGGTGAAATGAGCTTTATAACTCTTTTATGGAACGTGGATATCAACAGCTAAGCCAGGACCCTTTTAGTCCATCCTTAATCATTCTTGAGATGATGAGTCACCTCTTGAACTATTGCAGTCCATGTGGTGCAGGTTCACCGATAACACCGTGAGAAAGAGAGGTGCAGAATACTGACTCAGCGACAGCACTGATACTGTTCCAAGTCATCGTGGAGTGTAGCTTCAAGGGGAACTATTAGTGCTCCCAAACATCTTCAGCCCTTCACTTTCTCACTTTAAATGTTGTAATTGTACCAGCCTCCACCACTTCCTGTGGCAGCTCATTCCATATACACACCACCCTGAAAAAGTTGCCCCTTAGGTCCCTTTTAAATCTTTCCCCTAATCCATCTAATTTTGGACTTCCTCACCCTGGGGAAATGACCTTGGCTATTCACCCTATCCACATCCCTCATGACTTTAAAAACCCCTATAAGGTCACCCCTCAACCTCTGACACTCCAGTGAAAATAAACCCAGTCAATTCACGTCTCAGATGCTTTAATACTGCTGAGTTATGCATCTTTATTGCTTCTAATTTTCTCTTCTTCTCTTCTACTTGTGTTTTTTCTCCATCTCAGGCATCTGAATTTCTTCTTACTTTTTTCTTTTCATTTGGGTGGATGGTAGGAGGTGATATGGCTTTCCATTAAATAGAGAATGACCAAATACTCTTTCTGTAATTTTGGAGGAGAGTGGAGGTGTTAGCAGGTCACATGAAGAGCTCTCCGCTTCTCTTTAGATAAATGTGTGGGAATTTTAGCAACTATCCAACGCTGGCAGCCTTCACATTCTGTGCGAAGAAGGTGACAAGATTTGATTCTGGTTTGCACCGTGTTCAACAACCATAAAAGGACAATTCTGGCAACTGGATTCAGCATCCACACCCATTCAACTCACCCTATTCCCTTCATCCACCATTTCCAGCTTTAGGACATGCTTCTTTGAAGTCTCCTTTCATATCCTCCTGGTCCAAAGTTCAGAGAACAATCTTTACACAAACAATCCCACTCTCAGGATTTGAGACAAGGGCCAGCAAAAAGGGCCCTGTTGTCAGTTAGAATTCAGCACCCATATAAGAAATGGAAGTGCAGTGGTGTTTTGGGAATTTTATCCATGCTAGGCTAACCCTAACCCTATCTTTGTGATTGAGGAAGGGTCACCGGACCCGAAACATTAACTCTGTTTTTCCCTTCTCAGATGCTGCCAGATCTGCTGAGATTTTCCAGCAACTTTGATTTTGTTCCCATCTTTGTGCTTGTATTTTGGCGTAAAGGCATTGATCCATCTGAATCAGATCAGAGCACAATGTCAAAGACAATATTCTAGTGTAGTACTGAGGCAGGTAGTTCTGTCAGAGGTGCTTCCTTTCAAACAAGACTGTAAACTAAAACACAAACCCCTCTCTCAGATAGATAAGTAAAGCAGCAATTATCCTACTCTGTCATGAGAGAGCTAGACACAGCTGGTGGTGGTTTAACTTCAGGGTCACCATGCCTCAGGTGGAGAAAACAGTTGGGAAAGTTAGGCCTTCACAGTAAACTCAGCTAATGTGGGAATTGAACTCATTCTATTGGTGTCACCTTGCTTTACAAATCAGCCAACTGAGCTAACCAACCCTCTTTCAGATCAATGAGCAAGACACCAGAATATTTTTCCAAGGATGGACCTTCTCTCTAGCCTGATTTACATCTCATGTAGACTCTCCCGTCTACATTTACACCTCAACCAAAAATGCTAAAACAGATTATCTAGGCATTATTTCATATGTGTCATCTTGCTACGTGCAAACTTGTTGCAGGTTTTCGTACATTGTCACAACGACTACATTGTGACATGGCTATAAGAAAAAGCACATAATAGAATCCCTACAGCGTGGAAGCAGGCTATTTGGCACAGTGAGTCCACACTGCCCTCGAAGAACATCCCATCCAGACCTACCCCATCCCTGTGTTTCCCATGACTAATACTAATACACCCAGCCTGCACATGCCTGCTCACTATGGGCAATTTAGCATGGCCGATCCACCTAACCTGCACATCTTTGGACTGTGGGAGGAAACCGGAGCAGCTGGGGGAAACCCACGCAGACACAGGGAGAATGTGCAAACTCCACACAGTCGCCCGAGGCTGGAATTGAAAACAGGTCCCTGGTACTGTGAGGCAGCAGTGCTTACCACAGGGCCCAGTTTCACTTTAGAAATTCACAATATCCTCTCCTCACCTATGACAATCACACATATGGCAATCACATTGCACCTCAAGTTGATCAGCAGTCCTTTGATCTGCTGGTGGCGTCCTATCAGGGTTGTGAGCAACTGCTCTGGGTCTTCAAGTAACTGACCACATCTTTGGACAGATGAGATAATGGGATCTGGATAACAGGATTTGTTTGGTTTTCTTCCCCTGTCTGTTGCCCCTCTGCCTCATCAATAAGACATTGAGTGTGAAAGGCTAATGCAGTTTGATGGACAAGTCTTTTTTCCATTCCAAACAATGGGCAGCAAACTCCTTCCAAATATTTTCAAATATTGCCCGTTAAGGCCATCCTGAAGCTTTTTTGAATACCCAAATTTGGTGAGGAGAGCAGCACTTGTTATCCATCGAGTTGAAAAATTGCATTTTTTTTCTCTTGTTATGGCAGATTTATTGGTGAAATGTTGACTAATTTGTTTAGGCTCATGAGGCCGGTATCCTCTATATCATTGGTGTGTCTGATAGTCCCTGAAAATGTGACACTTGCTCATGATAATCTCCGCTACATGAGGAGATTTCAAACCTGAGGAAGCTATTGTGTTACAGCCTCCACAAGGTGCTGCCTGACCAGGAAACTCTCGCACTCTTACCACTGGGAATGGTTGTATCAGAAGGTCTGAGAGACACTTGGCCACATAGCATCCCATGTCCATCAAGTCCTGTGATGGGACATGAGGCTGGAGCCTCAGTCCCATTGGTAGGACTGCTACCGTCTGCACTACCAGACCTCCAGGAAGCATTTTGCAGCATTAACAAAGGGGAATCCTACCTCAGAGGCAGAGGCACTGAGCAGACTCTGTGTTTTCTGCTTTTCTGATGAAGGTCTTGGCCTGAAACATCAGCTTTTGTGCTCCTATGATGCTGCTTGGCCTGCTGTGCTCATCCAGCTCCACACTTTGTTATGTGTGAGTGATAATGGGAACTGCAGATGCTGGAGAATCCAAGATAACAAAGTGTGGAGCTGGATGAACACAGCAGGCCAAGCAGCATCTCAGGAGCACAAAAGCTGATGTTTCGGGCCTAGACCCTTCATCAGAGAGGGGTATGGGGAGAGGGAACTGGAATAAATAGGGAGAGAGGGGGAGGCGGACCAAAGATGGAGAGAAAAGAAGATAGGTAGAGAGGAGAGTATAGGTGAGGAGGTAGGGAGGGGATAGGTCAGTCCAGGGAAGACGGACAGGTCAAGGAGATGGGATGAGGTGGTAGGTAGGAAATGGAGGTGCAGCTTGAGGTGGGAGGAAGGGATGGGTGAGAGGAAGAACAGGTTAGGGAAACAGAGACAGGCTGGGCTGGTTTTGGGATGCAGTGGGGGGAGGGGAAGAATTGTTATGTCAGATTCTCCAGCATCTGCAGTTCCCATTATCTCTGTGTTTCCTGCTCTTTTTTTAGTGTCCTCATGGCTATCAGGAGTCAGCAGAAGACTGTGATCACCTGTCACCCATCACTTTTAGCAGGAATCTGAAGTGTTTGAATTTCAGACACTGTGCAGGCAAGCATTTTGTCATCCTTTGTTCTTTCCCAAGACTGGGTGAGCTACATGACAGACCTCACACAGTCCTATGCCTCTGATCAAAAGCACAAAGTACTGAACGATTCCTTCATACCAGTTGCTAATGATCCGCAAAACGTTTATTCAGAAGAAAAGGTGATGCATTCTTTAAATGTTTGACCTCTTATAGAAATTTCTCACTGAGTCATTGGGCAGACATTTTAGCTGAGTGGGGAGGCACATATTGTGCGTAACAGTGGCAATAGCCTTTTTTAAAAGGAAGTACAATTTTCTTCAATGCTTCCACCTCTTTTTTGAGGTGATTGCATAAAAGCAATGTCAGTGAGCTAAAGGCCTAAAATCGTGGGTGGCACGGTGGCACGGTGGCTCAGCAGTTAGCACTGATCCCTCACAGTGCCGGGGCCTGGGTTCGAATCCACACTTGCGCAACTGTCTGTGTGGAGTTTGCATGTTCTTCCTGTGCATCTGCTCTGGTTTCTTCCCACAGTCCAAAGATGTGCAGGTTAGGTGGATTGGTCATGCTAAATTGCCCATAGTGGTCAGGAATGAGTAGATTAGGTGGGTTATAGGGGAATGGTTCTCGGTGGGATGCTCTGTGGGTCGATGTGGACCTGTTGGGCCAAAGGGCCTGTTTCCACACTGTAGGGGTTCTGTGATGATGATGATGATGATGAGATCCAGGCCAATGCTGTGGGAGATAGTAGGAACTGCAGATGCTGGAGAATCTGAGTTAACAACGTGTAGAGCTGGATGAACACAGCAAGCCAAGCAGTATCATAGGATCATGCGTTCAAATCCCAATGCTGGCGGAATTAAAATCAATTCATGATTCAAGAATATAAAGCTTCTCTCATTCACGGGAACATGACAAAAATCACTAATTACAAAAACCAACTCATTTTCACGGTTGTGATAAAATCTGTCTGGTTTGCTCATGTCGTTTACGGATGGAAATATGCCCTCCTTACCAACTCTGCGACTCCAGACCCATGGTGATGTGTTTGAATCTTAGTTGCCCAGTTCAAATATGGATGGACAGTAAATGCTGTCCTTGCAAATGGTGACCATCTCATTAAAGAGTTAAAAAAATAGACAGATGGAGGCAAGGCTATGGGAATTTGAATGGGAGATAGAGAATTTTAAAATGGAGACATTTCCAGACCAGGCGCCAATGCAGTACTGGGCGATGGATGAGCAGGAATTGGCATGAGGAGTGATTTGGGCAGCAGAATTATAAATGAGCTCATGATATGAAACGTGGTAGATGGGAGGTCCTTATTATCAAGCAAAATCAGCTCTGGGAATTTCTACAGTGTTTATTTTGTAATGCTGGCACTTACAGCGTTGACGGAAGTACAGTTTTCTTCTGAAGCCAGGCAGCAGGGTGGCAAAAGACTGAAAAAAAAATTCCCAGCACAGATTCTGTCTGAACTTTCATACTGTTTCAAGCTCATTTGAACTCTTCGAGTCACGAAACCAACACTTCTGTCAAAGCACAACGCACAGAGTTTCCCAGACATATTTGCCAATATTTCATAGAATTAAACACGAGATAAACCTTAAAATGGCAATTGTCCAGGAAGAAATGAACACTGCACAGCCCTCTGTTGTGCAAACAGAAGATCTTCACAATTGAACAAAGCCATTCTTTTCACTTTAGAGGAACAATGGGTGTGAATCAATTGAAAGAAACAATCAGTTTGTTCTTTTAATAAAAGACATGAGGTGAACTCTTTTAGATAAATAAGCCTTTGTTAACAAGCATCTCAATATATTACCCCAAGCCTCACCTGTTATATTTGCCTTTTCTTTAAGGAGTCGACATGTGTAGTGTTTCAAGCTCTGACTTTTAATAATTTTGTTTGTCTTCTTTTATGACTAGAAATTTCACATGCTATCAGGAGCTGACAGCACAGAGCTCCATGGATATTTGTGCCCATCAATAGGGATCTAGCCTCCCCTCCCCCCGCATGCACCCCCCCACCCCACCCCCGCAGTCTATCACACATGGAATTCTTTGAAAAAGGAGGAACTTGCCTTTCTAAAGCACCTTTTACAATCTCAGGTAGTCCCAAAGCATTTTACAGTCAATTAAGTACTTTGGAAGGATAGTCGCTGTTGTAATATAGGCAAAACATTAAGAGAAGGTCATTATTTCGCAGATGAGGGCTCTCCAGTGTACATGTGACAGTTGGATTTGATAATTCGATAATTTGACATTTGAAGCCTATAAAGATGATGGAAAATTCATGAGTTTGCAATTTCCTTGCAGTTTCTTTTTTCTCCTCTATTACTGAATCAGAAGGGCAGTAGAGATCCCATTCATATGACTTCCACCATGTTTCTGGTGCAGTGACAGTGCTGGGGCAGAAACAGATGCCTGCAAGCTCCAAGCCATGGTAACACAGGTAATACAATTCTTTGGATACATAAAGCACAAGTAGGTTGACAAGAATGTGTTCTGAGATAAGTTTATACTAAGTGGGATTGTAATGTTTAATTTTTAATTTTGTTTCTTTGTTTTTCTACTTTGTACCTAAGATTTAGTACCTAGGTTTTGAACCAAAGATGGTGCCAGGAATGGCAACATCATACACTTTTCATTGTACTCATGTGGCAATAAAAATCTGATTCTAATTCTAAATGACCTTTTCTAAATCTTGTATTTTGTTTTTCTTCAAAACCACTCACAGAGGCTGAAGGAAGACTTTAAAGTACATAACTGGCTTTAAAGCCCGTGGAGATGACCCATGATCTTCTATTTAAATAAAATTTCTTTCTTCACATTGAGCATTGTAGTATAACTAACTCGCCCTTAAACAAAATAAATTTTGATTATCAGCAAAAGTGATTTTCCATAATTTTGGAGAGCATTAATGATCTTAATACCAATACTGCTCCAGAGTTATCTTGCCCTGAGGCCCATAATGAAATGTCTTACCAGCAAACAACCTGAAGGATACTTACAGAGTATGAAAAGGAGCAGGCCCTTCAAGTCTGCTCCACCATTCAGTCTGATCATGGTTGATTATCCAATTCTGCACACTGCTCCTGCAATCTCCCTTTTGATTCACTCTGACCCATCATCGATGTCTAATTCCCTTCTCAAAAACATTCAATGTTTTGTCCCCTTTTTGGGGCAGGGAATTCCATAGGCTCATCTCTCTCTCTCTAGGTGAAGACATTTCTCTTAATTTCAATCTTAAAACGGCCTACTCAGTATCTTTAAACTGTGACCCCTGGTTCAGGACACCCCGCTCAACGGGAACATCTTTTCTACATTTACCTTGTCGGGTATACGCGGCAGAATTTTGAACTCCAATGGCAACAGGTACTGGGATGGGCTGCCATGTTGATTTGTACTGCAGTTAGTCAGCTTCATCCTTCCCTCACCTAGACTATTGGCAAGTGATGAAAAGCCAATTAAAGGAACCAAAGGCCTATTGTGAGCTAATGATAGGGTTTGAATGGAATATTTTCCTTTATTCTTCTTGATGGATGTGGGCAGCCTTGGGAATGATTACACTTGTTGTCCATCTGCAATTGGTCTTGAACTGAATGGCTTGCTTTGGCATTTTGGAGGACAGTTAAGAGTAAATAATGTTGCTATGAGTCTGGAGTCACATGTAGGCATGAATAGGTAAGGAGATAGTAGGAACTGCAGATGCTGGAGAATCTGAGATAACAAGGGGTAGAGCTGGATGAACACAGCAGGCCAAACAGCATCAGAGGGGCAGGAAGTCTGATATTTCAAGCCTAGAGTCTTCTTCAAAAAAGGATTTCAGAAAAGAGAAAGATTTTCTGAAGAAGGGTCTAGGACCAAAACGTCAGCCTTCCTGCTCCTCTGACGATGCTTGGCCTGCTGTGTTCATCCAGTTCTACACCTTGTTATCTCTTATAATAGGTAAGGACTTCAGATTTCCTTCCCTGAAAGGCTTTAGTTAACCAGTTTTATTTTTACCGTGGTTTTTATGGTCACTGTTATTGAGGCAAATTTTTAAGTTCTGGAAATAATTGAATTTATATTCCGCTTTTAATGGTGGGATTGGAACCCCTGTCCAAAAAGCATTAACCTGGGCTGCTGGGTTATGAGTCCAGTGATACTGCAGGTACAGAACCATTTTCCATTCTCAAGCCATTAATGGGCCAATTTATGAAAAATCACTTTTAGAGGACTGTTACCTATACAGAGAAGGGCTGTGCACCCCCATTTCACCCTGACATTTTGGTGTTTTTTTTTCAATTAATTCGTGGAATGTGGGCACCATTGGCTAGGCCAGTGTTTATTGACCATCTCTAATTGTCCAGAGGACATTTGAGAGTCAACCACACTGCTGTAGTGGAGTCATATGTAGGCCAGGCCAGGTAAGGATGGCAGATACCTTCCCGAAAGGACATTAGCGAACCAGATAGGTTTTTTTCAACAATCGACAATGGATTCATTAGACTCTTAATTCCAGATTTTTATTGAATTCAAATTCCACCATCTGCCATGGCAGGATTTGAACTTGGATCCCTGGGACTTACCTGGTTCTCTGGATTAGCAGTCTAGCAATAATACCGCTTGGCCATCACCTCCTTATAAATGTTATGGCCAAAAAGGAAGATGCCTGCCCATTGGGGTGTGTTCTAATCTCAGTTTACTGGTGTAAAAACTAAGTGTAAATGGAGCTCTCAAGTTTACCCCAGGCCGATTCAGAAGTAAATTGAACCATTAAACAATTCAGAGTTGTGATAATTGCAGAGTCCATGACAGGGGTCATAGGGATGAGTAAGACTGGAAGGGTTTCAAGCAAGTCTTAATCCCAGTGGGCACATTGGTTGACAATGCTATTGAGCGGAGAAGACAGGGCAGTTAGGGTTAGCACAAGTGAGGAAATTGCAATGAGCATTATGAGCATTATGAAGAGCCAACCGAGGCACCAAGGAAGTCCCAAAACTATTGGGAAATAAGAGAGTAACTAATGACGAAATGCATAACTGAAGCATTTTCAGATCGAATGGTCTCTCCTGATCCACATTTTAAACTCCTGACAATGGTTATCTTTACATGTATAAGTAAAGTGCTGAGTCAGTTCCTTACAGAGATATAAAGAGTTCTGCAATTGTGTTGATTTATTTGGCCTTGCTTTGGCTGCCTGTTGACCATATTTTTATCTGGGCCTTTCAGTGCATTGTACTGCCTAAAGCAGGGGTTATAACTTTTCTATAAAGCCAGTACTTTGTCAAATTCTTTATGGTATTAATTATTGCTTTCAACTTTAATATTTATCACTTGTGTGCAAACAGCCTTTGGCCCAGTTTTCTCTCACTTCTCCTTTCATTCACATCTTAATTTGACAAGTGGTCAAGAAATTCCTAAATGCTGACAAATTTATATTCTGACATGATGGACTATTTCCCTTGATGGTTCAAAACTTTAAATAATAGTCTCTCGCTTCATTTTGTGCTGAAATTATACAGCGATTGGAGTGGATCTCCTTTGGCATTGCTCATGGCAATCTGGAGAATGTCTTCCAGCTGAAGGTCTCGAACAGCATATGAGTTATTCATAACCAAGGGTGTCCCTTTAAATGTCTGGAATTCTCTTCTCTTCCATTTTTGCAACTCGTTAGGCGACGAGTTTTTAATTTTCAATCTGGGATTAATTAATATTAATTCATCATAAGTATGAAAGGATGGGTTTTCTTTCCCAGAGGGAGAAATGTCAATTACTCGGGGACATAGGTTTAAGGTTGAGGGGATTATTTTGAAGGAGAGGTCCGAGACAATTTTTTTACACAGAGGGTGGCTAAGTGCCTGGAATGCGCTGCTAGAGGAAGTGGTAGTGGCAGATACATTAGTAACATTTAAGAGGCATCTTGACAGAAATAGAAGGATTTGGATTGCAGACAGGTTAAAGGCATTTAGTTTAGAAAGACGTCTTGTGTCAGCATGGCCTTGCTGGGCCAAAGGGCCCATCTCTGTTTTGTACTGTTCTTTGCTCTTATGGAAAAGGTGGGCGTTTGTGATCTGGATGGAATACGGAATAGAATCAAGAAGTTAAATAACGTTCTTCTTTTACTATATTTCTCTAAATGGCATTGATTATTCTCACAGCATAAAGACAAAAACTTTTAACTTTTCTGTATTTTTGATTGTGGACTGAAATGGGTAAAGGAATGTTTTAAAAACCAAGGATTATTGAAGGAACTCTGTATGTTTTAAAGCAAGCTACCTGACACTAATTGTAAGCACTGTTTACATTGCTGTTGATTCAAGCAATCGAAATGTCTAGTTCCACATGAGCTGGATGCCAAGGGGGTGTGTACCAATAACGATTCGGTCAGCAATGCCTAGCTGATTGGTCTGGGGAATGATGACACATTCTTGATGGCAAAGATTTTCCGCCTGTCAACAATTGTGTGATTGGCACCCATATAGCTGAACAGCTTGTGGGGGTGACTGTTTGGGTCGGAAGCCATTGGGGAAGGAACTGTCACAGAGTCATCCTTCTCTTTGGAGTGAAATCCCCTCCAAACACTTCTTATTCATGTACTTATCCAAAAGTCTTTTAAATATTATAACTGCACCTGCGTCCATCACTTTCTCTGCCAGTTCAATCCACATAGGAACCACTGTCTGTATAAAGACATTCCCCCTCATGTCCTTTTTAAATCTTTTCCCTCTCACCTTAAAATGATGCCCCTTAATCTTGAAAACTCCCCCTAAGGTGAGATCACAATGGTTTTAAAAAGACATGAGAGGTTTTTTTTTACACAGAGAATGGTTTGTGTGTGGAATGAACATCCAGAGAAAGTGGTGGATGTAGGCACAGTTATATTGTTTAAAAGATATTTAGGTAAGTACATGAGTAAGACATTTTGGAGGCATATGGGCCAAATGCAGGCAGATGGGACTAGTTTAGTTTGGGATTATATTTGTCATGGACTGATTTGGCAGAATGGTCTGTTTTGATGCTTTATGGCTTGATAAGCCTGAAGAAAGCCTGTATATTTTCCCTCATCCACACAAACACAGAAAATGCTGGAGAAACTCAGCAGCATCTGTACAGAAAGTTAGTGTTTCGGGTCCAGTGACCCTTCTTCAGAATGTTAACCCAGTTCTCCCTCCACAGATGCTGCCAAGCCTGCTAAGTTTCTCCAGCAATTTCTGTTTCTGTTTCGGATTTCTGGCATCTGCAGTTATTTGTGTTTGTGTGTGTGGGGAAGGGGGGTGATGTTGCGTCCAGGTGGGATGTTCTTTGTGTTTTTTTTAATGTCCCCTAATCAGCTGCTGTAAGTTATTGTTTTTAATCAATAAATCCGAGACATACGAAGTGTGACCCAGTTGCATATGTCTCCTAAAAGCAAATGTAAGTACGTGGAGAAGGAAGACTGAAAAGGGTAGGGTGGATCATTCCTGCAAAGGCCTGTGGACAGGGATCACTGAACTGCCTTCTTATTCTTTTTCTCTACCCATACATTCCATAAATGTGTTTGAGTTTTAACAAGTAGAGTTATACATTAAAGGCTCACAATTGTTTACTTGTAGCTAGAATCTAATTATGTGTAATAAGTAGTCGACCTGAGTCGAAATAACAGGTCAGCTGGGAAATTTTGTGTACTTTTATCAAGTTTTTACCTTTTGTGACAATTACAAGAGTAGCAGGCCTTAATTGCAAGCATAGTACCCCAGTGAGGGGCAACAGCAGGCTAATTGCTTTCAGCTAAATGCTGGGATTAGCCAAAGGCTACATTTTGCTGTGAGAAATTTCTATGCAGGAGGCAAAAGTCATTAATGACTTGAATCAAGTCCTTGATATGTGGCAAATTTCCCTCCTGAATTAAAATTCCACTCTGCAATATTAGTCATACACAACTCTGCTTGAAATTCTTTTGCATACCATTTTCAGTTCTTCTCCTCTCACGGTTTCTGTTTCCATGCTTCTACCATTATAATTACTCAAAAGCTGATACTGGCCTTCTCTGTTTTCTTATCTGACCTCTGTCCATCCAGGAAATCATCACCTCCATCACTTTCGACTTTGCTACTGCCTTTGGAATACCAGAGATGACTCACCGCATTCTTCAACCAAGAATTGGGTAGGTGGTGCCATGTTTCTCTCTGGTGGTCTGTCAAAACCCACCTTACTCTATTAGCCTTCCCCTGCCATGTTAAGACCTAACCAGGTCAGACAAAATGTTGACACTTGTACCACCGTAACCAAGCCTCAAAACTCAACATTTAGGACTAAAAGCAAAGTTGCCATCATCCTACAGGGCTGCTCTCTTGTTAGAAAGGGGTCACTGGTGCTGAATTTAACCTGAGGGTCACCACAACACAGGTGAGGGGGCAAGGTTGAGAAGGCGGGACTTTCATGGTGACCACAGTTGGCATGGGAAGTGAACCTGCGCTGTCGGCAGCGCTCTGCATTGCAAACTGTCCAGCCAACCGAAGTAACCAAGACCCAAAAGGGTTGACTGCCTGTTTAATGGCTCAGTAGTTCTGAGTTTGACTAGATTAGTCCAATAACTGATCTATTCCCACTGTACCTGACTGGTTAAGCCTGGGTATTGACACAGAGCTAGAGAATATAGACACCACAGAAGTTTCTAGAAGCTAGATCTGAAGAATGTTGCAAATATTTTATGATTGAAAGAACACAGAAATCAGCATGATGGCTCAGTGGTTAGCACTGCTGCCTCACAGCGCCAGAGACCCCGGTTTGGTTCCACTCTCGAGTGACTGTCTGTGGGGAGTTTGCATACGCTCCCTGAGTCTGTGTGGGTTCCGCCTGGGTGCCCTGATTTCCTCCCACATGTTCCTCCTACAAGATGTACATGTTAGGTGGGTTGGCAGTGCTATATTACCCATAGTTTCCAAGGATATGTAGGTTAAGAAGACCAGCTATGGTAAATGTAGGGTTACAGGGGTGGAGTGGGTCTGGGTGGGATGCTATTCAGAGGGTTGGTTTGGACTCGATGGGCCAAACGACTTGCTTCCACATTTTAGGGACTCAATGACTCAATGGGCTGAATGGCCTGCTTCCACACTTTAGGGCTTCTATGTTTTCAACTCCTAAAAGTAAATCTGTTAAAAATCTTAGAAATTAACACCATCTCTGCACTACACAAATCATATATACAACATTCCCATCTGCCTCAATGTAGCCCTACACTTGCTCTTACTTAAATTTCTTAAAAATTCATTTTATGGATACAGTGAAAATGATAAGTTGCTTTCCTCAGCCATCCGCGAGAAGGTAAAGATTGTCCTTCCTTCAGAACACACTGCATCCCCTGAGATAAAGGAACTTTAGCAATCCTTTTCAATAGAGAGAGGTCTAAAATTTTTATCTCGTGACGTTGGAGAAATATCAGTGCCTGTTACAATTCACCAAATTGAATAGTAGAATATACAACTGCATCTTTATTCGTATAAAAGATTTATTTACATTCTTGCTAGAAATTATGTTATGTTCCTTCACTGTCACTGCACCGATATTGGGGAACTTGATCATAACAGCTGTCTGGGTGTACCTCCACCCAAGGGCTGTAATGGTTCAAGAATACAGCTCAGCATCACCTAATCCATGGCAATTAGGAATGGGCCATAATGCTAATGCCTACATCCCATGATTGAGTTAAAAAAAGAGAAAAGAGAATAAATAAATCGAACAAATAAAGAGAAGAAATAAATAATTATTAATTCATTCAGTGCTTTCCACTCTCTTAAAAATAATCCATTTACTACATTGTCAGTCATCCACGCCTGTTTAAGCCACAATTGCGGAAGCAACAACAACCTACAAGATATATAACGTGACGAAATAAATGCTGTGCAATTGACAGAAGAGATGAGAGAACCAGAACTGTCTATCGCCCATTGTTTTCTCTGGAGCTAAGTGCTTTGAGAATCTTGCCTTTAGGCTGATAGTGATTGGAACAAAGTCAGCCAGATGGATCTCATAGAATATGATTTCCCTGATTGATGCTCTTTACCAGTCAGGGACCCCTGGCTGACAGATATAAGTAGGAGTGTCAGAGATTCTGCTCATGCGAGGAGCCAGTTCTGAGTTAGCTGGGTCAGTGTCATGTGACAGTAAAGGGTGACTTGGTGACACGACACTGGCCTTCATGGAGTTATTTCGAGTTGGTCTCTCAACCAAGCTTAGTCACATCTCCTTGGCATGGCCATGGAATGGTCAGAGTGTGACATGGATAAGGAGCATGTGCAGTTGTGAGAGAATGTGAGAGGTTTGAGGTATGTAGTCCCACAGTATCACAATAAGCCTTTCAGATAGCCCAGCCTCACAAATGGTTGCCCCTGCTTTGGAAATCTCTCCCAGGTTGATTGGTATGGCTGCACCACATTACCATTCTGAGGAAAGAAGTTTGCCCCCTAGTCAGTAGTGCAAAACTGGGAATTTTCCCAGCATTCACTGTGTGACTTTGGGGTGAAATTTCTGGCCTGAGACTCAGGGCAGCACGGTGGCTCAGTGGTTAGCACTGCTTCCTCACAGCCCCAAGGGCCTGGGTTTGATTCCACCCTCGGGTGACTGTTTGCAGGGGTTTGCCCCGTTTCCTCCCACCGTCAAAAGCGTGCGGATTAGGTGGATCGGCCATGCTACATTGCCTATGGTATCCAGGGATGTAAAGGCTAGGTGGATTAGTCAGAGGAAAATGTAGGGTTAATGGTGGAGGGGGGGAGGTGGTTGGTGTTGCCTCCAGCTGGGATGCTCTTTGGAGAGTTGGTGTGGACTGGATATGCTAAATGGCCTGTTTCCACACTTCAGGGATTGCAAGTATGTCCAATTCAACAGATGTCAGCACTTCATGAGAAAAGTCTCCTGTACCTGATGGCCTTGTCCTTCTATGAAGCCATGTGTTTGGGAGGTCATGGGTTTTGTGCCTCAGGAGTTAAATATTTTTGCCACCATATCCCAGTTCTGTAAAGCTTCACCCACACAAAACACTGCTGTCTGTATTCTGTCACTGTCATCCATCACAACTGCCTTTGCTAACTCATATTAGCTCTCGAGAAAATTAGATTTACAATCCTTGCTGTCACCTTCAAACCTCGTTCTGACTGACTTCAAGCTCTTGGACTTCAGAAACATGCCGAAAACTAGAGCAATGGCAAAGAAAATTAAATAATAGAATTAATTTCTGATCCTTAATTACCACAATGAAACAGGACATAATTATGTATTAACCTTTACTCTGAAATTATTAATACACTATCACAAATATTCCAAATGGGCTGTATGATATTCAAAATAAGTTTAATAATAATCAAAATAAGTCCAGTGAATTAAAAATGAAAGAAAAAGAGCTGTGTTTAGGTAGTTGGTTAGGCAGATAAGGGTGTCGATGGAGGGGGACTGGTCAGGCCTGGGGGACAGGAGGAAGCAGAGGGCTTTTAGGCCATCTGCATGAGGAATGCAAGTGTACAGGGACTGGATGTCTATGGTGAAGATGAGGCGTGGAGGGCCAGGGAATCGGAAGCTTTGGAGGAGGTAGAGGATGTGGGTGGCATCACGGGTATAGGTGGGGAGCTCCTGGACTGGATTGGACGGGTGGGGAGAAAATGGAATTGAGATAAGTGGAGATAGGTTTGGTGGGCAGGAACAGGCTGAGACAATGGGTCAACCAGGGCAGTCAGGTTTGTAGATTTTGAGAAGGAGATAGAAACGGGCCCTGCCGGGTCAGGGAACAATGAGGATGGAGGCTGTGGGTGGGAGGTCACCTGAGGTGATGAGGTGGTCTGGAAGATGATGTTTTGGTGGTCAGGGGTGGGGACATGGTGGAGTGGTCAGTGGAAGGAGGTGCCAGAGAGTTGGCGCCTAGCCTTGGCGATGTAAAGGTCAGTGTGCCATACTACAACTGCGCCTCCCTTGTCTACAGGCTTTCTCGTGAGGTTGGGGTTGGAGAAAAGGGAGTGGAGGGCTACACATTCTGTGGGGAGAAGTTGGAGTGAGCGAGAGGGGTGGAGACATTGAGGCGATCAATGTCTTGACAGCAGTTAGAGATGAAGAGGTCAAGGGAGGGTAGGAGGCCTTGGGGTGGTGTCCGGGTTGGTGGGGTTTATTGGAGCCGGGAGAAGGGGTCAGTGGGGGGGTGGGGTTAGACTCACAATTAAAGAAATAAGTGCTGAGGTGGAGGTGGCAGAAAAACTGTTCAACGTCCAGGTGTGAATGGTATTCGTTGATGTTCGGGTGGAGGGGGAGAAAGTTGAGTCCTTGACTGAGGACTGACCATTTGTCCTCAGTGAGGGGGAGGTCTGGGGGGATGGTGAAGATCCAGCAGGCCTAGGGGCTGGTGTTTACTGTAGAGCTGCTAGCTGTAGGGGCAGCGGGCAGAGAGACGCTGGCAGTGGGTCGAACAGTATCAGCAGTTGGAGGAAATTTATGAAGAAAGGTCCAAACCGGAAACGTCAGCTTTCCTGCTCCTCTGATGCTGCCTGGCCTGCTGTGTTCATCCAGCTCCACACTGTGTTATTTCTGACTCCGTCGGCAGTTCCTACTATCTCTCTGTGTTTAGGATAGTGCCTTTCAAGTCCTCAGGGCATCCTAAAGAGCTTTACCATTTGGTTCAACCAGTCCATTGCACCATAATCCCAAACTAAACTAGTCGCACGTGCTTGCACTTGGCCCATATCTCTCCAAACATTTCTTAATCACATACTTATCAAAAAGTCTTTGTAACTGTGCCCGCATCTACCACTTTCTCTGGTAGTTCATTCCATTCACAAGCCACTCTCTGTGGAAAAAATTGCCCCTCATGTCCTTTTTAAATCTTTCTTCACTCATCTTAAAAATATGCCTCCCTAGTCCTGAAGTCACCCACACTTGGGAAAAAAAAACAGTTCACTATATATATCACTCTCATGATTTTATAAACCTCTATAAGGTCACTCCTCAACCTCCTATCCTCCAGTGAAAAAAGCCGCAGCCCACTCAGGCTCTCCTCATAACTCAAAACTTCCATTTCCAGCAACATCCTGGTAAATCTTTTCTGAACCCTTTTGAGCTTAATAATACCCTCCCTATAACAGGGGAAACTGAACTGGACACAGTACTCCAGAAAAGGCCTTTACGCTGTCAATGTTACATCCCAACTCCTTCAGTCAATGAAATAATGTAAGAAACAGGGCAGATAAATTGTGCACAGCAAGATTCCACAAAGATCAATATGAAAAGATCCAAATCCAAATTGTACAATATAGTGTGGAGCTGGAGGAACACAGCAGGTCAGGCAGAACCAATGGAGCACGAAAGTCAACGTATCAGGTTCCCACGCTTCATCAGGGCTGGATGAAGGGTGTAGACTCAAAACTTTGACTCTCCTGCTCCTTTGATGCTGCCTGGCCTGCTTTATTCCTCCAGCTCCACACTGCATTGACTCTGACTCCAGCATCTGCAGTTCTTGCTATCTCCAAATCAATTGTTTACCCATGAAGTTGGCCAAAGAATAAAAATTGACTAGCACACTGGGGAGAAGTCCCCTGTTCATCTTTGAGAAAAGAACGTGGAATCTATTAATGAATCACTCAACTGCATATGTATAAGGCAGTACGTCTGTTAGTGTTGCACTGCCTTAGCATTTCAGAGGACTGTCATCTGGAAGTAGTGCTCAGGCTTTTAGGCTTGAGCCCACAAGTTTTTGGTTCAAATAAACAGTTCCTTTTTAGGGATGTCAGAGGCTAAATAGTGTGTGCGATGACACGAGTCAAGGCTACGTTCTGGGAGAAAATAAAACATGCACTGATCGCATCACTGACTGATAGCGTTTGGTTCAAAAGCCCTGATCTGAAAGTGTTACTGTCATACATGCACATTGTATTCTTAGAAACTCTAACACCTCGAAGATGGATGTAATGTTTAGATAAGAGTGAAGGATTGATTGAGTGAGTGCTGCAAAAATGGGGCCTGTGCATCCACGGAAGGTGTTTATTGTAAAATGGCAGCCTGTCAGTGGCCATTATCTCTTTCACTTAATTCCTGTTCTTATCAGGATTCTGGCAGAAACACCAGAGAAATCTATTTGAGCTGCCAGAGCAGGGGAGTGTGTTACAAGCTGGTTATCAGATGGTTTGGGCAATGTCACAATGGCCATCAGTGTGAATGAGACAAAGTGGAAACCTTTCAAAGAGGTTCAGTTTCTGGAAGGCACTGATCAGCAATTCTAATCAGACATTGTCTAATGCAGGCCATTCATGCTGTAAAATGTGAAATTTAGTCATTTATTAGCACCCAGAGGTGCTATGGGTGCTGCCTTGGAACTGTATCTCCTCCAAATGTGAGACATAATAATGGAAAAGCTGCTGACCAGGGATCAGCCAACATCTACTGAAAGACCAGGCAGTTTCCACAACAATTCAGTGCCACCCTCTGCCAGTATGGGCCCTAGCTCTGCTCCTCTCTTACCTTTGCATGGTGATTCAGCTGCAGAAAGGCCCATACGGCTAGATTTGGGGAGACCCTGAATTAAGCAATGACTAATCTGAACAGCGATGCCTCAGTCAGGAAGGCAGAGAATTCTTTGAGAGCTTTGCTCAGGAATGTGTGCAGGCGCAGTCAAGGCATCAACAGGAGCACATAAATCCTCAAATGGACAGAGCTGGCAAGCACCACTTGCCCAATGAATAGTCGAGTCAGCAGATCACACATTGGTCTTTGCCAGTTATCTCAGAACCAGCTGAGCCAGAGACGAAGCAAAGTCCCAAGGGACTGCCTAAGTCATAAAGTCATACACGATGGAAACAGGCCCTTTGGTCTAATTCGTCCATGTCGGTCAGGTTCCCCAAAACTGACCTAGTCTCATTTAACTGCATTTGGCTCATATCTTTCTAAACATTTCCTATCCATGTACCCATCCAGATGCCTTTTAAATGTTGTATTTATACCAGCCTCCACCACTTCCACTGGCAGTTCATTCCATACACACACCACCCTCTGTGTGAAAAAGTTGCCCCTCAGGTCCCTTTTAAATCTTCCCCTTCTCACTTTAAACCTATGCCCTTGAGTTTTGGACTCCCCTAACCTGGGGAAAAGACCTTTGCTGTTCACCCTATCCATGTCTCTCGTAATTTTATAAACCTCTATAAGGTGTATGTAACACAATTGTTATTCCTTATGGGTTAGTTGCAGGCCAGTTTTTCCTGAGTGTTGAGATTTTCCACAAGTGCTTGGAGCTTTCTGCAATTCTTTTAATTTCTGTCTACATGGAATCAATGTGACAGATGAAAAAGCACTTCACCTGATTCCAAGTCATCTGCAGATATCCCTGAGCGTAGACATGGGCAAATGTGCAAGTCTTCGCTGTGAAATGCAGAGCAGGTTTGCGTGGAGTAGGACAAGCTGCTGTAACAGGGAGGAGAAGGAGGTATGCACATGGGCATTCAGCAGGAGGCTCGATCTGCCCAGAGAATTCAGGGAACAATGCAATGACCTCAGCAAGCAAGGCAGCATCAGGGCATCTGCGCTTCAATCTTCACTGACCTCTGTCACCTGCTGCAGCTGTGTCTGTAAGCTCAGAACGCCCTATTACCAGTGGCCTTGAAGCCAAGCATTTGAAATTGCCTTTCTTGCTTCGAGTGCTGCCCACACTAGAGATGGAGATTTTACGTATTGCAATTTACTGAACTCACTTGTTCACCGAGGCACCGAGTCTCTCTGCTCAAAGGGAGGTCAGTCACAGTATATCCTTTTCCAGCTGACCTTCTTTCAGGTTTGTCACATGTACGCACAGACAGACAGACACACACACACACACACACACACACACACACACACACACACACACACACACACACACACACGCACACCAAAACAACATGACAAACTCTCCTTAATATCTGTACACTCAGACAATGAAGGCCATCAGTTTAACTGGGCAAAGTAACCATTGTAGCCCAAGCCAAACATAGACATGCACATGCATTCCAAGAGGCATGGTTCTCCACCCATGCTTCAATCAACAATCGTATAGAATTGAAACCCCATTTACAAACACATGCAGATCAGAACGATAACGGATCAGACAGTATAAATTCCAAGTGGAGTAGAATAACATCACTTCATCGGAGGCTCCACTGATGATATCCCCTAGCATGGTGATGAAACATCTGAACAAAAACAAGCCAGCTCAGTGAACAAGTCAACAACCTCAGTAATCTGAGATAATAAAATGTGAGGCTGGATGAACACAGCAGGCCAAGCAGCATCTCAGGAGCACAAAAGCTGACGTTTCGGGCCTGGACCCTTCATCAGAGAGGGGGATGGGGGGAGGGAACTGGAATAAATAGGGAGAGAGGGGGAGGCGGACCGAAGATGGAGAGTAAAGAAGATAGGTGGAGAGGGTGTAGGTGGGGAGGTAGGGAGGGGATAGGTCAGTCCAGGGAAGACGGACAGGTCAAGGAGGTGGCCCACCTCCTTGACCTGTCCGTCTTCCCTGGACTGACCTATCCCCTCCCTACCTCCCCACCTACACCCTCTCCACCTATCTTCTTTACTCTCCATCTTCGGTCCGCCTCCCCCTCTCTCCCTATTTATTCCAGTTCCCTCCCCCCATCCCCCTCTCTGATGAAGGGTCCAGGCCCGAAACGTCAGCTTTTGTGCTCCTGAGATGCTGCTTGGCCTGCTGTGTTCATCCAGCCTCACATTTTATTATCTTGGAATCTCCAGCATCTGCAGTTCCCATTATCTCTGAACCTCAGTAATCTGATTCTCTTTTCAATGTCTGGTTTGAACCCAACTGCTCCTGCTTGTTCAGGTTGAACTTCAGAGTCTTTCAGGGGAATGTGGTGAGTGAAGGAGGACATAAATGGCCCTTGCTGAAACATTTGAATTCAGAAGTGATTGTGGTACAAAGTGGACTTCATCTCTGAGGAGGATTAGGTGTGAGGAATGGATTCAATCGCCTTCAATTCAGATACTGATTCAGAGACTGCCCAACAGAATAATGCCTGGCCCTGCCTCTTTAACATAGAAACATCGAAGATAGGAGCAGGAGAAGGCCATTTGCCCTCCAAGCCCTCTCCACCATTCATCACGATCATGGCAAATTGTCCAACCCAATAGTCTAACACTGCTTTCTCCTCATAACCTTTGATCCCATTGACCCCAAATACTACATTGAGCTGCCTCTTCAATACATTAAATATGTTGGCATCAACTATATCCTAATTCTACAGGCCCACCACTCTTTGGTTGAAGAAATATCTCCTCATCTTCGCCCAAAATGGTCGACCCTGAATCCTCAGTCTGTGATTTATTGGTTTTGTGTGTGTATGTCTGTTTCTGGACACACCCATCATTGGGAACATCCTTCCTGCATAAAGTTATAGAGTAATCCAGCATAGAAACAGGCCCTTCGGCCCAAATTGAGTTTTTTTCTAGAGAGGTTTTAGGACAGAGGTAAAAACTGGCTCGTGAAGACACATACAGTAAACAGCATGGTGGCATCATGGTTAGCACCGCAGCCTTACAGTACCAGGAACCCGGGTTTGATTCCACCCTCAGGCAACTGTTTGTGTGGAGTTTGTACATTGTCCCTGTGCCTACATGGGCTTCCTCCAGGTGCTCTGGTTTCCTACCACAGTCCAAAGATTTGCAGGTTAGGTGAATTGGCCTTGCTAAATTGCCTGTAGTGTTCAGGGATGTGTAGATTTGGTGGGTTATGGGGGGCGGGGAGGGGGGATGGGTCTGGGTGAGATGCTGTGAGGTTTGGTGTGGGCTTGTTGGGCCGGATGGCCCATTTCCACAGTGTAGGGATTTGATGATGATGATAAACAGTTTGGGAGGCCTTGAGGTTTTTTTAAAGTTGGAACAGTAGAGGTAGTCTGGATGGGTGTGGCCATCTCTCACAGATCAGGCTTTCTAGTTTTTAGCTTTTTAAGTAGTTGCTGTTGGAGTCTCAACAAGCCAAATGCCGCTGGAGTTTGAAGAAGTAGAAGCTTTTTTCCCTCTCATGGTTATAAATAGAAGCTGGGTTTCTCTCTGCTGCTCGGTTACCTGTGAGACAAATCTGTTTTTCTGAATCAAATGGTGTGTTTATAAGATTTACTATAGTGGAACAATTAATTAGTAATAGTTACTGTATTTATTATTTGGTTAAGTTTTCCAATAAAGTTGTTATTCTAAATTCTTCTTTCCTTAGTTATATTTTAACTACAGTGTTTAAATAAATTGTGTTTTGCTTAACATTGAATTGCACCTGGAACACAGCACATTATATTTGCCTTTAATATAAGAAAGAGTTAGGGTCTAGGTTTCCTTCTTTAAATATTTTGAGGAGGAGCTGGTCTGGTTCATGACATAATCAACAGGACACTTTGCACTGGTCACATCAGGAATCACTGCAATGAGCATGCACTAAGTTGCAGTTCAAGTCTGCATGACAATAATCAGGCATTTGTTAATTGCACAGTGCAATAGCCCCCGTTCCTTCTCAAAACTAATCCATTGTATCTTTCTGTACAAGAAAAATACTTCGCACATCAGTTCGCCATTTTCGTCTTAGGTGTTTGGTAATAACTTCAAACAAAAACCTTGACCTCTAATCACAAAGTGCTTTTTCAGTTTATTTTTTGAAGTTTTAGTAAAAGCAATGAGACAAACAGTGTCTTTGGTCTCTTACCCAATGTGAGGATGACTCCTGTCATCAAGAGACTATTGTCAAGAGAATAAAGAGATGAATGCTTAGCTTGTTTCTATGGTATTTCTCTGTGCCCAAATAAACTGAAGAAAAACCAAAATCTCTGTATTATTACAGCACAGAAAGAGGCAATTCAGTCTAATTGTCTGTCTAGCTGTCCAAACGAACAATGTGCTTGGAGCCACACCACAGCTTGTCTCCATAACCTTCAAATTCTTCCTTTTCAGACAATAATCCAATTCTCCTTTGAATGTCTTGATTGAACTCGACTCTACCAAAGGTGGCACACTGCAGACTTGAAACTATTTGGTGAGAGAAAAAGTCTTTCCTCATGTTTCCAGTGCTGATTTAGCCAATTACCTCAAGTCTGAGCCCTCTGATTCCAATGCTTCTATTCTTTTGAACAGCTGATCCTTAACTGCTCCATCTATACCCCTTACTTCAAATCTAAGCTCTCCCATTCTCAATCCTTCCACTCTTTGGTAATGATTCATCCTTATCAGTTCCATCCAGACCATTGATGATTTTGTGAACTTTCTCATTTCCAAAGGAAACGGTACCAAATTATCTGCACCCTTGGAACAATTCTTCTGAGTCTATCAAGTGTTTTATAATCAACTGGCTCAAAGATATTGTTACATACTTGTGGAGCAGATGGGACATGAACCCAGGCCTTCTATCTCAGAGGTAGGACACTACCACTGTGCCACAAGACCCCTCTTCTGAGTCTATTCGTCATCCTCCTGAAATAGCTTCACCTGAGCACAATAATCCAGGTACAAAATATGGCTATCATGATGTTCCCAAGACTCAAATCATTAATACATAATGTGGATGCATATTCTTGTTGTGTTACAAGATCTACTCACCACCATATTGTTGAGAGACACCCAGCAGTCATCTGGGAATTCCTGCAGCATAGGGACCAGGAACTGGAGGCAACCGTCCCAATGGCATAGCAACAGCATCATCCCGATGAGGTTGACAATACGTACCACTGCACTTGCCAGGTCGTAGGTCATGTGGAAGATCTGCCCAATCAGACAAAATGTTACAATTTGTTAGCTTCTTTCGAAACATTTCTTTATTGATTAGAAGGTCAGTGACTGGGTCATACACATTCAGAGGAAACCAGTTAAAGAGCAGGAAGAAACCCAGGGTCTTGTTTTTATTAAATTCACTTGTTCAACTCATTAAATGCAGTCTCCTGTGTACTCAGTACATTGGGGCAGGAGGAACAGAATGACTGTTTGCAGTCAAAGGCGTAAGAATTTCAAGGATGTCATAGATTGATTGGACTATTGGATACTGTTAGTGACACCATTAACATTCACGTATATTTAGCCCTGAGGTGTGGTCTGTCTTCCTGTCATGTGATGTTGCGAACAGTTACAATGCTAGGTCATTCTTGAGAGCTTTTCGCATAAGCAATGTGTCACAAGGAGATCCATAAATACATTATCCAATGTATGATGAGGCCAGAATGTCAGAATGAACTGGAAGCCAAATCTAGGGACACAAGGGCACATTATTTTCATAAGGCATGTTTCCATCTGATAAGCAGTGAATAGAAATGTGTGAAGCACTCATTACTAACGGTCTATGTGACCACATTTCACTCACCAAGTATTTATTGTGACTCAATGCACAACCAGTCATTATCCAAATGAATCAAGGTCTGCAAAACATACAGGCTTGTGTGGCATATCACAATTGTGCGATACAAAATGTTAGGCAATGACAATCTCCAACAAGAGAGAACCTAACTATCATCCTTTGATGTTCAACGGCTTTATCATCACTGATTACCTCACTATCAACATCCTAGTGTTCAACATTGACCAGAAACTGAACTGGACTAGCCATATGAATAAAACTGTTAAAGAAAAACAGGCCAGAGATTAGGAATCTTGTAGCAAATAACTCACCTCCTGACTCCCAAAAGCCTTCTCACCATCTGCTGGGCACAAGTCAGGAGTGAGATGGAACTCACCCCATTTGTCTGGATGACTGCCTCTCCAACAACATTGAAGAAGCTTGACAACAACCAGAACAAAGCAGCCACTTGATTGGCACTGCATCCACAAGCATCCACTCCCTCCACCACCAACACTCAGTAGCAGCAATGTGTACCATCTTACAAGGTGCACTTCAGAAGTTCACCAAGATTCCTTAGACAGGACCTCCTAAATCCATGGCCATTACTATCCAGAAGGACAAGGACAGTAGATAAATAGGTAACCCTCATTGCAATTTCCACTTCAAGCTACTCACTGTCTTGATTTGGATATATATCACCATTCCTTCAGCGTAATTGAGTCAAAACTCGAGAACTCTCTTCCTAATAGCATTGTGCATCAACCTACGTCCCATGGACTAACTGCAGCAGTTTGAGAAGGCAGCTCACAATCATCTTTTCAAGGGAACTAGGAATTGGCAACAAATGGTGGCCCACAAGTGTTCACGAACTGTTAATTGCTCTACACAGCATCTTTCTCAACATCAGGATATATCAAAAGGTGTATTTTTATTTTAATTCGAAAATGTTGCTTAGGGGAACATTGATTTGGATTTTATTGTATCCAGCTGGCGGGTTGGCAGACAGGGGGTGCTGTGAAATGACCTTTTTGCCTGTCTTTTGACCCCTGAACCACAGTGGAAAAGAGACACGAGTAGTTTACGCACTGTGAGTCAATGGATAATTCCCAATGGACAATTGAGAGCTTAAACCTGTCACCACCAATGTACCCAGCATAAGTAAAGCAACTTTTCTTTTGTTGAGGGGTGAGGGGGCTTTGGTGGTGGTTAGGATGCCTCCTTAATGAGCCCCAAGGCTTTCTTTAACCCGGTTTACTCACACCCTGGTCTGTCTACACTAGTCCCCTATCTCACCCTATCACCCCTCACCTCAACTTGAGGGGTTGAATGGCTTCCTCATATTTCTATGGACTGGTTTTTACATTAGGCATGGTAATCCTGCCCCCATAGCTAAATTTTGCAAGCCTGACCCTCAATTTACCTTTGTTTTGCTTCCAACGCAGCACACTTTTCTGTAGAAAATAAAAACCGAAAGAACTGTGGATGTTGTAAATCAAGAACAAACGCAGAAGTTGATGGAAAAGCTCAGCAGGTCTGGCAGCATCTGTGAAAGAAAATAGAGTTAATGTTTTGGAACTGGGGAAGCTACAGTGGAAGATTCACCAGACCCGAAAGTTTAAGTCTGATTTTTTTCTTCACGGATGCTGTCAGACCTGTTGAGCATTTCCAGCAACTTTGTTTTTATTCATTGTTTAGGCTTTTCTGTAGTCCTTGCTGCAATACTCGCAGTGACCATTGCTTCTCGTCGCACTGTTGGTGCTGGAGAACTGCCAACATCTCATTGGTAAGTAGCTCTCAGAGGCAGGACTCCCTGTTTCTGAGGAGCCCTGGCTTAAGCCAATAAATCATCAGTCAAGGCTACAAGAAATGAGGGACAAATTTTGTACATGAAAGGTGGTTCGTGTATGGAATGAACTTCTGAGGAAGTGGTGGATATATGCACAATTACAATGTTTAAAAGACATTTGAATAGGTACATGAATAGGCAAGGTTTGGAGGGACATGGGCCAGGTGCAGGCAGATGGGACCAGTTTTGTTTGGAATTCTGTTTGGCATGGGCTGGCTGGACCGAAGGATCTGTTTCCATGCTGCATGACTCTATGACTATATGACACCCCAGAATTGACCTCACCCCCAGATTTTATCTATGGGTCAGTGAAATGATTCCACAGAGGGCAGCAACGATCATCAAGCCACACATTATTAACAGATGAACAGTCCTTGATTTTAGTGCTGCCACATTCAGAGCCAGGCATCAGTGTATTTCTGGCACTTTGTCTAATTATATGTCAGCCAGGGCTCCCTGATTGGGCCAGGTTAACAGCCCCAATCAGGGAAGTCATATTTTAAGAGGTCCAGCTAGCTGACCTCATTACAATCACGATAGGCAGGACCACCATACCAATATATAGTGTAGTGCATTGTAACATGGGAACAGCAGGAAGCCATTCAGCCCCTCAAGGCTGTTCTACTCCCACCCGGTTAGATCACAGATGACCTGTATCTTCATCTTCTACTCCCTCCTGAATGTTGTTTGTTACTCTTATTCAGCTAAAACCCATCGTCCCAGATTTGAAATAATAAATTGAGTCAAGATCTTATGTTGTAGGAAATTTCCACCCATCTTGGAAGAAAAAGAAAACCCACAAAGAATGAGAACATAAAATAAGGGGAAATATAAAATGGTGCACCAAGCGCGGGAAGAGGAAAATAAAAGACAGCGCATCACCGAAAACAACTTACAAACTCCTTCCTAGACTTTGGTCTAAAATATTATCTTACTAGCTGTTTATTTACAAATTCTATAATGTAGAATTTGTAGAGTCCTTAATAGAAGCCGATAGGTATTGGATAATTTGACCCCTGGTCCTGGAACTTGTTGTCATGTACTTCAGAGATCTGTGCAGCAGCAGGAAAAATAAGAGGGAGCACAGGGGTTCACAAACAGCTTTTATCCTGGTCTTCTATCTATTTGCTATTTTGTTATATTAGCTATTGTGAGGTCTATGCCTGTCTGTGATTTCTCAACTTCCTCTCTTCCCAGCTGTTACTATAGAAACAGCAACAAAACAAGGACAAATCAAATTACATAAATCAGTCTCTTTAACGCTGCCGGAAATCACCACCTGATTTGTCTAATCCTTGTGATTTTACAGAATAAAGAGACCATTTCTATAATGTTTCTCCTGAAACCAAACAACTCAAGCCAATCTGTTTTACTTATTAAGATTGAACAATTCTATCAAATGATCTGGACATTCTGAAAACTCATTTTTCTCACAGAATGCAGTAGTTCAAGAGGGCAGCTCACCACCTTCTCGAGGGCAACTAGGAATGGGAAAGATATATGGACCCAGCCAGCAACACCCATGTTCCATTAGTGAATAAAAAAAGACACTTTTGAACCAGATGCCAATGGAACGTTTGGACCTGAGAAAGGAAATTGTGAAAGCAACTTGGATTTTTAGAGCATCTTTAATTTAATGAAATTTGCTTAGGCACTTCACAGCAGCAATATCATAAAAAATCAACACCATTGCCATTAATAGGAAATAATGGGGCAGGTCACCAAAAGCTTAGGCAAAAGGGGCAGCATAATGACTCATTGGTTAGCACTGCTACCTCAGAACACCAGGGACTTGAGTTTGATTCTACCCTCAGGCATCTGTCTGTGTGGAGTTTGCACGTTCACCCCGTGTCTGTGTGGGTTGCCTCTGGGTACTCCGGTTTCTTCCCAGAGTCCAAAGATGAGCAAGTTAGGTGGATTGGCCGTGTTAGATTGCCCATAGAGTTCAGCGATGTGTGCGTTAGGTGGGTTGGTCATGGGAATACAGGAAGGGGGATGAATCCGGGTGAGATGATTTTGAGAGGGTTGGTGTGGACCTGGTGGGCTGAATGGCCTATTCCACACTGGACGGATTCCATATATGCGTTTTACGTAGCACTTTAAAGAAAGAGGGAGACGTGGAAATATTTTAAAAAGGAACTGCAGAGTGTAAATGGCAGCTAAGAGCTGGGATACCGACAGTAGAAAAGAGAACATTCAAGATATCAAGAGCGGCTGTGCAGTTTACTGTTTAGGCCACTTTTGGAATACTGCATTCAGTTCTGGTTTCCCTATTACAGTAAAGATGTTGTGAAACTTGAAAGGTTTCAGAAAATATTTACAAGGAGGTTGCCAGGGTTGGAGGATTTGAGCTATAGGGAGAGGCTGAATAGACCAGGGCTGTTTCCCCTGGAGCATCAGAGGCTGAGGAGTGACCTTATAGAGGTTTATAACATCGTGAGGGGCATGAGTAGGATGAGTAGTCAAGGTCTTTTGCCCAGGATAGGGGAGTCCAAAACTAGGGGGGCATAGGTTTAAGATGAGAGGGTAAAGAGTTAAAAGGGATCTTAGGGATAGGTTTCTCATCCAGACGGTCATGCATGTATTCAATGAGCTGCCAGAGGAAGTGGTGGAGGCTGGTACAATTACAACATTTAAAAGACACCTAGATGGATACATTAATAGGAAGGGTTTAGAGGGAAATGGGGCAAATGCTGGTGAATGGGACTAGATTAGTTTAGTAAAACTGGTCAGCATGGACGAGTTGGACCAAAGGTCTATTTCCATGCTGTATAGCTCTATGATTCTATGACTTTAAGTGTGAGTTGGAGAGGGCTCAGCGGTCTAGAAATTTGTAGTGAACACCGAGAATGCTGGTGAAACTCAACAGGTCTATCAGTGTCTGTGGGGAGAAAAAAAACACAGGGTTAACGTTTTGAGTCTGATATGACTCAACTCTGTTTCCGTTTCCACAGAGGCTGCCAAACCTGCTGAGTTTCGAAAGCACTTTCTCTTTGCTTGTTTCAAGTTTTCAGCATCCGCTTTCATCAGAGATTTGTTGGGGCCAGAAGGAGAAGGAGGGAAAGAGGAATTTGAAATCAAGGAAGACATAAAATTGAGGTGACATGCAAGAGGCCAGAATTGGCAAGAAAAAGCCTCAGACCATGGTAATGACAAATGGCACTCAGGAGCACAGAGCGTGGGACTTGTATTCAGTAGGCTAGCCTTTCAGCTCTGTGATTAGAGCACAAATCCAGCCCTGACTGATTGAATGGAGGCTGAGTGAATCACGTGAAAGCATGATTGGAAAATCTGAAGCTTTATTTCGACGGCTGCACATCAACAATGCACAACTACTGAGTAGGCAGCAGAAAGTGGCAGGGAATTGGCAATCTCATTCAAAGCAATCCAACAGTGTCTGTGATATAAACTGATGCATTATGAAGGCAGATTGGATAAACATCTTTCTCTGGGAAAAATAAATTAAATTAAATAAACTGAGCTCTGTCTGTCCATGGCTAGCTGGTATGGGGTGAAGAGACTAGTACAGCCTCCTGGCAGTGTAGCCACATGCACCGATTGGTTTGCCAGCAAATTCATTTCCATTTTCTCCAGACACTGCTGCACATGAAATTTGCAGGCCGATGGAGCACCTGGAGAAATTAGACGAAAGTTCACAAAACTCTAAATAATGGAGTGTTGGAGAGCTCTTGTTGCCCAATGGGTATTGGATGGCATCCCTGTCTCTGAGGCAGAAGCTCTGGGTTCAAGTCCCACTCTGGGTCTTGATGGGCAAGCAATAACTGATCACTAACGTGGCTGAACAAGTCGAATATTAGCCTGTGAATCATGTCACCACGAGGCAAATAAAGACAGGAATGTTTCCTGCGTAGCCATGAGGTGGAAAGTTAAAATTGAAGACTCTAACTTTGACGAGAGGAGCAGACCATTCAACTCCTCAAGCGTGCTCTTCCAATCATTGTAATCATGGCTGATCATCAAGCTCAATACCTGAATCCTGCCCTCCCCCACACCCCCATATCCCTTTAGCCACAAGAGCTAGATCTGCCTCCTTCTTGAAAACACAATGTCTTGTCCTCAACTATTGTTTTGTGGTAGTGAATTCCACAGGCTCACCACTGTCTGGTTGAAGAAATTTCTCCTCAACTCAATCCTAAAGTCCCCTTATCTTTAAACTATGATCCCGGGTTCTTTACTTCTCCTCCATCAGGAACATCCACCCTGCCTCTAATTTGTCTAAACATGTTAGAATTTTACAGGTTTCTATGAGATTCCAACCCCATTCGCCTCTTTCTTCATGACTATTTATAGCCCCAAGTTACAAGGCTGCATGTTGCCATAGCAAATCAGAATCCTTGTTGGGTGATGCTGAAATGTGGGATCAGTGTGGATCGGAGGTTTTGAATCCCTGACTTAGCTGGGATGGACTCAGCACTTGTCTCCTTGCCTGCCTATGCTGGTGGTTATGCAACATGGCATTGAGAATTGGACCAGCCTTCAGGCAAGGAACAGAAGAAGGTCACATCTATCTCAAAAATATAGATTGGCCAGTGTTTGAAGCAGAAGTATTTAAGGGAAGGCAACAGTCTAGTGGTATTATTGCTGGACTGTTAATCGAGATACCCAGGTAACGTTGTGGGGAGACAGGTTTGAATCCTGCCATGGCAGATGGTAGATCGAAATTTAATGAAAATTTTATATTAAAAGTCTAATGATGACCATTAACCCATTGACAGGGAAAAGCCCATCTGGTTCACTGATGCCCTTTGGGGAAGGAGACTGCCATCCTTACATGAACTGGTTTACATGTGATTCCAGATCTACATTAATGTGGTTGACTTTTACCCGCCCTCTGGGCAATTAGGGACTGACAATAAATGCCTGCCTCGGCCATTGATGCCCATATTTCATGAATGAATAAAAAAGATCGAACCAGCCCAGTTAAAATTGGGTTTAAATCATACAGTGGAAGCCTTGCTTCATGACACCACAGAATCCCCACAGTGTGGAACAAGGCCATTCAGCCCATCAAGTCCACACTAACCCTCCAAATGACATCCCACCCAGAACCACACCCCCTGACTTATCCCTATAATCCACATTTCCCATGGCTAATCCACCTAGCCTGCACATCTTTGGACTGTGGGAGGAAGCTGGAGCACCTGGAGGAAACCCACACAGATGGAGAGAGAATGTGGAAACTTCACTCAAACAGTCACCCAAGGGTGGAATTGAACCCAGGTCACTGGTGCTGTGATTCAAAGGGAGTTTCAGGCTGGTCCTGCACAAAAAATGTGGCAAAAACCAGGAGTTGAGAATGAATGGGATAAAAATTTCTCCCCCCCTTCTCTGCTGGGACCAAACATTAGACAAATACTTAATTACCAGTCACGTGGACTGGAAGAATGAAACTCATGCCAAAAGCATAAAAAACTGATCCTTCACAAAAAATGTCAAAAAATTTAATTTCCAAGCAATTTTATCTATCTTGTTGAGCACCACAGAAGTTAATCAGTGAAAAATGTTTTGCAATCATTAATAATCATTACAATTGATAAGCAAGTAAAGTTGTCTCTTTTGCTGGAACACTTGATAATCAATACTATTTTGTTTATTCTTTTTTCACTCTTTAGGGTCACAGGTACTTTGCAGTATTATCTTGCCAAGACTGGAAACAATCAAATGAAGGAACACCGTTGAAATGACAAAGAATGCTGCAGCACTTCAGGGAAAATTACTTACAAAGAGCCTAATGATCGCCTCATTCCACTCCAGCAGTTCCTTAGAAATGAATCCTTGCCACCATCAACCCTTTTATAAATCAAGCCATCACTTGAAGAGAATTGAATTATTCTTTTTGTTTTTCCCTGTTCATATCTTTTTTCTTTAGTCTTTGTGAATATTTTTGCTTCAAAAGGTGAAAACTGACACTACTGAGCAAAGCTAACAGGGAGTATTATTAAGCTTGACAGTGTAATGTTAGAAAATGGAATGAGTACTGGTGGTGGAGGTATAAACACAGTGTACTTCAACAGCACTGTCATTGCCATGGTTTGCGAAAAGGAAACTTTTTAAAAAGGACTTCTATTTACGTTGCATTTTTCAGGATGCCTCATGCTGGTTTGCAGCCAAGAAAATAATTTCAAAATTCAGCCATTATTGTCAAAGAATCCCTACAATGTAGAAGTAGGCCATTCAGCCCATTTAGTCCACACCAACCCTAACGAAGAGCACCCCACCCAGAGCCACCCTCTTACTCTCGCCTTATAACCCTGCATTTCCCATGGCTGATCCACTTAACCTACACATCCCTGGACAACCTGGGCAACTGAGCAAAGCCAATCCCCCCCCTAACCTGCACATCTTTGTGGGAAGAAACAAGACAACCTATAGACTGTCTACTAACAGATCAGAGAGGGGAGAGCAGTGATCTTGAACAAAATAGTAGAGGAGGAAGAAACGCACCACAGACTTGTAGACAAGGATGATAAAATCAAAATGACAATGAAAGCAATAGAAATCAGCAAGTTTGAGGGAAGTGAGTGTAATGTAATTACAGGCTTTTTTTTAGATTAGATTCTCTACAGTGTGGAAACAGGCCTTTCAGCCCAACAAGTCCACACCGCTCCTTGGAGCATCCCACCCAGACCCATCCTCCTATAACCCACACACCACTGAACACTACGAGCAATTTAGCATGGCTGACCCATCTAGCCCACACATCTTTGGACTGTGAGAGGAAACCCACGCAGACACGGGGGAGAATGTGCAAACTCCACACAGACAGTTACCCGAGGCTGGAATCGAACCCGGGTCCCTGGTGCTGTGAGGCTGCAGTGCTAAACACTGAGCCACCATGCCAATATAAATGTATAGCTATGGAGTTTCAGAGCACATCTATTTTTTGGAGGTATACATTTGGCAGAGTAGAACATGGACATGGAGATTGAGCATGGAGATTTAAAAAACCCCATGGTTAGCACTGCTGCCTCACAGCACCAGGGACCCAGGTTCAATTCCACCTTCAGGCGACTGTTTGTGAGAAGCTTACACATTCTCCCTGTGTCTGTGTGGCTTTCCCCCGGGTGCTGTGGTTTCTTACCACAGTCAGAAGATGTGCAGGTTGGGTGGGTTGGCCATAGTGTGCAGGCTAAGCAGAGTAGAGTCATAGAAGTTTATACCATGGAAACAGGCTCTTCGGCCCAGCTGGTCCATGCTGCCCAGGTGTCACCATTAAACCAGTCCCATTTGCCCACATTTGGTTCATATCCCTCTATATTTATCCAATCCATGTATCTGTACAAATTATTCTTAAATGATGAAATTGTATTCGCCTCCACCACCACCTCTGGCAGGCAGTCCAGACACTCACCACCCTCCGTGTGTAGATATCGTCCCTCTGGACCCTTTTGTATGTCTCCCCTCTCACCTTAAAAAAGACTTAAAAGCAAGCTCCAATGATGTCTTACTCTGAAAATGTGGACATGCATTCCTGCATTTTAGTCCTTACCATGGTCAATGCAGGATTGCAGGGATTGGGTAGGGGGCAGGTCTGGGTTGGAGCTCTTCGGGGGTGGACTCAATAAGCCAAATGGCCTGCTTTCACACTGTAGGAACTCTATGATGCCAAGATTCTGTGAGCCTATATTTCACCATGAGTGGAGAATTACAACATGGAAACAAACTGCTACCTTTCTAGAGTTAACTATCTACTGTTACAAACACTAGGATTTGACAAAGCAGTTATGTTTTAAAATGCATCCTTTAATTCAAAGTGCAACAGAATATCTGGGAAGGGATGGTGAAGTCAAACTACACACTTCCATTTAGAGACAGACCTGTGTAATCTAGTGGGCATCCACGAAGAAGTTGAGTTTCTTACTGAAATATCATGTGGCAGCTACCACACAGTAAAGGAAATGTACTTTTTGAGACATATATATAGAGAGAAAGCAAATACTACTCTTGTGAAAAAGGAAAGCAGTTGCTGCTGTGGAGAAATAGTGGGAATGTTAGAAAAATAAAACAGGATGTTTGGGAGAGTTACTGAAAGAACTGTGGATGCTGTAAATCAGGAATAAATACAGAAGTTGCTAGAAAAGATCAGCAAGTCTGGCAGCATCTGTGAAGAAAATATCAGAAATAATATTTTGGGTCTGAGGAAACGCCACCGGACTCTTTGCAGATGTTTTTGCCAGACCTGACGAGTCTTTCCAGCAACATCTGTTTTTGCTTGTGGGAGTTGTTCTAATTCTGCTAGAATGAAGGAAATGGAACCTGTAGGGGTTTTAAAGAATAAGGAGTTGCTCAGATGTGCCTTGTTGTTGGAAGTCAGAGCTGCAAAACTCAGGTTAAGTGGAATGACCTTTGGAAGTCACATGATCCATAGCCTTCTATATCTTGGCATCATAAGATTAATCATGATTACATGAAGTTCTTTTTTAAATTTATTCTTTCATGGAGTGTGGGCATCACTGGCTAGGCCAGCATTTATCGCCCATCCTTAATTGCTCAGAGAGCAGTTAAAAGTCAACCACATTGCTGTGGGTCTGGAGTCACATTTAGGTCAGATCAGCTAAGGACGGCAGTTTCCTTCCCTGACGGACATGAGTGAACTAGGCTTTTCCAACAATGTATCATGGTCATCATTAGATTCTTAATTCATGATTTTATTGAATTCAAATTCCACCATCTGCTGTGATTGGATTCAAATCCAGGTCCCCAGAATAATATCTGGGTCTCTGGATTAACAATCCAGCAATAACATCATTAGACCATCGCCTCCTCCCATTTACAGACCCAAAATATTATTTCTGATATTTTCTTCACAGATGCTGCCAGACTTGCTGATCTTTTCTAGCAACTTCTGTATTTATTCCTGATTTACAGCATCCACAGTTCTTTCAGTAACTCTCCCAAACATCCTGTTTTATTTTTCTAACATTCCCACTATTTCTCCACAGCAGCAACTGCTTTCCTTTTTCACAAGTACAGAAACAGGCCACTTGGCCCAATAAGTCTATGCTGGTGTTTACACTCCAAGCCTTTCCAGTTAGGCTGTGCTTTATCCATATTTACCTATCCCTAACGCAATTCTCTAGCTTTCTTTTAACTTCAAAGTAGTCTCCACAGCAGTAGTGAACTCAACATTCTGATCCCTCTCTCTGGGTAAAGAAGTTGAATTTGTTTTTGGTTTTTTTTGCTGACTAGCTTACATAATGTTCCCAAATCTGATTTCCCCTACAAATGGGAAAATCCACAATATGGTCACACAAGTAGATAGTGTGGTAAAGAGGATGAATGGCATGCTTGCCTTTATTGGTCAGGGAATTGAGTACAAGTGTCAAGATTACGTGTTGCAGGTTTATGAGATTTTGGTTAGGCTACAAGTATTGCTTTCAATTCTGGTTGCCACATTACAGGAAGGATGTGGAAGCTTTGGAGAGGGTGCAGAAGAGGTTTACCAGGATTAGAGGGAATGATCTGTAAGGACAGGCTAGAAAAACACAGGTTGTTTTCTCTGAAATGGCTTAGGCTAAGGGGAGACTTGATAGAAGTCTATAAAATTGTGAGATGCATAGATAGGGTTGACGGTCAGAAACCTTTCCCCAGAGATGAAATGACTAATAATTGGGGATGTACATTTAAGGTGAGAAGGGGAAAGTTCAAAGGAGATGTGAGGGGCAAGTTGTTTACACATAGAGTAGTTGGAGTCTGTAACGCACTGCCATTGGTGGTGGTAGAAGCAATTATGATAGGGGAATTTAAGGGACTTTTAGATAAGCACATGAATATGCGAGGAATAGAGGGATATGGATCAAGGAAAGGCAGGGGAAAATAGTTTAATTTGGTGTCATGTTTGGCACAACACCACGGGCCGAAGGGCCTGCTCCTGTGGTGTACTGTTCTATGTTCTATGAACATGCCTGAATTTAACAGTAATCTTGTAGAGTAGTGAAGCTATGTGATGAAATATTTCCCCTTACAATTCATCCAACACAATGAGTTGCTTTCTTGAGGTGACCAAGAACTCTGTTTAATATGGTCTTCCAAACAAGAACCACCTAAGACCAATTTGGTGATTATCTGCCTCTTGGTTGGCATGCAATATCAACCTTTCTGGAGTAACAACAGGACATGTTGGAAACACTCAAGGGTACACAGAAAATGTGGAGTGTGTAACAAGAGCTATATTTCAGATCAATGACCTTTGCTTAGAGCTGGAAGCGAGTAGAGATTTAAATAGATTTTAGTGCGAAGCCAAAGGCAACAAATTGAGGAGAAGGAAGGAAAGAAGGCACAAATAATAATTTACATTTACAAAGTGCCTTTGAATGCAATAAACAGAGAGTCTTCTCAAAAGGAGGAAAAAATGACACTATCTGAGAGCATAGGGCCATGGCTTCTTAAAGCATAGCTGCCAATCAGAAAACAATTAAAATTGGAGTTGTTCAGGAGCCAGTATTATAGAAAAAGACCATGATTAAAGAGTTGTGAGAAGGAATGATTAAATGGGTAAATTGAGTCAGTAACGAGAAAAGTAAAGACATAATGGATGAGGCTCGCAACAACGAAAGATCAAATGAACTAGCTCAGATCCAAGATAATAAAATGCGAGGCTGGATGAGCACAGCAGGCCCAGCAGCATCTCAGGAGCACAAAAGCTGACGTTTCGGGCCTAGACCCTTCATCATTATCACAAGCTCAGATCCAGTTAGAGAGCAAAACAGTGAAGCTGAAATCAGTGAGATACAATGCAATAACAGATGCATGTTCAAAATCAAGTCCTTTTTTTGATATATAGCGAATGAAAAGTGCCTCCAGAAGAAGCCATTCTACCACTGACAAAGATAAATTTTGCCCCTGCAAGAGTCTATTTTTAAATTGCAATGGACAGCTTGAATTTTCAGATATGCACAGAAGTTGGTCTAAACATCAACAGCAAGTGCTCCCAAAAGAAACCAAGATTTTATCTTTTAAACAGCTGCTGGTTAGATTGATCTACTGCTCAGTTTAGAATCGATTAGTCAAACAGTTGCTTTATATTGAGAATTGATAACTTTGGGTGAACCCACAGCATAAAGACATGTAAAGCTTGCTCTGTAGGGAACAAATGAAATTTGATGTACCAATATCAATCCCGATGATGTGTCAGGAAATCTCTCACTTGCTATTAATAGATGCCCCAAGTCAGGAAAGTTTTATCATGCTTTTGTAGAAAATGCAGGTTACATGTGCTGCTCTCCGAAGTTGGGATCGCTTGAAAAACAAAGTATTTCATAGTGTCTCTAGTATGTTCTGAGTAGCACAAGATTTCTTAAAATACACACAGACAATGATGGAGAAACTCAGCACGTCTGGCAGTATCTATAGAGAGAAAAACAGAGTTAATGTGTCACCATGGTAGGACACTTCTTCGGAACAAGATTTCTTAAAACCGTTGCTGCAATAGTTTACTTCTTTGTCCAAACGTAAACAATCCCAACAAACAGTAACAAAACTAAAGCTGAAGGGTGGCACAGCGGCTCAGTGGATGACACTGCTGCATCACAGCGCCATGGACCTGGGTTCGACTCCAGCCTTGGGTGACTGCTTGTGTGGAGCTTGCAAGTTGCCTATGCAAGTTTCAGGTGGTTGCAGTGGTTTCCTTCCATGGCCCAAAAGATGTGCAGTTTAGGTGGGGTGGCCATGGGAAATGTGTGGTTACGGGGGTAGGGTTGGAGGGGACGCGAAGTCTGAGTAGGATGCTATTTGGACAATCAGTGCAGACTCAATAAACTGAATGACCTCTTTCCAAAATGTGGGGATTCTATGAAAAATAAGTTAGCAAAGTTAGCAAGTCGCTAGCGTCCAGTATCCTGAAGTGGTTCATGAGAAACAGAAAGATCTGTTCTTCCTTAATGCAAGCTGGTGGGCGCAAGGATCTGTCAGCTATTCTGAACTTGTGAGTCGTTGTTCCATATCCATTTCATAGAAGGGTTGAAACAGGGTCAATTTTCATAGAGTAAGCCACTAGAAACCAGGAATAGAATATATCAACAAGCACCCAGGGCCTGGAGACTGTCCTCATCTGGTGGAAGTGCTCACCAAGTAATTGTCTCCTTCTATTAGATCAAAGGAGGAGGAGAGTTCCCCAAGGAAGAGCTCCCTACTTCTTTGGCTAAAGTGCCAGATGCTGCCACTACAACTTTAATGAGATTGGCACACGCCATGCCAACCTGATCACCTTCTGCTATCAATGAACCATCCTCGATTGTAATTGGCCATGCACTATCTTTGTCTCATTATCTACTGTATTATAACCAAATTGCTTCTTCCTTGATAAACAATCTAAAAATTTCTTCTAAACAGGTGATGCCTATATTTGGTAACTCTGAAGCCAAATACCAATATTAAACTGTTCAACTGTGAATTAAATTTATCCTAGATGGTATATCTCATCAACATAACACCAAAAAAAAACAAAAGCAATGTTATTTTAAATTGTGCAAATGATTTTCTACAGATCAGAATACCCTATAGCCCAATGATGGCGCTGGGACTCTGGAATGTTAGGTTTAGAACTTAGCATTGTTAACATGAACAATAATATTTTGCCTTCAATCTTTTGAATAGCTGGTGTCCAATTAGTTATAATGGTCTAATGATCACCCATTACAGATTGACTAATCCTGTGGGCCAGTTCATTTAAAACTGTAAAGCACATTGTAAGTTATAAAGCAGTTCATTAGATTGAAATAACTGATTTCAGTATGGGATCACTACAGCAAACTGACTGTCAGGCAGAGTCACAACATTGTATATGGACAGGACACGGAGTCCTTAAAAAACTCTCTTAAAAGCAAAGCAACACCTGGTTCTGTCACTTCCAGCCAGGTGGATGAATGCCTGTGAGTATAAAAAGACTTTGATTAAACTTAACAAGGTCACTCTATCAGTAGGCAATCTAATATCAGTCTTCTAATCCTCACAAATATTATCACTGGTGAAAAGGCAGTGAAAAGGTAAAAGTCTGCAGCCAATTGGAGGATAAAATTCTTGAAGTTACTGTTTATCATCCTAAAGGAAATCAAGCAAATTTCTCCCCCTTCTTTATTCTTTCATGCGATGTTGGCATTATTGACAATCCACCTGTAACCACCCTTGCATTGGCTCACTTGCCAGGCCAATTCAGAGGACAGTTAACAGTTAAACACGTTGGCATGCATCTGGAATCACACATAGGCCAGACCAGCACCACAATAGAGCAGATTTCCTAAAGGACATTAGTGAATCAGAGATGACAATAAAATGTGAGGCTGGATGAACACAGCAGGCCCAGCAGCATCTCAGGAGCACAAAAGCTGACGTTGGGCCTAGACCCTTCATCAGAGAGGGGGATGGGGTGAGGGTTCTGGAATAAATAGGGAGAGAGGGGGAGGCGGACCGAAGATGGAGAGAAAAGAAGATAGGTGGAGAGGAGAGTATAGGTGTGGAGGTAGGGAGGGGATAGGTCAGTCCAGGGAAGACAGACAGGTCAAGGAGGTGGGATGAGGTTAGTAGGTAGGAGATGGAGGTGCAGCTTGGGGTGGGAGGAAGAACAGGTTGGGGAAGCAGAGACAGGTTGGACTGGTTTTGGGATGCAGTGGGTGGAGGGGACGAGCTGGGCTGGTTGTGTGGTGCAGTGGTGGGGGGGGGGGGACGAACTGGGCTGGTTTTGGGATGCGGTGGGGGAAGGGGAGATTTTGAAACTGGTGAAGTCCACATTGATACCATTGGGCTGCAGGGTTCCCAAGCGGAATATGAGTTGCTGTTCCTGCAACCTTTGGGTGGCATCATTGTGGCACTGCAGGAGGCCCATGATGGACATGTCATCTAAAGAATGGGAGGGGGAGTGGAAATGGTTTGCGACTGGGAGGTGCAGTTGTTTATTGCAAACCGAGCGGAGGTGTTCTGCAAAGCGATCCCCAAGACTCCGCTTGGTTTCCTCAATGTAGAGGAAGCCACACCGGGTACAATGGCTGCAGTATACCACATTGGCAGATGTGCAGGTGAACCTCTGCTTAATATGGAAAGTTATCTTGGGGCCTGGGATAGGGGTGAGGGAGGAGGTGTGGGGGCAAGTGTAGCATTTCCTGCGGTTGCAGGGGAAGGTGCCGGGTGTGGTGGGGTTGGAGGGCAGTGTGGAGCGGACAGGTGAGTCACGGAGAGAGTGGTCTCTCCGGAAAGCAGACAAGGGTGGGGATGGAAAAATGTCTTGGGTGGTGGGATCGGATTGTAGATGGCGGAAGTGTCGGAGGATGATGCGTTGTATCCGGAGGTTGGTGGGGTGGTGTGTGAGAACGAGGGGGATCCTCTTTGGGCGGTTGTGGCGGGGGCGGGGTGTGAGTGATTTGTTGCGGGAAATGCGGGAGACGCGGTCAAGGGCGTTCTCGACCACTGTGGGGGTAAAGTTGCAGTCCTTGAAGAACTTGGACATCTGGGATGTGCGGGAGTGGAATGCCTCATCGTGGGAGCAGATGCGGTAGAGGCGGAGGAATTGGGCATAGGGAATGGAATTTTTACAGGAGGGTGGGTGGGAGGAGGTGTATTCTAGGTAGCTGTGGGAGCCGGTGGATTTGAAATGGACATCAGTTACAAGCTGGTTGCCTGAGATGAAGACTGAGAGGTCCAGGAAGGTGAGGGATGTGAATCAGACTTAGTTTTACAATAACTGTCATATTGTCCATTAGAGAGACTAGTTTTACATTATACACTTTAAATCCAGAATAATTAGATAAAATTCTCAACAGCCAGGATAGTATTTGAACTAATGAACTGAATAAACTACCCCTTGGATTTAATCAATCTGAAATGTGTGATCAACAGATCTAATGTGATCTATTAATTGACACAACTAATGTAACATGGGTATCAAGAAGAAGACCAAAAGCAAAACATTATCAGTCATATTACGAGCCATCATTGCACAGTAGGGTGTTCTTGCTGTGATCAAAGCATGAGTCACTGGCTTGCAAGGCCAGTCAAATTACCATGACTTCTAGACATTGATCACAGTTGCAAACAACAATTTGTAAAGAGCATACCTTTTTACTCTTGTTTTTATTTCAATTGTTATCTAACATGAATAAAGAACTCAACATGAAGAATAGCTCCAATAACCTGGTACTCATTGCATATGTTATTTATACATTTTCTTGAGAATCAGTAGTTGAATTGTCATTTATAGACAAGCTGGAGCAGCGCAGTTATTTTCTATATATATGCTTTGGTTAGTAACAAGTAGCTGATTGGTCTACAAACTAGTGGTCTGTTTACCAACAACCATGGCATTAATTCATAAGCAATTAAACAACCTGGGGCTGCAAATAAGATAGAGAGAAAGCATCCAGTTATCAACAGTTTAGGAGTTCTCTTTCCTTTCTTTGCAGTACTTTAGGCCTGAAGCAAATCAGGTGTTTTTTTAGTCCACAGTTGTTGTAAGCTGTGACTCTTAAGTGATAAGTGAGAGTCCTCTTATAAATGAACCAGCCACCCTGTGCTTCTTGCAAACCAGGTGAAGCATCTGGAGAAGGATGATTGAGAAGCAGCATTCTAACCTGCAGAAAAATAACAACAAAAATCTCAAACACATTTGTCAGTGTGAGTTAGTGTGAGTGAGTGAGCAACCAAGTGCCTGTGTCTGTGTGGGCATATGTGTGCATGAATGTGCGTTTATTTGTATGCGTTTGGATGTGCGTGTCAATGTGTATGAGTAACGGGGGAATGTAAGAGGTAGAGAGTTTTAATTGACTGGCTTATATGCTAATGGTTCATAACTTTTCATCTGCATTTGGAAACTATTTACTTGGAATAAAAAGCAGTTTTTTTTAAGTACAAAAACGTTTTCTATGTTTTCTGTTAATGCAGGGTGAGAAGAAGAATAAACTGCAGAACCTTTACACTCTTTTAGAAACTTTAACTTTTATGCTGACTCTGGGAATAGCAAGACCCAACCCTTATGAGTTGTGACACATCTCCCACTTAAATATCCTCAAAGTGGAAACTTCCACGGACATCCATAAACTTGTCTATTTTTACATGGAACAATGACGCCAAATAGCCTCAGCCCTGTGTGGAGAAAGAAGGCTGAGTTAATAAATACAAGCAAACTAAATTTAACAAAAAATGTTAACAAAGAAAGCCAACACAGATCAGTAAGGCTGAATGGTCTGTTTCTGCCATGGAAGCTATAGGTAGGATCATAAGAAATAGGAACGGGAGTTGGCCTTTGGCTTCTCAAGATCATAGAATCCCTACAGCATGGAAGCAGGTCATTTAGCCCATCAAGTCCAAACAGCATCCCACCTAGACTGACTCCCTACCTTATCCCTGTATTTCCCATGGCCAATTTACCTAACCTGTACATTTTTGGACTGTGGGAGAAAACCAGGGCAAACCCATTTCCTACCTACTAACCTCATCCTGCCCCCTTGACCTGTCCATCCTCCCTGAACTGACCTATCCCCTCCCTAATTCCCCACCTACACTCACCTTTACTGGCTCCATCCCCACCTCTTTAACTTGTCTGTCTCCTCTCCACCTATCTTTTCATCTATCCATCCTTGATCTGCCTCCCCCTCTCTCCCCATTTATTTCAGAACCCTCTTCCCTTCCCCCATTTCTGAAGAATGGTCTAGGCCCAAAACATCAGCTTTTGTGCTTCTGAGATGCTGCTTGTCCTGCTGTGTTCATCCAGCTCCACAGCTTGTTATCTCGTATTCTCCAGCATCTGCAGTTCCCACTATCTCTGATACAATTTCAGCAGCATGTAGACACAAGTAGGATGTGCAAACTCTGCACAAACAGTTTCCAAAGAGTGGCATTGAACCTAAGTCCTGGTATTATGAAACATCAGTGCTAACCACTGAGCCACTCGAATCAATGTCATAGTGATTATGACTGATCTGATTGTGGCATTGATTTCCTTGTAGATCAAAAATCTGTCTGACTAAATCTTGAAGACGTTCAATGATCTGGCTTCCACTAAGAGGAACAAAATTTACAGTAATGACTGTCTATGAAATTCCTCCTCAAGTCAATCGTCAATAGGAGACCTCATATTTTGAAACTGTGCTCTTGAGTTCAAATCCACTATAAGAGCAAATATCTACTCAGCAATTTGTCTGTCAAACTTGCACAAAATTTTATGTATTTCAATAAGTTTACTTCTCATTCCTCTAATGTGTACGTGCCCAAAGTGTTAAATCTTTCCTCTGAAGGCACCACCTCCCCCCACCCCCACCAATCCCAGAGCCAGCCCAGCGGACCTCCTATACTTCTAAGGAAGTATTCTTCCCTAAATAATGAGACCGAACCCAGCACCCCACCCCCACCAATCCCAGAGCCAGCCCAGCGGACCTCCTATACTTCTAAGGAAGTATTCTTCCCTAAATAATGAGACCGAACCCAGCACACAGTACTCCAGGTGCAGTCTCACCACTGCCTTGGGCAGCTGAGATTGGATGTCCTTCCCTTTATATTCCATTCCATTTACATCCATTAAACCCATTGCTGTTTTTTTTTAATTCAAGGTTTATTAACACTGTCCTTTCTTGCAATACCTTCTTTTCCTCATTGCCACACCCTTCCAAGGCCAAAACATTGGAAGAAAATCTCATCCTATATCAATGCTTTCATTGGTGGTTGAGATCTTTCCAACAGAATGACTCAGCAAAACTGGGCCAAAATGGTTTGTTCACTAGAAATAGTTGGAACGGCAATAGTGATAGAGTCATTTACTTGTTTGCCATGACTTTGATACTTAATTTAAATTATCAATGCAATTTTTTAGAAGTACAACACAAATGTCTGCACAATTTGAGTCCAGCATTGAACTGGGAATTAAAGGTAAGAGATATCTCAAGATCTGAATGCCCTCCCGACACCTCTGCGCGGTATAATGTAATGTTTCTGAAAGGATTAATATTGGAGACTTCATACAGCTCCATCCATCTGATATAACAAGGTGTAGAGCTGAATGAAAACCTCAGGCCAAACAGCACCAGAGGAGCAGGAAAGCTGACGCTTCGGGCCTGGACCCTTCTTCAGAGAATCATGAGTTGAGGTTGTAGATCCTGCAAAGAATGAAAAACAGGAGAGGTCTTTGCAGGTCTGGGAGAGGGAGGCCCTGAGCTGGGGTCGGCTTGATTGTAGTACCAGGAGATGCTGGCGCATTGCTGCAAGTGTTTGTTTGAGGAGTCTTCTAAGGATGCCTACCTTGAAGAAGTTACCCTCCTTCCTCTGGAAAGACCACAGTGGATCTCTACTACAGCCACATTGCCTTTCTCAGTACCTGCCTATGGAACAGGATCAACCCCAATGGACTGCAGTCTATATTCAGGCCTTCCAAATTTTTCCCCAACTGTGACGACCGTTACATACAGAATATTCAAAGCCTTCAGAAATGTCTCTTCCTGCGACTCCTCAAAAACACACTAGCGACAATGCGCCGGTGTTTCCTGGTCCTGCAATCAAGCCTACCCCAGCTCAGCACCTCTCTCGCTCAGGCCTGCAAAAGACCTCTCCCATTTCTCATTTTTCACAGGATCCACAGCCTCAACTCACAATTCTCTGAAGAAGGATCCAGACCCAAAACGTCAGCTTCCCTGCTTCTCTGATGCTGCTTGTCCTGCTGTGTTCATCTGGCTCTCCAACTTGTTATCTCAGATTCTCCAGCATCGGCAGTTCCTACTGTCTCTCTCCATCCATCTGATGATGTTGTACAGCCTTGGATGAAGAATCAGGGGTCCAGCCCAAGACTCATTTATGGTCAAGTGTGACATCACAGTTCATGCTGGATATCATCAATAAGACAAGCTAGAAAATGTAACTTGCACCTACTACAATAAACTACATTTACTGTGTTAAGGCAAATGCCTCTGCTTGTTAAGATTTAGTAGTTGTTCATCCTCTATTACTGGTGACAAAGCAGTGGCAAAAATTCAGGACAGAAATGAGGAAGTACTCTACTAGTAATGATTGATTCTGTATTACAAACAATACTTTCCACCTCAAAACCTCACCGTCCACTGAAAATATTCATATTGCCCAAACTTTGATGTAACATCTCCTCACTGGGGGTAGTCTATACTTTATTTTAAAATGCTCTTGTTACAAACCCCTCTTTATTATGTATGTAACGTAAACTGTGTAACATAAATTGTTGTTATGCTTCTAGGGAAGGATACTCTGAATGTTAAAACATTTTCAGGTTACCATCTACTGAATCTATGAGACCCATGAGTTCAATATTTTTCAGTATTTATTGACTCACTGAATATGGAAACCATCAGGGCAGGGAATTCCTGACCGTGTCAGTGCAACTGTTACATTAAAGGAGGAGCAAACAAGGGCAAGTGCTTTAGCATTTAAACATGTCTTACCACTGATGTTAGGTCATTTAGGATTTTAGCTCACCATCAATGAATTTTTTTATTGTAATTCCTATCATATACTCTGCTGCTGCTGCTGAAAGAATGTAAGCTTAACATTTACAGGCAAGCTTTTTAGATTTTAACCATTAAGGAATTGACATAACTGCAGACGTGAATAATGTACCTTTTTAGTTAACTGAATGAATGAACATCCTGGTGTTTACTATTGACCTGAAACTGAACTGGACCAGCTGTGTAACTACTTTTACTACAAGAGCAGGTCAAAGACTAGGAGATCCTCCTGACTCTATGTACAAGTCAAGAGAGTGATGGAATACTGCCCACTTGCCTGGGTGGCACAGTTCAAACAACACTCAAGGTACCAGTTGAATCAAGGCGCCCACATGGTTGGCAGCCCCACCAGTACCATCAATATTCATTCCCTCCACCACCAGCATGCAGTAGCAGCAGTGTATACCACTGACAGGATGCATTGAAGCAACTCATCAAGCGTCTTTCAGCATCACCAAACAAACCCATGATCTGCACCACTGAAACAGGCTGCAGTTACGTAGGAATGCCACCACTTGCAATTTCTTTTCCAAACCACTCATCATCCTGGCTTGGACATGTATCATCATTACATCACTGTCACAATATCCTGTAACTCCCTACTTACCAGCACTGTGAGTGCAGCTGTTCAAGAAGGCAGCTCACCAGGGCAACTAGAGATGGACAATAAATGCCAGCTCATGAACACTTAAAAATGATTTGCAGAGACGACAGTATCTAGTATATAAAATAAGTTAATAAGCAAATTATATGATAAGTGGCATCAATCTGTCTCATCGACTTCTTTTTGGTGTTACAACTTTTTATCTTTAATTCCTGAAGAATTTGGATATTATGGGAAGAGTTGGTACCTCAAGCTGTTGTCCCAGTTCTCCTTCAAATCATCTGGTTGACAAATTTCTATCCAGCTGAATAGATCCTGACTACATACATGGGGAATAGCTTGGGACTTGATTCAACATCTCACCTGAAAGATATTGTAAGACACTGAAGGCAAGTTACAACAGAGCTCCAAGCGTCAAAGCTCTGATTCAGCTGTCACAGTGCTGCCACCCACCATGATTGGTCAATTTGGAAAGCTTCAGGTGAATATCGCCTATTCAAAGTGTCACAGTAAATACTGGGCATTGCAGACAATACAGTAGAAGGAAGTCATTATGGTTTTATATGAATATTATGCAGCTATTAGCTGTGGCTCAGTTGGTAACACTCTCTCATCTGCTTCAAAAAGTCCCCGCATCAATTCCCACTCCAGGCCTTAAGTGCACATCACACCCACGAAGTACTATAGAAGCACTGTCAAAGATGCTGCAAAATGTGGCCCTGTCACTCTGATCAGATGGATACAAGAGATTTCATGATACTCCTTAGAAGAAAAACAGGCCAAAATCTGTCCCTTAATCAATCTTGCAAGAAAAAAAATCTAATCATTATCGGAGTGTAACCACATTCATAAAAATACATGTTGGTGGAAGACAGGCAACAGTCTCTGATGCTGATCTCTCCAAAAAGGGATGGAACAGACAAACACAGCAGAACTAAAAGAAACCAAAATAATCGATTCATTCATTCCTAAAGTTTGAAGTAAAATGAGAAATTGCTGGTGAACTTAGTAGGGCTGGCAGCATCTATGGAAAGAGAAACAAGACTTAATGTTTCGAGTCTGATGTGGTTCTTTTACAGAACTGTGGAAATTTCAGATCAGGTGTGAACAAGAATCATGTCAGACAAAATAACTTACAAAAACATTAAATGACAAGACTAAATTGATTGATTGATTGAAGCAAGGGTGTACAGATCATCGGGTTAAAAAGAACTTAGATAGATTGAGGTACACAGGTTACACTACACAGGCTGTGCACAAGGCAAGAACAACATTAACAAGATTCACATTTGAATATTTGAAGTTAGAGAGTCCATTCATTAGTTTAATAACAGAAGGGAAGAATCTGTTCTTGAACCTGCTGGTGCGTGTGTTCAAGCTTCTGCTCTCAATGTGAATGCACATGGTATTTGAAACTAAAACATCTGATAGCAAAAATAATTAAGTATGCTTTTAGAGCTGTCACAGAGATCAACAGAATGGAGTGCACATGACATTTGGGAAGGACAGGAAGTTAGGAAAAGGTGGAGGCATGGCAGTGTTAATTAGTGATGGTGCTAGCAAGTTGGAAAGGGTTGACTGAAGTTTAGGAAACCAGGAGTTTGGGTAGACATGAGAAATGGTAACAGCAAAAAGCCAAGAATGGCAGCGGTTTTCAGGTCTACAAATCTTAACTCCATGGTAGGGTTGAAGATAAGGGAAGAAATAATAGAAGCTTGGGAGAAAGCTGTGGTGAGAATAATGGAAATTTTTAATTTACATGTAAAAGTCTGGGCGTAGGTAGCCAAATGAAGAGTTCATACACTGTTTCCATTATAGGTTCATAGAATAAACAGCCAATTCTGGGCCTGACAAGAAACTAGTCTATAATTACCATATAGTGAAGCTGTCTCCAAGCAGCAGCAACTATAACTTGTTTGAATTTTACATTCAATTTGAAGGAGTGAAAATTGAGTCCAAGACTAGTATTTTAGACTGAAAAAGGACAATTATGTGGGGCATGGAAGTAAATCTAGCCAAAGTGAAAAATGGTAAATTGGGTTAAGAGTCAAAAAGCGTAGCTGACATATAGACAGATATTTCAGAACAAACAGAATATGTACATTCAAAGAAGAAAGAAGAAATGGAAGAGAACCACACACCATAAATGATTAACTAAAGATATTAAAGTTAGTATCAAGTATAAAGAGAATGCATATATAATTATCCAAAGGTGGGTGTAGGAAGAAGATGGTATATAAAATTTTAAAATATGACAAAAGTCAAATGAAGGGAAAATTAGAGTATGAGAAATAACCTAAGCTAGAAACAAGCCAATGGGAAGTGATGCCATAGATATTTGAAAAAAGGTTAATAATCTGAGTGTTGATCTTGTAGAAAGTGCATTTGAAGAACTGATGAGGGAAAATAGGAGATATTAGATGAACTGGACAGATATTTTTGTTGTTTTACCCGATAAAGGATTTAAGTTACATCCCAAATCAATGGATGTTGAAAAGAACAAAGAACTGAAGAAACTCTTAACTACCAGGAAACTTTTGGAGTTCCAGGTTGACAAGTCAATGGAGAGAGTGAGAAGCCTCTTTGTATATTTTTTTCTCTACCCTTTTGTATATTCCCAAGCCTGCTCATTATACAATATGATACAACACAAAAACAGGCCCTCTGGCCCACCAATTGCTAATCCTTACTTCCACCACTTATTCCGCATGTCTGGTATTGATCCTTCTCTTCGCCTCCTGATCATGAATCTATCACGATATACATTAAACGTTACTAATGTGCCTGCTTCCACCACCTCCACTGGCAGTGTGTTCCAAGCACCCACCACCCACTGTGTGAAAAATTATCCCTGCACTTCTCTGCCAAACGTATCCTCCCCACCTTGAAACTGTGCTCTCTTGTAGTTGTCATTTCCATCCTGAGAAACAGCCTCTGACTCTCCACCCTATTTATGTCTCTCACAATTTTGCAGACCTCTGTGAGGTCAAACCGCACCCCCCCCCCCAACCCTGCCACCTCCTTCATCCTGGTGAAAACAACCCAAGTTTATCCAACCTCTCCTTTGTCTCACCAAGCTGAATACTTCACAGACAAACTTCCACTTCAATCTGCACCTTCCATAAATGTGTGAATTGTGTGAAAGTCTGCGTTAAACATTATCCTGACAGTCCACAAGGAGAAACAAAAAGCAGGAAAGTGTAGACCAATTAGGTCAATATTGGTCATAGGGAAGATGTTGGACTATTAGTTTATAGCAGGAAAAATGCTCAAGGTAATTAGGCAGAGTTGACATAATTATATGCATGGGGAAATCGTTTTTAACTCAATTATTGGAGTTCTTTCAGGAAGCCACATCTGCCATGGAATCAAAGGGAACTGGATCGCAAGAAGGCAGTTGATGAGATGCCACATTAAAGCTCATGGTGTAAAGCGTAACACATTGGTATGGATGGATATTTTTGAAACAATTACTTCAGAGATGTTATGATACATTCCTGGAGCACTTAGGACTTGAATCCAGCCTCTTAGGCCAGAAGTAGGGACAGTACCACTGCACCATTAGAAACTCATTGGCATGGATGGAAGATTGGCTAGCTAACAGGAAACAGTGAGGAACAAAAACAGATCATTTTCTGTTTGAAACGATGGAATGAGTGGTGTACCACAGGGGTAAGCGGTGGGGCCTGAACTCAGTGCCATAGAGAGGTACAGCATGGAAACAAACCCTTTGGTCTAACTCATCCATGCTGAAATGAAAATATTGCCCCTTAGGTCCCTATTAAATCTCTCCCCTCTCACCTTAAACTTATTCCCTCTAGTTTTGGACGTCTCTACCCTAGACTATTCATCCTATCCATTCCCCACATGATTTTATAAGCCTCTTCATCGTCAACACTCAGCTTCCAACACTCCAGGGAAAATAGCTCCAGCTTATTCAGGCTCTCCCTATAATTCAAACGCTCCAATCCTGGCAACATCATAAATCTTTTCTGAACATTTTCATGTGTCACAACCTCCTTGCTACAACATTTTACAATCTATACTATAACTGCAGTAGTGTACAGAGTATTGGTCACTTTATTTAAGTTTTTGTTCAGTTCTTAATTGGAGTCATCTTTGGCTTTTAAAGTTAACTTCTAAAACCTTTTTATAAGTACAGCAAAGCACAACATTCACAAACCCAGACAATGTGACTGTTAGAGTGTGCAGTGAGAAAAATCATCACAATCATCTCTTCAGATGAAAACATTTGCTTATTGAATCTCTGGTAAAACAACAGTTCACACCATTTTATTTCTCCATATATGGCTTGAGAAAAGAATGTGTTTCACAAGATATTGATTTAAAACTGATTTAAATTTACATCCTGCATGCATTGAATTTTAAAAATCGAAAGTAGGCAGAGATGGTCATAATGTTTCTGGTGGTACTGATGCATTAAAACCAAGGCTTGCACTAAAGTATTGAATAATTTTAGATGGAATATTGATTTGGAATGTTAAGATTTACAAGACTGAGACTGAGTGAAGCTTTCAAAGCATTGGGCGACCTGTTGCTATCAATTTAAGTGTTTTGTTGATCTCAGAATTTAATCTGGAGGAGCAGGGGATTGAATCCAATGCAGCTTCGGATTTACTTCATTCAACAGCGAAACTGATCACTTAATGGCCTCCTCTCAAGATAAAAAAAATCCCAATTAATGAATGTCCTTTCCTAGTGTAATTTGTTTTAGAGAACCTTTATTAGATCAAGTTTGTTAAAGACGAGAAAATCTCTCAAATTAAGTAAACAGTCAATGCCCGAAAAGTTTAATTAAGCCTGAGAATTGCTGTGCAGGGTGTTCAATTCCAGCTATCCAGCTGGTAAATGATAGACTAGAGCTTAACCTTTATCCATTTATTGGTTTTTACTCAGACAGACACAGGTTAAAATCATACACCTCTAACAGGTTGGTTAGCTCAGTTGGCTGGATGGTTGGCCTGCAATGCAGAGTAACCCCAACAGCATGGGCTCAATTCCTGCATTGGCTGAAGTTACGGCAATGGGTTCTTCCCCTGCCTGTGGTAAAGGCAGTACAGCCCTACAGTCTGAGTAGGTGGCTAACAACCCCAGCAACCACAATGTCAGTCTGATTCCATGTACAGGAGCATAAGTGAATCTTCAGCTGAAGCCCCTTTATCTGAATATGGCTAAGCATCACAAGTTGCTGTAGTCTTACCAGATCACAGGGCTATGCTCTCACGAGAGAGGGAGGACTGGTGATGATTTAACCCGAGGGTCCACCTCAGCTGAAGGAAGAGTTTGAGAGGGAGAGCTCTTCATGGTAACATCAACCAGCGATAGGAAGTGAACACATACTGTTGGCATCACACTGCCTTGTGAGCCGAACATCCAGCCAATAGAGCTAAACTGATACCCATATTATTAACGCATGGAACCATGTGAAATTTGTAACTGGATCCAGTTATTGTGTATGAAATATGTAACCAGACTGGCTGCATATTTGTTTGGCAGAGTAGGGAAACTGGGTGTATGTGATGACATGATGACAGCTTAAAGGAACAGTGGAATAAGCAGACGTTCCTTCAGACCCCAAAAGTTGGCTTACCCATGTCACTCTGGGCCAGACAATGGACCTGATGATGGTGACCTGCCATCTCCTGAATGCGTTAAAAGCCTATTTCTGGTGTTAAGGGGCTGACAGCAGAACAAAAACAGAAATTGCAGAGAAAGCTCAGCAGGTCTGGCAGCATCTGTGGTGAGAAATCAGAGTTAACACTTTGGATCCAACGATGCTTCTTCAGGACTAGCCCGGAAAAATTTGTTTTTCATGCAGAGAATAGGTTTGTGGTAAGGAGTAAACAACAGGTAAAAATGCAGCCCAGAGACTTAGAAAACACAGTTGGGCAGACAAAGAAGTGGGTAATAGTCAGCTTGAAAGAATGAAAAGCTGCTAATGGGGATAATAAGTGGCTAACAATGGATTATGTGCAACAGCAGGCCATGTGATAACAAGGCCAGGGCTCTTGAGGGGGTTGGGAAAGCATGGGGAAGGTCGTCAAGCCCTAAAATTGTTGAACTTGATATTGACTCCAGAAGGCTGTACAGTTCCCAAGCGGAAAATGAGGTGCTCGTCATCCAAATTGCGCTGAGCTTCACTGGAGCACAGCAGCAAGCCTGGGACAGAGATGTTGAGCAGGGAACCTGGTGGTGTGTTGAAGTAGCAGGCAAGTTGAAGAAGCACAGGATATTTTTGCAGGCAGAATATAGGTGTTCTCTAAAGCGGTCACCCACTCTACATTTTGTTGCCCCAATGTAGGGGAGACCACAATGTGAGCAGTAACTGCTGTAGACTAGATTGAGTAAAAGTACAATGAGGCGGTGCTTTACCTGGAGGTGTGTTTGGGCCTTTGGATAGAGGAGAGAGGAAGCAAATAGGCAGAACGAAAGAAGAATCATTGGATTCTAAATATTGACTCTGTTTCTCTCTCCATGGAGGCTATCAGACCTGGTGAGTTTCTCTAGTAATTTCTGTTCTTGTTTGTTCCTGAGAGAGACCAGTAAAGTTGAGCTGATTTATGGGTCAGCTCTAAGAACCGAAGGCTGTCTCAAAGAGAGTAAGAGCTGCAGATGCTGGAGTCAGAAATAACACAGTGTGGAGCTGGAGGAACACAGCAGGCCAGGCAGCATGAGAGGAGCAGTAAAGTTGGCCCATCCCGATCAGAAAAATTGATGCCGCCTGGTCTGCTGTGTTCCTCCAATTCCACACTCTGTTATCTCTGAAGCCTGTTTCAATCTGCTTTGAGTTTGTGAAGACCAAAAGAAACTCTGGCTTAAAAATTACTAACTTTAAATATCACTTTAGGACGTTACTTTGCCATAACAATGTTGTCAGCAGTCCCCAGTGGAAATAATTTTCATGTAAATTATATTTTATTTAATTTAAACCTTTCCAAGTTTTCCATTCACTTCTGCTCATAACAGTGCAGCAAATCTCACAATTGTTTAGGCAGGTTTTGCTGCTGATTATCATATTAAAATGTAAATATATTTGAGAAGATCTGCAAAGGCACAGTCTGCATAAAATTCCATCTGTCTGCTCACTGATTTGATTCATCTTGACATTTGATTTTTCCTGTTACGTTCTCAAACCCAGGGATAAATCTCCACTACCTTGTTTGTGATGTCCTCCTGTGTACCACATATGTCTGAACGTGCTGAGTATGAAATTATTATTATGCTTTGAACCACACACTTTGATGAGGCAGTGTTCAAGCTACCTCACTGTGGGACCATGCAGCTGCAATTCAGAAATTCCACAACTGCACTTAAACACTCAGTTGCAGGAATATCCTGCTGTGGAAGTGGGCACTCAGTGCATGATCCAAACTGGCACAGAACCAGTGGCAGGTCTGTTCTTAAGATTATGATCCCAAGAACATTGTTCCTTCAGTGGAAATGATTTAGTGACAGTTGCCAAACTTGTTAATTAGTTAATTTATAATATTTTTATTATTATCACAAGGGTACTTAGAGTAATATTCCATAACCTATATTTCACTATTAAGAGACATTATACAACGTATACTGGAATTAAATTAAAAGGGCAGTTTACCCAAATATCAAGTAAAACATCTGCATTAAAACAAATTCTAATTCAATAAATTTAGTTCAGTTGTTCATTTGTGCAGGGTTTTTTAAAAAATTCAACCATGGGATATGGGCGTCACTGGCTGCCTAATATTCATTGCCCGTCCCTAGTTGCCCTTGAGAAGGTGGTGGTGAGCTGCCTTCAGGAGTCACTGCAGTCCATGTGTTGTGGTTAGAAAGTTGGATGAAAAGAGGCATATTGCCCGAATTCTTTATCTTATGTTTTCTGGACAAATGCAAGAATGCCAAATTTCAAATGATCAAAGTAATTTATGCTACAGGAGGAAAGACTGCTGATTGGGTGGCATTGTAACTTCGATTGGTTGAGCCAATGTCATGGAGAAAGCAGTGGCTGGCTTTCCTCCCCTTTCAGACAAAAAGTCAGCAAACTTTCCTCCAGCTTTGTAAACAATTGTGATCTTTCAAAATCTGGCATTCTTGCTTTTATCTTATGTATGATAAACAAGAAGCTTTATCAATGAGGCTTTTATTTGTCAGAAATGAACTTCAAGCCATTTTACATTTATGCGTTGCAAGTAATGAGCATACAATGAATATAGGGACGTCATGTTGCAGCTGTACAGTGGTTTGGCCATTTTCGGAATATATGGTGTTCAGTTCTGGTCTCCCTGCTGTAAGAAAGATATTGTTGATCTTGAAAGATCTCAGAAAAGACTTACAAGGATGTTACCAGGGTTGGAGTATTTGAGCTGCAGGGAGAGGCTGAGTAGGTCAGGGGCCATTTTCCCTGGAGCATCGAAGGCTGAAGGGTGACTTAGAGCGGTGTATACAATAATGGGGGGCATTTATAGTAAAGGTCTTTTCCCCAGGGTGGGGGAGTCCAAAGTCAGCGGGCATATGTTTAAGATGAGAGGGAAAAGATTTTACAGGGACCTAAGGGGCAACTTTTTCATGCAGAGGGTGGTACGTGTACAGAATGAGCTACCAGAAGAAGTGGTGGAGGCTCATACAATTACAACATTCAACAAGCATCTGGATGGGTATATGAATAGGAAGGGTTCAGAGGGATATGGGACAAACACTGACAACTGGGACTATATTAATTTAGGATAACTGGTCAGCCTGAATGAGTTGGACCAAAGAGCTTGTTTCTGCGCTTATATATCTCTGTGACTCCATAGCTAGAAAGACAACAACTGATTAGGGATCATCAAAATGGCTTTGAGTGTGGGGAAATCATGTTGCACTAACTTGGTTGAGTTTTTTGAAGAAGAAGTAGAAAAGAAACATTGATGAAGGCAGAACGGTAGACATTTTCTATATGGACTTCACCAAAGCTTTTGATAAGGATCGACATGGTAGACTGATGAGTAAGGTTATATCACATGGGATCCAGGCGGAGTCAGCCAATGGGATAGAAAATTGGCTTGACGATAGGAGACAAAGAGTGGTGGTGGAGGATTGTTTTTCAGACTGGAAGCCCATGACCAGCTGTGTGCCACAAGGGTCGATGTGCTGGGTCCACTGCTTTTGTTCATTTAAATAAATGATTTGGATGTGAATATAGGAGGCATGGATAGTAAGTTTGCAGATGACACCAAAATTGGTGGGGCAGAGGGTAGTGAAGAAGATTATCTCAGACTACAACGGGATCAGATGGGCCAATGGGCCAAGGAATGGCAAATGAGGTTAATTTAGGTAAATGTGAGATGTTACATTTTGATTAAGCAAACCAGGGCAAGATTTATACAGCTAATGGTAGGGCCCTGGGGAGAGTTACTGAACAAAGAGATCTAGGGGTGCAGGTGCATAGTTCCTTGAGTCACAGGTAGACAGGGCAGTGAAGAAGCATTCAGCATGCTTGCCTTCACTGGTCAGAACATTGAGTATAAGAGTTGGGATGTCATGTTGCAGCTGTACAGGACATTGGTGAGACCACATTTAGAAAACCACATTCAATTCTGGTCAGCCTTCTATAGGAAGGATATTGTGAAACTTGAAAGGATGAGCTATAGGCATTGCCTGAATAGGCTGGAACTATATCAGTTGGAGGCTGAGCGATGATCTTATAGAGGTTTATAAAATCATGACGGGCACGGGTAGGGTGAATAGCCAAGGTCTTTTTCCTAGGTTGCAGGAGCCCGAAACTAGAGGCTTAATTTGAGAGGGGCAAGTTTAAAAAGGATCTGAGGGGTAACTTTTCCCTGTAGAGTGTTGTGCACATACAGAACAAGCTGCCAGAAGAAGTGGCGGAGTCGAGTACAATTACAACATCTGAAAAGAATCTGGATGGATATACGAGTAGTAGGGCTTAGAAGGATATAGGCCAAGTGCTAGCAAGTAGGATTAGGTCAGATTGGGATGTTTGGTCAGTATGGATAAGCAGGACTGAAGGGTCTGTTTCCATGCTGTATGACTAACTCTATGTCATTAAACTCATTCACCTCAAATTTAGGGTATCCACGAGCAAACATTTATGCCACAATATTTTCACAGAAATTTATGTGCAAATTGATTGTGGCAGAAAAAATTACACCGTCAAATTTGTTCTGATCATCATATGTTCTAAACGTAGCTGGAATTAAGCCCCTGGGAAGCTTCTCACACATTAATTCCACATGACATTCAGTGCTTCAGACTTTCTCTTGAAATTGTGAATGCCACATTAACATGTAGTGGAATTTATTTAATATTGTGGAAACACATGGCTGTTTAGGAAGGCACGTTAGTGCGCAAGGTAGGTCAGCTCCAAAGGATTATGGGCTTACACAAGATGGTTACAGTTAGAAGATCATTTGGCTCTTCTATTCCTGCTGTAAATGCTGGAACTCACTTCCAGGCCAAGAAAGGGACTTGCTACCACATTCTAAAGGGCAACAAGGAATGGGCTACAAATACTGGTCTAGTCAGCAACATCCACATTCTTTGAAAGTGATAGAAAAAACTACAATCGAATAAGGCCTAAGAGTTTCCTAGTTACCCCATTCCCACTCCCCTGACAGCTGCAACATAGTAAAATCCAAACTCTAAGATTAAATGCTACGTGTTCCAAATGTTCTATGTCTTTCCATGATTAGCACCAGGAAAGAAAGTTTAGCATTCAGGAGATAGGGAAATAAAATAGACCTAGCAAATTTGACAATTCACCTGGAATGCATTTTAATGCAAGGGGAAGTCGGTTAGCTCAGTTGACTGGATATCCACCTTGTGAACAGGATGCTGCTAACAGCAGAGGTTCCAATCCCACAGCCACCTGAAGTTACCACCAAGCATATTTTTCTGCAACCTCTCTCCTCACCTGAGTTTAATGACCCTTAGGTTAAACTACCACCAGTCATCTCTCTGATGAGAGAGCAGCCCTACGGTCCAGTAAAACTATGGCAACTCTCTATTAACGTTATGTACTTTAATGGTTTATGATGCCAACCACTCAGTCGGAACATAAGGAATAAAGAAGACTGTCATTTATGGGGCACTTTTCCTGGCCTCAGCATGGCACTAGACATTTTACAAGCCAATAAAATACTTTAGAAGCTGAGTCACTGTTTTAAGAAATGTAAATAATTTGTGCACAAGGAGTGCCCTTGAAGAAAGGAAATTGCCACATAATCTGTCACATTTGGTTAAGAACAAATTGTAGTTTGGTCTCAGTTTAGCATTTTACCCATATTAAGTGACTGTTGCACACCAATCCAACAAGACATGGTCCCAGATGTTGCAATCAAATCAGAAACCCAATATGTTGGACTGTTTCGGGGGTGCCAGAATTCGGGATGGTAGATTGCGGATGGGAATGGGAGTGGAATTAACTGCGAGTCAGAGACTCAGTTTAATAGCTACCCAGGAGTTATAGGACATTTTAATTCTCTAATTCCAGTTCCAGACTGGAGACCACCACTTTGTAGACTGGAGGTGAGGCCTCAAGTTTTGAAGCCTGGAGTGGTCTGGAGTCAAGATGCCAGCACAGACTGGGGAGGAAGGGCTGTAAATTGAGTGCTTCTTTTTCCCTTTACTCTCATGCTCAACTTTTATTTATTATTCTTTCAATTTTGTACCAAATACGTACGCATCTATACTTAGGTCTCTTGTATCTAAAATGGTGCCATAAGTGGTGACTTGTAAATTTTTCACTTAATCGAGTACACATGACAATAAAGCTAATTCAATTCTATACTATTCTATTTCAACTCTGCTGTAGGATGTATGTTGTGAAATTTGAAAGGGTTCAAAAAAGATATACAAGAATGTTGCCAGGGTTGGAGGGTTTGTGCAATAGGAAGAGGCTGAATAGACTGGGGCTATTTTCCCTGGAGCATTGGAGGCTGAGGGTGACCTTATAGAGGTTTATAGAATCGTGAGGGGAATGGATAAGGTAAACAGGCAAGGTCTTTTCCGTAGGGTGGGGGAGTCCAAAACTAGAGGCCATTGGTCTAAGATGGGAAGGGAAAGATTTAAAAGGGACCTGAGGCGTAACATTTTAACAAAGAGTGTGGTGTGTATATGAAAGGGGCTGTCAAAAGAAGTGGTGGAGGATGGTACAATTACAACACATAAAAAGCTGCTGGATGGATAAGTGAGTAGGAAGAGTTTCGAGGGATATGAGCCATATGCTAGCAAATGGGACTAGAATTATTTAGGATATCTGGTTGGCATGGACAACTTGGACAGCTGAGTCTGTTTCTCTGCTGTATATTTATATGACTCTATGACTCTAATTTAGTTTCTTGAGCATCTATTGAGTTTAAGTGACTCAACACTTTCCAAGCGCCTCCATCTCAGTTAGGGTTTGGGGAATGTTGCATATTCACATGGTGTGTTTTTGGGTGTGATGGCTGTTTCTGCGTAATATTTCACTAGGTGCAACGTCGCTCTCACAGTATCTGCATGGAGCCACTCAGCCCGTCAGCCCCTCTATGAAGGAATTGAAACACCTCTTGCTTTTGATATTGACAGGCACTTGGTTTAGCTGGGGCACCATGTACTAAGCCAAAGCAATTGAAGAACAGGCAGCCATTAATAAAGTCAAGGGAAGGAAAATGCTGCAGCGCAGTCTGACTCAAAATCAAGCTGTTGCTCTCCGATTAATTTACAATGCACAGTCTTGCTGTGCAAAATAATGGCATTCTCACCACGGCAATAATTTTGTTTCAAATATACCCCAAAGTTTTCCCCTAATGTTGTCATCCCCGCTGAGGCTGAATCATTTTCCCTTTTCTGGGATGATTGCCAGGGATGAATATTAGAAAATGCTCCCAAAAAATGAAGGTTCCCTTTTCTGTGTCATCATAAGAGCTGCCGATGCTGGAGTCAGAGATAACACAGTGTGGAGATGGAGGAACACCACAGGCCAGGCAGCATCAGAGGAGCAGGAAAGCCGATGTTTCGGGTTGGGACCCTTTGTCAGAAGTGGGAGCTAATCCCACCCTTGGATATATTCATGGATGAATCGTCCACAACCCTCTATAGTACAGACATAAAGAGGCTTATAACCCTATGTGCGAAAACTTGCTTAGGCCTAAATAATTAACACTTTCTCCTAAGATTGTGTCCCAAAGACAGTTCATATTACGGAAGAGGAAGTCCAGGAGGCCTTAGAGAATATAAAGTTGGATAAACTTCCAAACCCGATCTAATATATCCCAGAAAGTTGTGGAAAGTAAGGGAGGAAATTACGAGACCCCTTGCAAAAATATTTGCATCGTCTATTACTATTGGTGAGGTGCCTGATGGCTGGATGGTGGCTAATTTTGTACATTTGTTTAAGAAAGATTATAAGGAGAAGCCAGGGAGTTGTTGACCTGCGAGTCTGCCTTCAGTTATGGGTAAATTGTTGGAGGTGATTATAAAAGGAAGGATTTATAGACATTCAGAGAGGCAAAGATTGATTAGGAATAGTCAGCATGGTTTTGTTAGAGGAAAATCATGTCTCACAAACTTGATAATGGGAACTGCAGACGCTGGAGAATCCAAGATAATGAAATGTGAGGCTGGATGAACACAGCAGGCCCAGCAGCATCTCAGGAGCACAAAAGCTGACGTTTCAGGCCTAGACCCTTCATCAGAGAGGGGGCTGGGGTGGGGGTTCTGGAATAAATAGGGAGAGAGGGGGAGACGGACCGAAGATGGAGAGAAAAGAAGATAGGTGGAGAGGAGAGTATAGGTGGGGAGGTAGGGAGGGGATAGGTCAGTCCAGGGAAGATGGACAGGTCAAGGAGGTGGGATGAGGTTAGTAGGTAAGAGATGGAGGTGCGGCTTGGGGTGGGAGGAAGGGATGGGTGAGAGGAAGAACAGGTTAGGGAGGCAGAGACAGGTTGGACTGGTTTTGGGATGCAGTGGGTGGAGGGGAAGAGCTGGGCTGGTTGTGTGGTGCAGTGGGGGGAGGGGACGAACTGGGCTGGTTTTGGGATGCAGTAGGGGAAGGGGAGATTTTGAAGCTGGTGAAGTCCACATTGATACCATTGGGCTGCAGGGTTCCCAAGCGGAATATGAGTTGCTGTTCCTGCAACCTTTGGGTGGCATCATTGTGGCACTGCAGGAAGCCCATGATGGACATGTCATCTAAAGAATGGGAGGGGGAGTGGAAATGGTTTGCGACTGGGAGGTGCAGTTGTTTATTGCGAACCGAGCGGAAGCGTTCTGCAAAGCGGTCCCCAAGCCTCCGCTTGGTTTCCCCTATTCCCAATTCCTCCGCCTCCGCCGCATCTGCTCCCACGATGAGGCATTCCACTCCCGCACATCCCAGATGTCCAAGTTCTTCAAGGACTGCAACTTTACCCCCACAGTGATCGAGAACGCCCTTGACCGCGTCTGCCGCATTTGGCGCAACACATCCCTCACACCCTGCCCCTGCCACAACCGCCTAAAGAGGATCCCCCTCGTTCTCACACACCATCCCACCAACCTCCGGATACAACGCATCATCCTCCGACACTTCCGCCATCTACAATCCGATCCCACCACCCAAGACATTTTTCCATTCCTACCCCTGTCTGCTTTCCGGAGAGACCACTCTCTCTGTGACTCCCTTGTTCGCTCCACACTGCCCTCCAACCCCACCACTCCCGGCACCTTCCCCTGCAACAGCAGGAAATGCTACACTTGCCCCCACATCTCCTCCCTCACCCCTATCCCAGGCCCCAAGATGACTTTCCACATTAAGCAGAGGTTCACCTGCACATCTGCCAATGTGGTATACTGCATCCACTGTACCTGGTGTGGCTGTCTCTACATTGGGGAAACCAAGCGGAGGCTTGGGGACCGCTTTGCAGAACACCTCCGCTCGGTTCGCAATAAACAACTGCACCTCCCAGTCGCAAACCATTTCCACTCCCCCTCCCATTCTTTAGCTGACATGTCCATCATGGGCCTCCTGCAGTGCCATAATGATGCCACCCGAAGGTTGCAGGAACAGCAACTCATATTCCGCTTTGGAACCATGCAGCCCAATGGTATCAATGTGGACTTCACCAGCTTCAAAATCTCCCATTCCCCCACTGCATCCCAAAACCAGCCCAGTTCGTCCCCTCCCCCCACTGCACCACACAACCAGCCCAGCTCTTCCCCTCCACCCACTGCATACCAAAACCAGTCCAACCTTCTCTGCCTCCCTAACCTGTTCTTCCTCTCACCCATCCCTTCCTCCCACCCCAAGCCGCACCTCCATCTCCTACCTACTAACCTCATCCCACCTCCTTGACCTGTCCATCTTCCCTGGACTGACCTATCCCCTCCCTACCTCCCCACCTATACTCTCCTCTCCACCTATCTTCTTTTCTCTCCATCTTCGGTCCGCCTCCCCCTCTCTCCCTATTTATTCCAGAACCCCCACCCCATCCCGCTCTCTGATGAAGGGTCTAGGCCCGAAACGTCGGCTTTTGTGCTCCTGAGATGCTGCTGGGCCTGCTGTGTTCATCCAGCCTCACATTTCATTATCTCACAAACTTGATTGTGTTTTTTGAGGAAGTTACCAAAAAGGTTGATGATGGCAGAGTAATGAATATTGTTTATTTGGATTTTAGTAAGGCCTTTGACAAGGTTCCACATAGAAGACTAATTAATAAAGTTAGATCACATAGGATTCAGGGTGAACATGTCAATTGGATATGTAATTGGCTAAAAGCAGGAGACAGAGAGAAATGGCAGAGGATTGTTTTTTGGACTGAAGCTTTGTTCCCAGCAGTGTTCCACAGGGATCTGTTCTGAGTCCTGTTTTATTTGTCATTAATATAAATGATCTGGATGAGAATAGAAAAGGCATTGTTAGGGAGTTTGCAGATGACACTGTGGACAGTGAAGAAGGTTATCTAAGATTACAAAGGGATCTTGAACAAATGAGTCAAAGGGCTGAAAAATGTCAGAAAGAGTTTCATCTGGATAAATGTGAGATATTGCATTTTAGTGCAACAAACAAGGGTTAGGCTTATACAATTAATGGTAGGGCCTTTGGTAGTGTTGTAGAACAGAGGGACCTAGGGGTGCAGGTTCATAATTCCTTAAAGTTTCCATCACATATTGACAGGATTGTTAAAAAGGCATTTAGCACACTTGCCTTCATTGCTCAGTCCTTTGAATATGGGAGTTGGCACATTATGTAGAGTTTGTACAGGGCATTTGTGAGGCCCCTTTTTGAATACTGTGTCTAGTTTTTGTCGCCCAGTTATATGACGGGTATTATCGATCTGGAGAGAGTTTAGAAGAGATTTAACAGGACATTGCTGGGCATGGAAGATATGAGTTATAAGGAAAGGTCAGATAGGCTGGGACTTTTTACACAGGAGCATAAAAGGTTGAGAGGTGACATGATAGAAATATATAAAATAATAAGAGGTATAGATAGAGTTGATGTAGTTCTATTTTCCCTAAGATGGGGAATTTCAACACTAGGGGGCACATTCTTAAGGTGAGAGGAGAGGCATGTCAGAAGACATAAGAGGCAAATATTTGTGTGTAGAATGAGCTTCCTGAAGAACGCAGGGACAATTAAAATGTTTAAAAGACACTTGGATAGATATACGAATAGGAAAGATTTGGAGAGTAATGCACCAAGAGCAGGGAGGTGGGACTAGTTTAGTTTGGCATTGCTTTCAGTATGGGCTCATTGGGCCAAAAAGTCTGTTTCCATGCTCTGTTGCTCAATGACTGTGTTCTAGATTCCCCAGCCAAAGGGAAAAGTCTGTCCATGTCAATCCTGTAAAGCTACTTCAGAGTCATGTGTGTATCAAGAAAGTCACCTTGCATTGTTCTAAACTCCAGAGAGCCCAGCTTCCCATCACAGGGCAACCCTCTAAACATCAGACACCAAGCAAGTGGGTCTTTGTTGGTACCCTCTCCAAAGCAAGTAATTTGTTCCTCGGATATGGAGACCAAATCTGTGCACAGTACTCAAGCCTGGTCTTACCAAAGGTCCCATACAATTACAACAAGACTTTCATATTTGTGGACTCCAACCTGTTGTATATGACAACTGTTATCCAAAAGGGTTAACTGACATTGCAAAACAAGGTCAGCCATGCAAAATACAAAGGATTAATCCTGGGGGGAGCTAACTAGTGTGATTTTAAATTGCATGATCATTTCCTGGGGTAAGGTCAAAGCGTTACATACTCTAACATTGATTCATCTTACTATTATGTAACTCAAATGTAATGTAGATATTAAGTACTATGTTGAGCAATTGAAAAAGAAACTTTTTCTGTTTAGCAAGACTCAGCCTGTGTTCTGTTGAAGGCTTTTCATTTGTCAGCATCCTTTCCTAAATGGTAAAAGTAACTTAGAATAATACTAGTAAGGAATATTGGTGGCAATGAATCTACCTAAGGCATCCCAGAAAGTTCCAGTGAACACAACGAAAATACATATCGGGGCAAAATGATGGCATATATATCACAGCCCCCTGTCAACAAAAGTCAATATGCTATGTACCCGCAATTGTTGGCTGTACCTGCTAAAATGTTAAAATGTGTTCTTTAAAAGGGTATACCTAAACTCTCTGGAGAAGAAAATCCGCATTTAAAAGCTTTATGCTTTTTAAGAAAAATGTGATTGGTACGCATGTCGATATATTATTCATATCAGTTATAAGATGCTCTTCCCCATCCATGGGGACACGTATGTATGGGATACAAACCTTTACTGAAAGATTCTTTCCCAGGGCAGGCACCATAATGTGACAACTTATTCCACATCCAACACATGTGACAATGAGTTTAGGATTTGGGATGTCATGTTACAATTGTACAGGACATTTGTGAGGCCACTTTTGGAGTACTGTGTACAGCTCTGGTCACCCTACTATAGGAATGATATTATTAAATTGGAAAAAGTGCAGAAAAGATTTACAAAGACATTATCAAGACTGGAAGGTTTGAGTTATAAGAAGAGGCTGGATAAGTAGCAACTTTTTCATTGGAATGTAGGACGTGGAGGGGTCATACAGTCATAGAGAAGTGCACAAAAACCGATCCTTAGGTCTAACTCGCCCATGCTGACCAGATATCCTAAATTAATCTAATCCCATTTACCAGCATCTGTTCATGGTCCTCTAAACCCTTCCTATTCATGTACCCTTCCAGATGTCTTTTAAATGTTGTAATTGTATCTGCTTCCAACATTTCATCTGGCAGCTCATTCCATACACACACCACCCTCTGCGTGAAAAAGTTCTGTCTTTGGCCTCTTTTAAATCCTTCCCCTCTCACCTTGAACCTATGCCCTCTAGTTTTGGAATCCGCTACCCTGGGGAAAAGACATTGACTTGACCCTATAAAGATTTATAAAATCACGAGGGGCATAGATAAAGTGAATAGAAAAGGTCTTCCCCCTAGGGTTTGGGAGTTCAAAAGTAAAAGGCATAATTTTACAGTGAGAGGAGTAAGATTTAAAAGGGACCTGAGGGGTAGCTTTTTCACGCAGCAAGTGGTGTGTTTGTGAAATATATGTCAGTGTAAGCGGGTAGATGCAGGTACCGTGACAACATTTAAAAGCCATTTTGGACAGGTGCATGAATAGGAAACGTTTAGAACGATATAGGCTAAATGCAAGCAAATGGGACTAGATTAACTTAGGAACCTTGGTTGGCATGGACAAGATGAACCAAAGGATTTGTTTCCATGCTGTGTGGCTCTATGACTCTGTGGTATTTCCAAGTCACAAACTGCTTAAGTAATAACAACTTGCATTTGTAAAGTAGCTTTAATGTGGCAAAATGTTCCAAAGTGCTTCTCTGATTATCAAACTAAACAACACTGATTCAAAATGTGAGTTGCAGGGCAACTGCGAAAGCTTAGTCAAATACATAGTTTTCAAAGAATGACTTACAATGATAGAGAGAAGAGACACAGAGCCATAGAGACAGGGAGATAGAGAAATGGGGAGAAAGAGAGAGAGACAGACAGACAGAGAGACAGACATAGAAAGACAGTGAGGAGAGGGAAACACAGACACAGACACAAACAGAACAAGAGACAAAACATTTGAGGGAGAAAGTTTCGGAATTTAAGGTAGATGAAAGCACAGCAGCCAAAGGTGGATCAGTGAAAACTGCATGTGCTCACGTGCCTAGAATTGCAAGCACACAAAGTTTACGCCTCTTAGAACTGATGGGGGCTACAAAACTGTGGAAGTCATGACCAGTCAGTGTTTTGTAAAATGCGATGAGGAATTTAAAAATTTTAATAGAGCTACCTTGTCAAAAGAGCCAATACCTTATTTAGTATTAAAACTGGCATGTTGTTTTTCATTTGCATCCTCTGTATCGCTACCTAATTTAATAAATTGCCATTAAGTTATGCGTAGTGTGTGCTATGTCGATCTGTGTAATTTGTTCTCCTTTATGTGAACTGCCTTATCAGCTGCTGCATGTGAAAAGAGACCAGAGCGAGCCATACCAATGTAAGAATTTGATGAATTACAGACAAGAAGATTGTATCTGTGAACACAGATATCGCTGTCTGCTACTTCACTGACGGGAGTTATCATCTGCAATTTCAGAGGTTATTTCAGTCAGCTTTCCTTTCTTAATTCTTAACGATTATGACAGAAAAAATCCAATGTTCTTGGTGCTGGAGGTTTCTGATGTGCAAAATAAGTAACGTTTAGATTGAAGTGTTTAAAGTGTTAGAACATAGAACATAGAACATTACAGCACAGTACAGGCACTTCGGCCCTCGATGTTGTGCCGACCTGTCATACTGATCTGAAGCCCATCTAACCTACACTATTCCATGTATGTCCATATGCTTATCCAATGACGACTTAAATGTACCTAAAGTTGGCAAATCTACTACTATTGCAGGCAAAGCGTTCCATTCCCTTACTGCTCTCTGAGTAAAGAAACTACCTCTGACATCTGTCCCATATCTTTCACCCCTCAATTTAAAGCTATGACCCCTCGTGCTCGCCGTCACCATCCTAGGAAACTTCGTGCTCACCGTCACCATCCTAGGAAAGGTGGATCAGTGAAAACTGCATGTGCTCACGTGGCTAGAATTGCAAGCACACAAAGTTTACGCCTCTTAGAACTGATGGGGGCTACAAAACTGTGGGTCAGGACTGCAGGGGCAAGTCGCTGTGAGCGAGCCAGGACTGCAGGGGCAAGTTGTTGTGAGCAGGTCTCACTGACTGGTACAAAACTGTTCAGAAGATTCACGTGTGTTTTTGGAATGGGGGCATTCTGGCAAGGCCAGCATTAAAGAGCATAAGATCCAGGAGCAGGAGTAGATAATCTAGCTGCTCAAGGCTGCTTCACCATTTAATACTATCGTGGTTGATCTCATCTTGGCCTCAACTCCATCAACCAATTAAAAAGTCAGTTTGTCTCCTTCTGAAGTTTACTCAATGTCATGGCATCCAACGCAATCTTGGGAAGCGAATCCCACAGATTCATTACCTTTTGAGAGGAAATTCTTCTCATTTCTGTTTTAAACCTCCTACCCATTTTCCTTAGACAATGACCTCTCATTCCAGATTGTCCCACACGACAGAATATCCTATCTATGCCTACTTTGTCAATCCCCTCTAGAACTTTTTAAACCTCAACTCCATCTCAGGACCCCTTTTCTGAAGAAGGGTCTAGGCCTGAAATGTCAGCCTTCCTGCTCCTCTGATGCTGCTTGGCCTGCTGTGTTCATCCAGCTCTACACCTTGTTATCTCAGATTCTCCAGCATCTGCAGTTCCTATTACTCCTGTTTATGTAACTTAGATTCCAGCATCTACAGGTTTTTTGTTGTCTCTAACCTTGGTACAGCTTCTTCACTTACAAGATTAGATACAGTGTAACAATGTCAGCAACGCACAGCACCATCTTAGGTACAAAGAGCCAAGGTTCAATCCTTAGTTAGAGAAATGAAGAAAAGTTCCATTAAATCTATAAACAGTATAAACTGTAGGTCAGAAAAACAAGGAGCAAAGTGAGAAAAACAAACATCATAGTCTTTCTCCAAGGGCTCTCCACTGCAGACCAGCACAGGGAGCCTCCACACAGTCTAAATAACGGTTGCCATGCTCCATCCTGTGCCATTGGTCACTGGCATCCCCAATTCTGGCCACTGACCACCGTCCTTGCTTTGGAGGCCAGGAGTTGGAGGCCATGCCTGGGTTACTGAGCCGGAGAAAATGGAGTAAAAGAGGGAGGATAAAAGAAAAAGAAGAAAAAGAACAAGCGGAATGGAAGAACTCCAGCTGGAGCATCCCACCTCGCTGTTTTTGGATGATAACAAATGGCTCGTGTTTTAAAGATTGAAATGGATCTTTGTTTAGCATGGACATCAAAGAATAGGGAGCAAAGTCAGGAAAGTGGAAGTAAGGTACAATTGAATAGTTCAACAAATTGAATGACTGCCTCCTGTTTTATATCTGTAACTGTGATTAAGTACAATTCTGAGCTTCCTCATGCTCTGGTATAGTTTTTTTCAGTTACAATTATTTCAATACAGATTGTTGAGTTGTTTTGTGTCTGTGAAGCACTGGTAATTATATGGTGGATAATAGGCACCCAGGGAGTGATTGCGCTGCAGAAAATGGGCTCAATTGTCATGAGGGCTACAAGGATAGATTGACAGTCAACATAAAAGGGAAGCCAAAAGACTTTCTTTTGTAAATGGAGGAACAGAGGTTAGCCAGAGAGATAGTGGGACAGGGACTAAAACAGAATTTGCAGGGACTAAAACAGAATTTGTTGGAAAAGCTCAGCAAGTCTGGCAGGATCTGTTGAAAAATTAATCAGAGTTAACATTTCAGGTCAGATGACCCTTCTTCTGAACTGTTCTGAGGAAGGGTCACCAGACCCGAGACGTTAATTCTGATCTTTTCTTCACAGATGCTGCCAAACCTGCTGAGCTTTTTCAGCAACTTCTGTTTTGTTCCTGATTTACAGCATCTGCAGTTCTTAAGGTATTGGTTATTATTATGATTGATTATTATAAGGTGGCTCTTCTTGTGGAGGTAAGATATTTGAAGACTACTTTACTCCTAAATTGGCAGCATCTTTTCCTCTACTGAAGACAGATACAAAGCAGGGAAGGCAGACGCAAAGGAGGAAACAGGAACAATATGGGATAAAAAAAGTAAATAGACAAGAGGAATAACTTGAAAATCAGCTTCTCTCGGAACTAGAAAATGCATAAGGGAGGTGATAGCCCAGTGGCATTGTCACTAGAATATCAATCCAGAGACAGAGTAAATTCTCCAGGGATTTAGGCTCAAATCCTGCCATTGTAGACAATAGAATTTGAGTTCAGGACAAATCTGGAATTGGGAGCCTAAAGAATGCCAACTGTTGGGAGAAAATCCATCTGGTTCACTAATGCCCTTTAGGGAAGGAAATTGCCCTACATGTGACTCCAAACGCACAGCAAAGTGGTTCTGTTTTAACACCCCACAGTACAATTAAAGATGGTCAATAAATGTTGGTCTAGCCAATGATGTCCACAGCCCATGAATGGATAAAACCAAATAAGTTCAGAAACAAACACATTTGTTAAAAGTCAAATTGTGTTTGAGTGAGGCAATGGAAAAGTTCTTGAGAATAATGGTTGCCAAAAATGTTGTATGTAAATGAGAATACCAGGAAACAGATGTCCCCCGCCAGGCTAACAAGTGGCAGCCAATTTCTCATTTGATTTAGATTGAAGGGAAATCTCAACCCAACTTTATTGCGGTGGGCCACTCATCAGCTAACAGCAACTCACTCAAAACCTGGAGAGAAATGGAAGAAACGGTGCAACACGATCAGGCTAAAAGTGGCTTTATTTCCACAGACAGACATTCTTCTCCTCTCCCATACTCACCACCCTGTCCAAGATGTCTGAACCTGAGAGAAAACTCATTCAAAGAAAAGATCTCGAACACTGTGATCCCTCTGCATTGCAACCTCTACTTTCCCCAAATCCAACTCTATGGTCAATATGTTGTTTAAGGTAATGGTTTTGAAGGGGTTAATTTTCATGTTACATTAGCTGCACCCATCTACTGAAGTCATGCACAGTCCAGGGGCAGAGACAAAGTGTTCTACTCTCGCCTTTGGAAGGAGCAGTTGTCGACTCCCTAAGATCCTCGTAATTATGCCTGACAAAATATTAGTGTACTTATTACTACAGTACAATAAATATTCTCTTCATCTAAGAACAGTAGTAGGGATTATCCCTCCACCACTAATCACAAGATTGCCTTTTCGCCTAAGGGCAAAATGAGGATTGGTGGTGGAGAATCACCTCAATCAACTCTTAAGCAGCACAGCACTTTTCTAAAAGCTGGCAAATACCACAAGGAGTCTTCAAGGAGTTGTCATCTTGGAAAATATCATGTTATTGCAACATTTTGAATCTGATGCCCACCATGAACAGGAGAACTCCATACAACCCAGAAGAAAACAGTTCATGCAAAGTAGTTTTTGACTTTAGGGCCTTTAACACTTGAAGACATAGCCAGCCAGTCAGTTAGCAACTGAAAAGCGACTCCCAACCACCAAGCAACAACAACATAGAAGCAGACAATAAAGACAGCTCGGCTTCCAAAGGCAAACCCTCATTCAGAAGCTGGTAAAAAGCAATGAGGCAGGAGTGTCGGCAGAAACAGAGAAAAGAGCCAGCCACTTTTTTAGTAAATACAGATGTCTAAGAAAAGGAGTTACCTGAAACAATTGAAGCTCCAGGAAATTGTCAGAAGTCCCCAAGGGAAAAGGGAAAACAAAACTTACTTAAAAATTGGCACAAAGACCAGAAAGAGAAGACAAGTTAGTGTAAAAGAGAGTTCTGACCTCTCACGATGAGCATTAATGTCATTAACGAGGAGATCTAGAAGTTACAGATGTGAGGGACAGTGAAAAGGACCAGAAAATAAATTGAGACCAAGCAGCAGAATCCGGAAGTTGTCACAATATTTTAAGGTGAAAATGAGCAAATTTGGAAAGATCTGGTAAAGTAATCTAGCAGAGCAAAAAATGTCAGAAAACTGAAAGTTCAAAATGTCCAGACTCAGTAATTAAGCATGATTTTTGGTGGAACGGTTTAGAGAGACTGCAGCCAGAGACATTATTTTAAGGAGAAAATGTACAGAAGAAACCGTTTAGTGCTTTAGGCCATGAAAGGTGATGTTAAGATGGTAAATACCTATCTTACAAAGGAAAACACAGGAGATGGTTAGGGTTTTCCAATCTTCTACTGTCAAAAAGCAGAAAAGCAGCTCAGTGATAGAGTAGCATAAAGGAACAGAACACAGTGCGTGAACATAGTAGTGGGACAGTGGGTCAGTGTTTCGCACTGTTGTCTCACAGTGTCGGGGACCCAAGTTTGTTCCTGCACTCAGTCAACTGCCTATGTGGAGTTTGCACATTCTCCCGATGTCTGCGTGGGTTTCCTTTGAGTGCTTCAGTTTCCTCCTACAGTCCAAAGATGTGCAGCTTGGGTGAATTGGTCATGTTAAGTTGTTCATAATGTCTAGGGATGTATAGGCTAGGTGGGTTAGCGATAGGAAATGCTGTGTTACAGGGACAGGATAGAGGAATGGGTCTGGGTGGTCTGCTCTTTGGAGGGATCTTGAAGGGTTGAATGGCCGGCTTCTATACTGTAGGGATTCTATGAACATAGTAAATTACTACAAAAAATATCAGCAACACAATTTAAAGCTTTATTTTAGAATTCAGTGCAGTTTTACAGAAATATTGCTATGGCACCAAGAATGGCAAGCTCCAAATGGTGAATACAACAATACCGGCTGAAAGAAAACAGATATAAAACAACATTGAAATATAAAATACATTTACTGGACATTCATAAAACTAATCAGAACATTGAGATGTAATGGAAAATGATATCTCCTGGCACGTTCAAATTTAAAGAAGGCCATCCAGAACACAAGATTGGGCTTCATGGAAGATATGGCTCTTAAGATATAGTCAAAATGAAGCATCAAATTACAAACTGAGCATATCAATATAATGTTACAATCAGTGGGTCTGAATGCAAGAATATGTAGTAAAGGACAAACTATTAAAGAGATTATGGGCATTTTTGAAGATGTCCTTGAAACTTTTGATAAAATGTATTTATTCTTAAATTGAAGTGACTAACTTCAGAAGACAAAAAAACCAAAGTTGCTGGAAAAGCTCAGCAGGTCTGGCTGCATCTGTGAAGGATAAAATAGAGTTAACATTTTGGTTCCAGTGACCCTTCCTCAGAACTGTTCAGAAGAGTTTAATTTCTGGGAGAACAAAATATTTCATTCGCAGCCTCCAAAGATTAATTGAAAACCATACTTGTGGAGCTTTGAAATCAGAAATTAGAGCCCGCAATGTCGTTGGAATTCTTAATGAAACTTTGTCAGATTTCTTACAGTCCAAGGAAGGTTCTAGTTTGATGAAAGCTACTCAAAATATGCTGGAAGGAGAAACCAGGATGACCCAAAGAGGGATTCCAAGAGGAGAATATCAACTTCAAGAGGGCAACAAAGCCTGTGCACTTTTAAAGGTATGCATTCTGTAGGAAAACAAATAACAATTCTGCACAGAGAGCAAGTCAAACATCTGACAAAACACAGCCATTCTCAGTAGTACAGGACAACCAGGGCTAACTGGCATAGACAATGTTCAGTCACTACAAAGGAATGCTCTATTTCCAAATTGGTCGGTTCCAACATTTGAAAATTTTCAAATTTGAAATTTGAAAACAGTTTCAGAACGGTACAAGTAAACATTGTTCCACATAAGAATGAGTAAGAATCAGTTTCAGAACGATACCAGTAACGGTGATTCTACGTGTTTGTGTGTGTGTAGAGAGAGAGGGATTCTGTGCACATGTGCATGCATGTGTGTTTTAACCAGCTGAGCGAGAAGACACAGAGCTTGTCTACATCAATGGATATTTTTTAACTTGCTAACTGTCAAGTACATAACTGCCCTGTCAGCCCAGTTACAGAGCTGAAGAAACAAAAGTTACAACCTACAGGGGTGAGACTGCAGGCACAGAAGGTGGATCAAGTGGCAGAGGAATTTTATAGCTCTTAGGGACAGGAATCTGCTATTCTTACCCTATCTGTTTGACATGACTCCAGACCCAGTGTGATGTCGCTGGCTCTTAATTGCCCTCTGAAAATGCTTAGAAAGCCATTTATTCCAAGGCCAATTAGAGATGGGAAACAAAAGCTGGCCTGCCAGTGACGCCTACATGCCATGAAAGAATAAAGAACAAGAACAACATGAATGATCTGAATTGTTATATTGTTTTAACCAACCAACTTACTTTTGGCACACATGTTCCAGACTTCTTTATCAGAAGAGTTGGAGGAGGAGATCGTGATCCCTCAGACATCAACTAATCCAAAACAAGGAGTTATCCAGGAACAAACCATTATTGACCAACAGGCAAAGCAGGATAAGCGGCAGTGAATTAACACAAACAACCCTTACTCAGTGCAACATGCTGATGGATGTGGAAAATACCACAAAAGTTATCAGGAATGGTCATCTGGGAAAATACCACACCTGTAACACTTGTTTTTTTGGTTTACATGTGAAGACTTATTGCCATGTTTGTCTTTTAACATTACAACAGCAGCTACACTTCAAACATTCTTCAATGTGGTGATGGAAGGTACTATAAAAACTCAAGTTTTATCTTTCTGCGTAGGCAAGACTCATTCACTTCAATTAAAAAATTGCTTGCTACAAATGGTGCCATTGCTGTATGGATCTTCTTGCAACAGAAGGATCCAGTTACCACAACATAGACAGTGACAGACAGGTAGAAGGTCCATTCAACCTGTTCCACATATACATCCCCAATTCTCCTGAATCCTTGTGATTTCCTGGGAAACACGTAAAAATCAAGGCTGATTTGATGAAGAATATTGAGGAACTTCATTGTCCAAACATTAAGCATTGTTCCACATAAGAATGAGTAGAGATCTTAAAAAAAGAATAATCAGGATTGTGATTTGAAATGCAGACCTTACGAAAAATGACATCCAGAAACAAGAAAGTTGTGAGATACGGTTCTGGAGGAGGAGGGAGTGGATCAGTTGGAGAAAGCATAATAACAATAAAGTTCTCAGAAGAGTTGAGGAGGGAAGTTTCTTAGACAATTGACCATGTCTCAAAGTTGAAGAGGAGCAGTCCTCGATCAAGTCAAAGGGTACGGGTGTCAGTCAGGGGGTCCTGGTGCAGACAGTCAAGGTCACCATCCATTCACAGTCCACGTGTCGGGCATGCTCAGACATCTGCTTAGGGTAGTCTGGTTCAGGGGGTCCATTTCGCTACTGCCCAGTGAATGGGCCAAGTTAGTCGTGTAGGTCTAGTGCAACCAATCAAAAGATAGGAGACTCAAAATCAGACAGGTAGCTGGCTGGGGATTTCCATTTAAGTTAGTCAGTAGGCTGAAGCTCAGTCACTCCTGGGATTGGCTGAACGAATGTCAGAGATAGGTATTTGGCGGGTCACCGTTGCACAAAGGGAGGTGGGGGGAAGTCAATGTTCTCAGTTCATTTCGGGTGTTTGAAAACAAAGGTGAGTTTTTTGAGATGACAGAAGACTTGCCTGGAGGTGAAGGTCTCAAATTGAATAATGATAAGATAATGGGCTACAATGGGCATTGGAGAAAGAGGAAGAAACCAGCCCACTCCCTATAGAGTGGGCGGCACAGTGGCTCAGGGGTTAGCACTGCTGCCTCACAGTGCAGGGACCTGGGTTCATGCTAAATTGCCCCGTAGTGTCCAGGGGAGGTGGATCAACTACGGTAAATATAGGGTGGGGGTGTGGATCAAGGTGAGGATGCTCCTCAGAAGTTTGTTGCAGATTCAATGGGCTGAATGGCCTCCATCATTAGCATAGCAATTCTAGAATCATAGATTCCATAAGTAGCAGAAAGGATTGTCAGATGGGATGTGGATAAGAATAGGAAAGCTGAGTAACTGGTGTTTAATAGATGTAGAAATGTGCAGTTGTATGTTCCACCTCTGTGCTCTGAGAAGAATTAGCTTTTCTGCACCATTACATCACAGGAGCTGGACCAACTATTCTTGACCGGCTGCATCTCTGTAGTTTCAAGATGGCATTCGTGGTGCCAGCACATCCCAGGGACAGCAAGTACATTCAGCTGCAGCAAATGGGAGCATCAGGCTCCTCGAAGAATGCACACCACCTTGATGGTTCCACAACAACTGAATGATCAGCACATAACATCATTCAAGGACACAAATGACATCTTGAAACCACAGAGATGTAGCCGGTCAAGAATTGTTGGTCCAACTCCTGCGATGTGATGGCGCAGCAAGCTAATACGTTGCATATGGACAAAGACATGGTTGCACAGAGTGAACGAGCTAAGGCATCAAAGGTATATTTGTATCACATCTCTGGTGCTTGCAAATCTAACATTGTCAGAAGTTAGTGGTAATGACTTAAAAAGAGGCAAATGCAGGCTTAATCTCTTCCCATCACTTGTGGAACTTGTGAGACAAGAGCAACACCATTGCATTATAAGCCCAGCGGTAGACAATGGACTATACAATGATAAGCTTCAAAGTTGACTTGACCCATGGATGCAGACGGAGTCCTTGTATGATGTTATGTGCTGATCATTCAGTTGTTGTGGAACCATCGAGTTGGTGTGTATTCTTCGAGGAGCCTGATGCTCCCATTTGCTGCAGCTGAATGTACTTGCTCTCCCTGGGATGTGCTGGCACCACAAATGCCATCTTGAAACCAGTGATGCAGCCGGTCAAGAATAGTTGGTCCAGCTCCTGTGATGTAATAGCACAGCAAAGCTAATGCATTGCATATGGACAAAGGCATGATTGCAAATGAAATATCCCCACATGCTTCATGTATTTGGCCCTGTAGTGTAATAACAACCAGCAGACATGGATGCCTTACTTTTGGTCAAAAGCAATATTGACTCCACAAACCATTTCTCATCTGGAGAAAGGTAACTGATGGAAGGGAATGTAGCTCACAGTTGGCACAGCACAGCATTGGGGTCCACATGGATGCTGGATAACCTTCCCCAGAGCTTCCAAGTATGACATTTACCACACTTGCACTCATTCTCTTCCTGTTTGGAGGTAACCTCATTGCAGTTCACTTCAACGTGTCCTCCCAAACCCATCAAATTCCAAGATTATACCTTAGTGATGCTCACCCCGTGGAAGCCACAGTGGTAATCACTGTTAATAAATGCTCCCACTTAGCCCACCAAGCCCTCCAATGCTGTTCTGTAAAACCTCCTATAAGACTGTAAGATGTAGGAGGTGATTCAGCTGCGGCATCTGCTCTACCATTAAATGAGATCATGGCTGATCTGATCATTCTCAACTGTACTTTCCTTGTTTGTCCACATAACCTTTGATTGTTTTGCTGTTTAAAAGTCTATCTACCCCTTTTGAGTTTCCTCCCTGTCAACATCCTAGCAAGTGGAAAATTAGTGGGGTGAGTTGCGGCATTGATATGGCACTTAAAAAGCTAGACTCCTCCTTCAGTGACAACTTACCACTGCCGAACGAGAAACTGACTTTGTGCTCGTGCTTGACAAATCGTTAAAAGATAGCAATTCGCTTTCTTACTGGATTCTGCCACAGATCATGACCCACAAAACTCAGGGCTCTAAAAAATTCTGCCCAGTGATTCTTTTTGGTGTCCCTGAGAGATTGGGCTTCCACGTTCCACTTTTTTAGGTTGGCATGGTGCCATAGTGGCACAGTGATTAGCACTGCCGCCTCACAGCCCCAGTGGTTCGATTCCACCCTTGGGCAACTGTCTGTGTGGGTCACTTCCGGTTTCCCCCCACAGTCCAAAGATGTACAGGTTAAGTGGATTGGCCATACTACATATCAACATGGCAGCTATCATTGACCTGAAATTCAACTGGACTCACCATATAAACACAGTTGCTACAAGAGCAAGTCAGAAGGTAGGAATACTGCAGTGCGTAACTCACATCCTGACTCCTCAAAGCCTGTCCACCATCTACAAGGCACAAGTCAGGAGTGTGATAGAATCATGCCCACTTGCCTGGATGAGTGCAGCCCCAACAACACTCAAGAAGCTTGACACCATGCAGGACAAAGCAGCCTGCTTGATTTGTAATACATCCACAAGCATCCACTCCCTCCACCACTGATACTCGGTAGCAGCAGTGTGTACTGTCAACAAGATGCACTGCAGAAATTCACCAAAGAACTTTAGACAACGCCTTCCAAACCCATGACTACTTCCATCTAGAAGGACAAAAGCAACAGATATATGGGAATATCACCATCACCATGTTCCCCTCCAAGCCACTCACCAACCTGACTTGGTGAGTATATATATATCACTGTTCCTTCATTGTCACTGAATCAAAATCCTGGAATTCCCTCCCTGATGCCATTGTGGGTCAACCTACAGTAGGTGGACTGCAGCGGTTCAAGAAGGCAGCTCACCACCACCTTCTCAGGGGCAATTAGAGATGGGCAATAAATGCTGGCCAGCCAGCAACACCCACATCCCACAAACAAATAGAAAAAATAACTTTGTGCACCATGTCCAACAATGCGTATATTAGGTGGGTTTGCCATGGGAAATTCAGGGTTACAGTGATGGATGGGCTTGGGTGGGATACGCTTCAGTAGGATGGTATGGACTGAATGGCTTGCTTCCATACTGTAGAGATTCTATAATTAACTATACACTCTTGGTCACCTGTGGAACAGCAAGAGCAAAACCCAGTTTGTGAATCATGGTGTTGGAAAGTGTTTTATGGCAGGACAATAGTTTTCCTTCCCTTATTACTTCTCAGTAGATGGGATTATCAATTTCACTTGGCTGGGTCTGATTTTTCACTCCTGATAGCACCCTACATGATTCATAACTCCTGTCAAAGCAATCAGAGCTGCCAGCAATCAGCCTTCATTTTCTGCCATTGATTAATATGTAAATATTACATGACAACTCAAAATGCATTAGTTTATAAAATTTGCTTGCTATTAGCTGGAGGAATTGCAAAGTGGTAAGTTGAATGGCAAATTAACAATTGCCCTGCTCTTTTCAAACACCGACATATGGCAGCTTCCAGATCTAGGAGTCAGCAAATCGGATTAATAATCATATAGATTGACTGAACTCTCAGCAAACTGCACTGGATGCTGAAAGAAGGCTTAAGCCATGATTTGGAAAATGTGGGACCAAAATCCCATGAGTGTTAAACAATCAAAGAGGCAAGCCCGTAGAACTGCCAATACTTCAATACATCTAATTTACTAATGTCCTTCGGGAAGAAAACTGCCATCCTTACTGGCCCTATATGTGACTCCAGACTCACAGCAATGAGGCTCTCTCTTAATTGCCCTCTGGGCATTTAGGGATGGGCAATAAATGCCGGTCTAACCAGTGATGTCCATGTATCATGAATGAATAATTTTAAAGAAATCTCAATCTGGCTACGGTTCTAACTTGTGGGATTTGGGAATTACTGAAAAGAGTTATCACTTTTTTTGTATACAGACAATCCATCAATCCTTTGACTTCAATCAGTGTAGGGAGCACTTATGGTGCAGTGGTAGTGTGCATAACTCTGGGTCAGGAGACCTGCGTTCAAGTCTCATCTATTCTGGATAACAAAATGTGGAGCTGGATGAACACAGCAGGCCAAGTGGCATCTTAGGAAAGCTGATGTTTCCGGCCTAGAAGCGTCTGGCAACAACAATTGAAACAACTCCTCGGCTTGGAATTTGGTCGTGGCAGAAGGCTCCCAGGAGGGCAGCGGAAATGCTACAGGGATATTCTCAATACACCACTGAACAGGTCATATGTCCTGCTGGGAGACTCTGGCTTGTAATCACTAGGCACGGGGCAGGTTTATTCTAGAAGGCACAGAACACATCAAGAGATTTGGTCGGTTTAATCCAGAAGGTGCAGAGCAGATTGAAATTGCGTTAGGAATTTGAAGCCAAGTTGGTGGAAAGGGTTGCAAATAATCAACTGGCCTACAGGGGACAGAATCTGCAAATTGTGCATTGGGCTTAGTCAGTTCAGAACCCTCAGAATGGAAGCAAATCCTTCTTATACTGAGTATTAGTTGACTACCATTTGCAATGAGGAGAAATGCGTTTGCGGTTGACCAGCAACTTAACCGACCCAGCTAGGTAAATGTTAAGGCTGCAACAGCAGGTCAGAGGCTAGGAATCCTGCAGAAAGTTACTCACTTCCTGACTCCCCAAAGCCTGCCCACCACCTACAATGTGATGGAATACTTCTCACTTGCCTAGATTATTGCAGCTTCAACAGCACTCAAGGAACTTAACACCATCCAGGATGGAAGAAAAAGCAGCCCACTTAAATATTTGTGGATGTGCTCCTATTAACTCACTCCACTAGTGATTCTCAGCAACTGCAGTCAGTATCATCTACAACATGCATTGCAAAAAGGCTCCTTTGATGGCATCTTCTAAATCCACAAGCAATACCATCTGGAGGAACAAAGGAAGGAGACATAAGGGAACACCACTGGATGCAACATCCCTGCTAAGGCACTCACCATTCTGACTTTGAAATATATTGTCATTCCTTCAATGTCATGGGGTCAAACTCCTGGCACTCTTATCCTCACTAGCAGCACTGTGGGTGTCCCTACACAAAATAGACTGCAGTGGTTCAAGAAGGCAGCACAGAACCAAATTCTCAAGGGCAAATAGGATGGTGCCAGCTGGGAAAGCATTCTTTCCTTGAATGAACTAGAAAGAAAATTGACTAGCAAAAAACTAATTCCAGTATGAAGGTGACTTTATTGATTATTTTAGTTGCTTGGTTCTTTTGCTTAAAGGTTTGCTGGTGTTGGAATTTATTTTCTGTAGTAGTCAGAACCAATATCTATTATCAACTATTTTATTCTTTCAATATTATTGAAACTTATGCAGCTACATGAAACTGCAGAAGTATGATACAGAAATTGTCTTATTTTCCACTCATACCTTGACACCACACTTTCCTCGCAAGCAATTGCACAAATTTCCTGCAACCAAAGTTTCATCTTCAGAGTTTTTTCGTAAATACCATATCTTGTGTCAAGAGTCAGAGTGTACAATCAATGTTTCTCCTGTCCCTCTTGCTTTGGACTTGCTATCGCCTTAAAACTGCAGTCAGAGTGTGCACACTGTACAGGCATTTCCAGCACACCGTAACATGAATGTTACTGGGGAGGCAGTGGTATTATCACTGTTATCCCAGAGACACAGATAGTGTTCTGGGGGCCAGGGTTTGAATCCCACCATGGCAGATGGTGGAATTTGAATTCAATAAATATCTAGAACTATGATGACCATGAATCCATTGTCGATTGTCAGCAAAACCCATCTGGTTCACCTATGTCCTTTAGAGAAGGAAACTGCCATCCTTAGCTGGTCTGGCCTACACGTGACTCCAGACCCACAGCAGTGTGGTTGACTGTGGGCAATTAGGAATGGGCAATAAATGCTGCTCAGCCAGTGATGTCCTCATTCCATTCATGAATAAAAAAATGAATCTCTCGCTTGTACAGCCTCTACCGGAACTTTGAAATGATCATGGATCTTGGTCTCTGAATTTCACAGAGACGCATAAAATAGGAGCAGGAGTAGGCCACTTGGCCCTTCAAGCCTGCTCCACCATTCAATATGGTCACAGCTAATTTAAATCTTCTGAGTTGATGGCAAGACTGGTGAGTTGGAGCATGTGACTGACAATGAAGGGTACAAATTTTAAAAGTTTTCATCAGATAAGCTTGGATGGCACAATGGGTGGTTCTGTTTCCTCCTGGCACTAGGGAGCTGAGTTCAATTCCAGCCCCAGGTATTTATCTCTGTGGTTGCTTATGTGGGTTTCTTTCCACTGTCCAAAGGTGCGCAGGTTAGGCATATTAGCCATGCGAAAAATTTCTCTGTAGTATCCAGTGAAGTGGGTTCAAAAAAATGAGCCTGGTGGGATACTATCCAGAGAGCCAATGCAGACTTTAGCCTTTTCCTGCACCATCGGGATTCTATGAACTTTCAAGCCCGTGCTTTCTATCAAATTATTATTCTTTATTTCAAAGGCAAAAGTGAGAACAAGAGAGGCAGTGAGATAAAAGCGTGTGTGATCTGTAATAATTTGGACTGCTATGATTTCCACCCAAAGATTGTTAAAACTTTTTGTACGGCACGTTATTTAAAATAAACAAATAGCATTGACCAAGGGCACTAATGATGGGCACCATCAAAGTTGAAACTAATAGGATAAAAGATGCAATAAATTTGAATGCATTAAGTGCTTTCAAGTTTAGTTTTCTTCTGTATTATTGAATTCAAGGTGAGTGATGCTATTGTTAGAATTGGAGCTCAGATTTTTTTAGGAACC